>NW_006293699.1:2284153-2287844 GCF_000327345.1 Myotis davidii
AAATCGGGCGTTTAGTGATAACCCACAACAAAGCAGTCGGTTGCGGTCACAGTGAGGACAGCCCGAGTCCCCCAGAGCACAGGTGGGCTGCGGGTGACCTTTCCGCCCCTGCTCATTCTGCATCTATGTTAGAGCTGGTCCCGTACCAGGCAAGTCACAGGTAACAGACACTGTTGGCCTCTCTGGGCTCCCAGTTCCAGGAGGATTTGGGGGAATGGGGTTGAAATTTGCTGCACCCCCTTCTTAGGATAAATGGGCCATGAGCACAGACATGAGTCAGAGCTGTGGGCCCGCTTCTGCCATGGCAAGGATACTTTTTCCATTGATTTTAGAGAGAGTGGAAGGGAAGGAAGGGGGGAGAGAGAGAGGAAGAGGGAGAGAAACACTGATGTGAGAGAGACACATTGACTGGATGCTCCCACATCACCCTGACTGAGGATCGAACCCACAACCCTGCTATGTGCCCTTGACAGGGAATCGAACCCCCAGACCCTTTGGTACTCAGGCCAACACTTTAAGCGCTGAGCCGCCGGCCAGGGCCAAGCCTATTTCTTAATAGAAAGTCTGTGCTAGGAGCACCCACATTTTCTATTTGGGCCTTAATCTGAGGATTGGATTTAGTGGAGTCCGAGTCCGGCGCTCAGCGTCTTTAACAATGTATGGTTCTCTCATTAGACCCCGTGAGTTCCCAGTGGCTAACAGAGGCCGGTGCCCTCTGCGGCCCTGGCGGGTGGAGCCAGGCTTGGGGGGGAGAGGGGGCAGAAGGAACGTGTACACTGAGGACTGCTGTGTGCCAGTGAGGAAACCTAGGAGAGGTGTAGAACCCAGTGATCCTGCCTGGTTTTAGGTATCGCTGTTTTCTCCGGTTTGTTTGCTAAAATACGCACTAAAAATAGATGCGTCCGTGGGAAGAGGGTTTTGAAGGGTGCTGCACGAACACATGGGATAAGCCGGGAGAACAGACTTCTAGGGGGCCTTGCTCGTCCGCTTTGGAGACGCCAACATTGATTTTCAAATGAAGTGCTAGCAGCCGGCAGTGCTGGGAACAGAGTTCTTCCTCGGCTCCGAAGCCAGTCAGGTGGCAGGTCCCTGGTGAAAGCCATGGCCTTGGCCCCATGGCTCCCCTCCTCCCGCCCACAGGTGGGCCTGTGGTGACATAGAAAAGGCTGAGGCTAATTTGATTTAAGTTCAGAGTATTCTCAAAACAACCCGAATCCCTCCTTAGAGAACCAAATTAAGGGATTTCTCCCCTAAAAATCCATGAGCCCTGGTCAGGTGGCTCAGTTGGTGGGAACATTGGCCATACACCAAAGGTTGGGGTTCAACCCCCACCCCCACCCCTCCGCCCTCTGCCCCCCATCCCCATCCAGGCGGGCTCAGGAGACAACTGATCGATGTTTCTCAAGGACATCAATGTTTCTCTCTCCCTCTCCCCCTTCTCTTCCTCCCTCTCCCTCTCTCCCCGGTCCTCTCTCTGAAATCATTAAGCATAGCCTCATGTGAGGATTAACACAACACAGTAAAGCACAGATCTGCTTTAGAACCTGCGGTGTGGTCCTCACTTCAGCCACAGAGCCTGGGAGAGCGGTGGCCAGCCAGCGGGGAGCGCAGCTGTGTGCTGGCGTCTCCACGCGCCCCGGCAGGCCTGACGCAGCTACCTCAGCATGGACCAGGGGCTGCTTCTGTGGAGGGGGGGGCGGGGGGGCACACACAGGGACCACACCACAAAGTGGCAGAGGAGGAGCGACCTCACAGGGGTCCCCTGTGACCCAGGCCACCGTCGAGGGCTCAGGAATCTCACAAATAAATGAGAGAGTGCCTTTGTCTCTTAACATGTTGGAGATCCTCCACGTTCTGTCAGCCAACGGGGGCCTTTGCTGTTATGTTCAGTCACCCCCATAACTTCTTTAGACCCGGAAACCAGCCGGTCTGGCTGTGAGGCTTGTATGTGCTTCATTTTCCTTCGAGGGGCGCATGTCCTCAGAGAGAGCCCGGGCGCATCTATTTGCCCAATGAAATGCGGCTGGGCCCTGCCCTGCCTGATGGGGCCGCTGCTGGTCGGACCACGGGGACACCAGCGCCATCACAGGAGTGCTGTGAGGCAACTGTTACCAACAGCGCTGCCTGGGAGCCCCCTTGAGCTTCGTGGGGACAGACCTTAAAGGGGGCCGGTCCCTGACAGTCCCTCCAGTGGTGAGTTAGCTGCTGGAGCCGAGGCCTGGCTGGGGCCGCCGTGGGCGTTCAGATGTTGAGTGTAATTGTGTTAAAGGAAAGGCATGAAGCTCTCTGCAGTGGCGAGAAACGTGGTGCTGAATACAAATGAAAAGTGGGAGGGAACCCAGGAGATCGGGGTTCAATATGATGACTTTTTTATGCGTCTCCCAAAGGCGAGGTGGTCCTTCTGTGGCCGGGAAAGTGGGAGCGGAGTCCCGCTGGTGCTGGTGCAGGGTCATGCTGCCTGCGCACCAGCCCCGTTCCCTCAGCCAGCGGGCGGCCGGGGAGCCGGGCGAGGGGACGGACAGCGGTTGTGGAGACTGTATGGAACACATCCGTCCTCGGGGCGTCAGGACAGGGAGAAGGAAGCAGTGTGGCTGCAGGATGGCTGAGGGGGGAGCTGGACTCGGCCACCTGGACACAAAGCATGACTGGAATGGGGCCTGGCACTCCGGGGGGCGAGGGGCACAGCCAGGTGAAGTCAGGAGAGGAAGCAGGTGCTGGCATGCGCTCCTCATAGAAGAGGGGCCTCACAGAGCCAGCAGCACACACTACCGCAGCTGTTCTCCCCTGGGCTCTGACATGGACGGCGAGTGGAAGCAGCGCTAGGCAGGGTCCCTGAACAGACTACATGAGAGCCCGCACTGCCCAGGCGGCCGTGTGTGGAGCCGATGACACTGATGGGAGCGCTCTGCGTGGATGCGTTTCCGGGGCTGCGCTGGCGTTCTGTCAGACTCATCCCTTCTTACGCCGGAGACATGGGGAGAGGTAGCCAGGGCCTCCCCAGACGGCCTGGAGGCTGGAGCAGCGTTCCACGGACCCTCCCAGCACATCCTCGGCTGCCCGTGCCTGTGGGGGTCGAGGTGCTGGTCACGGGGAGCGGGAGCAGTCCCAGGGCTCCGCCTTGGGAATTGTAGCTCTGTCATCCCCATGCAGATGATCCCTGCCTGCGTTTGATGGTGACCGGTTTGGTTTTGCGGTCCCATCGTTGACCTTCTCTCAGGAGAAAGAGAGGGCGGAAGGAGCTGTGGGTCTAGACCTCTGAAATTTGAAGAAAAGAATATGATTTGAGGAAGAGGGGGCTGTGTAGAAGCTTTGGGGGACCAGTGGAGGTTTGAAGTCCTAGCTTTAAAAAGATCAGAAAGTAGGGGTTTGCATATTATTGTTTCGCCTGTATCTTCCACAGAGCCCAAATGAGCTACAGTGTTTTTAATTCAAGGTTTACATTTGGTTACCTTGTGGCCATAACACAGGAGCAGATAGCCATGTCAATTTGGGTGGAATTTAAGCCTAACTCCTCTTTGTCGTAATTCTGCATGAGGCCGGCGGCAGCGTGCTCAAGTCCGTCCTCACCGGGCAGCCTGTGTTCCTAGAAGGGAGGAACTAAGTAAATGAAGCCGGGCAGGGGCAGAGGGCTCAAGCAAAAGAGCTCAGCTAATGTGATCAAACCAGGAAGTTCCTTGTCAGTCGTCGTCCC
>NW_006293699.1:2288046-2291250 GCF_000327345.1 Myotis davidii
GACCTGGCCTGTACTCTTCAGGACTCTTCACTGCCAGCCTCACATGGGCCTTCAGCCACTGCTGGTACCTGCACCCACCACTATGTGCTTCTGATCGTCTCTCACACCCCTTCCCTGTGCTGCTCTACTTGGGCCTGGCTATCGACGAGACAAATCCGTCACTAACGAGCAGGCAGCAGGTCCTGGAACGCGTCCGTGATCTTCACAGCTAACTGCCCGTGGGAGACCTCGTGGGATTATTAGTGATTGGAATCTTGGGTTCGAAGTGAGAGCCCAGTTCAGGGAAGAAAAATCGGGCGTTTAGTGATAACCCACAACAAAGCAGTCGGTTGCGGTCACAGTGAGGACAGCCCGAGTCCCCCAGAGCACAGGTGGGCTGCGGGTGACCTTTCCGCCCCTGCTCATTCTGCATCTATGTTAGAGCTGGTCCCGTACCAGGCAAGTCACAGGTAACAGACACTGTTGGCCTCTCTGGGCTCCCAGTTCCAGGAGGATTTGGGGGAATGGGGTTGAAATTTGCTGCACCCCCTTCTTAGGATAAATGGGCCATGAGCACAGACATGAGTCAGAGCTGTGGGCCCGCTTCTGCCATGGCGTCTGCCTTCAGCAGCGGTGGCCACGGGACCATGGGGCGCAAGCGCAGTCCTCCACCGATGGCTTTGCCAACACGTTATTGATATAATCAAGTCTCCATAACAGAATTTTTTTGTGGCAATTTATAGATTGTTCCCTGAGTGGTGTCTGATCAATTTTTATGAGATTTAATTTCGCCTGCCAGCATTCAAGAAAAACTGCCCGCGACTCCAGGCACCGCCGCCGGCTGCGAAGTGTTAATTTGGAACATGGGCTTCTGAGAAATGAATGCGCTCAGGCCCGTGCGCAGGGAGGCACACGAGATCCACAGACACCTGAGTCTGCCCGTTAAAGTGGGGACTGGGATGTGAGTGGGGACTCTTCAAAACAGTGCCAAGGGTCAAGGTGTGTCTCCCGACAGCCCCGTGACCCTCTGGAAGGTCACGGGGATTCACGCTCTTGCAAGAATAGATTCAGCTCAGCTCTCTCAACAGGTTAGCGTAGCAGGGTGAACACCCCAGCCAAGGGACTCGAAGCCTAGCCCCAATTTCCTCTTGTGGAAATTAATGTGCCCCAGAGAAGGTGGTGATGGGCACTTTAAAACTAATGAAAGAATTTTACTTCTCTATTTCAAAGAGACTAGTTTATTCTTATCATTAGAATATTTGAGGCAATTGTAGGGTTCACTCTGGGAATTCTAAAATTATAACACTCACTGTGTGCCTTAGATTCTTAAAATTGATTTTTGAGAGAGAGAGAGGAGGGGAGCGGAAGAAACCTCGATCAACTGCCTCTTACATGCCCCCGATTGAGGATCGAGCCCGCAGCCCAGGCCTGTGCCCTGCGGGACTAGGGCTGGCAGCCCTTCAGTAACAGGACAATGCCCAGGCAACCGAGCCTCACGGCCAGGGTCTCGCTGCGTGTCTTCAATCGGGTGTCTGAGTGGGAGAGGCAAGTAAACATTTTTCATGTCTAACAATTAGGCTTCCTAATAATTCATCCTCTGTGACAGAGATGTTGGATCTGAGAAAGAATCTTTATTTTGATAAATAGCTGACACAGGAAAAGAAAAATCGGGGGTGGGGGGGTAAGAAAAACTCGATGGGGGACAATTCCCAGGCAGGGAGCAGAGAAATTCCCGTCTGAGGCCTGGGACTCAGGCCTGAGCTGAGCCTTCAGGGTTGGGGTAGAATGTACTCGTGGGTGTGGGTGTGAGTGCCGGTGCAGGTGCAGCTGCGGGTGTGGGTGTGGGTGCAGGTGCTGCTGTGGGTGTGAGTGCAGGTGCTGTGGGTGCTGTGGGTGTGGGTGCAGGTGCTGTGGGTGTGGGTGAGGGTGTGGTGGGTATGGGTGTGGGTGCCGGTGCAGCTGTTGGTGCAGGTATGGCTGTGGGTGTGGGTGCAGGTACTGTTGGTGCTGTGGGGGAGGGTGTGGTGGGTGTGGGTATGGGTGCCAGTGCAGCTGTGGGTGCAGTTGCAGCTGTGGGTGCAAGTGTCGCTGTGGGTGTGGGTGCAGGTGCTGTGGGTGAGGGTGTGGTGGGTGTGGGTATGGGTGCCAGTGCAGCTGTGGGTGCAGTTGCAGCTGTGGGTGCAAGTGTCGCTGTGGGTGTGGGTGCAGGTGCTGTGGGTGAGGGTGTGGTGGGTGTGGGTATGGGTGCCAGTGCAGCTGGGGGTGCAGTTGCAGCTGTGGGGGCGGCTGTGGGGGTGTTGGGTGCAGTGGGTGTGGGGGTGGGTGCGGGTGTGGTGGGTGTGGGGATGGGGGCCAGTGCAGCTGTGGGTGCAGATGCAGCTGTGGGTGTGTTGGGTGCAGTGGGTGTGGGGGTGGGTGCGGGTGTGGTGGGTGTGGGGATGGGGGCCAGTGCAGCTGTGGGTGCAGTTGCAGCTGTGGGTGCGGCTGTGGGTGTGTTGGGTGCAGTGGGTGTGGGTGTGGGTGCGTTGGGTGCAGTGATTGTGGGTATGGAGAAGATTTGGGAAAACAGGACAATGCTAACATGAGAGGGTCTGAAAGCCAGGATGGATGGGGCTGTGGGAAGGCAAGTGCCAAGGGTTAGTCCAAGTCTGGACAAAGGGAAGGGTGCTGAGCTGACCAGCGCCCACACCTGCTGAAGAGAACAGGGCTCCGGGGTTGCGTGGGACGGGGAGAAGGCCTGGGACCCCAGGTCACACCCTGTGAGTGTGATTAGTCAGTCAGGCGGGTCTTCATCGACGACAAAGATCTGGACGCTATGGTTGTCCAAGACCCAACGGGTTGTGACGTCCCAAATAAAGTCAACTTAGAACAGGGTGTTTAAGGCATTCCATGTAAGGTGATGTTTCCTAAAATGGCCTGAGAAATTTTAAGAAGATTCAAGACACTAAAATTTCTGGCTCCAACTTTGAAAAGCAAAACAGACACTACAATCTATGGGGTCAATGCCAAGTCATGTGGTGCACAGGCATAGGACACGCTTATCACATGCAGAGACGTGGAGGTGTGGGACACTGTCATCACATGCAGAGACGTGGAGATGTGGGACACGCTCATCACATGCAGAGACGTGGAGACATGGGACATGCTCATCACATGCAGAGACATGGAGACGAGGGACACGGTAGTCACATGCAGAGATGTGGAGGTGTGGGGCACACTCACCAC
>NW_006293699.1:2291366-2296104 GCF_000327345.1 Myotis davidii
TGGAGGCGTGGGGCATGCTCATCACATGCAGAGACATGGAGGCGTGGGGCATGCTCATCACATGCAGAGACATGGAGACGAGGGACATGGTAGTCACATGCAGAGATGTGGAGATGTGGGACACGCTCATCACATGCAGAGACATGGAGACGTGGGACACACTCATCACATGCAGAGACATGAAGACGAGAGACACGGTCATCACATGCAGAGACGTGGAGGCGTGGGACATGGTCATCACAGGCAGAGACGTGGAGATGAGGGACACGGTCATCACATGCAGAGATGTGGAGGCGTGGGATACGGTCATCACAGGCAGAGACGTGGAGATGAGGGACACGGTCATCACATGCAGAGAGGTGGAAGCGTGGGACATGGTCATCACATGCAGAGGTGTGGAGGCATGGAGGCATGGGACATGGGAGAGCTCGGCCGGGTCTCCTGACCCCAGGGCCCCACCAGCTTGGCTGTCGGCGAGAATGCAGCAGATAGGTGCCAAAGTTTATTTCAAACAAAGTGTGTTTGCCGCATGGAATGAAGCTGTTTATTTCCCTTAACTGCCGCTGTGCTGGGAATGGCACAGAAAATAAACTGCACTTGAGACGATTAGTCTGCAGTTCCTGACTATTAAATTCACTTAGGCGTGCGGCTGCATGGTTACACTATGGTCCTGGAAGCTTGGTTGTGCCTTGTTCATAGTCAGAAACCCGTTCATTGCAGCTGTTGCTTCTCAACCGTGGTTCCTCGTGATGCTGTCGGGAACCTGGGCTGTCTACTCTGCATGTAGAGTGACACTGGATCTTAAATTTATGAAAACTTTGCAGTTTTCTGGTGACTGAATTTTGACTTTGAAGAGTTATGGTCTTTGTGGCAAGTGGATATATGATAGGAAGATTTTTATTAGCTTACTTCTGGGCCATCATACTGTGTTGCAGTTTTCAGATTTATGTATTGTACTGTTATTGCTTGAATGAGGAAATGATACTTAAAGAAATAGACAGTGATTGAGTCCAAGAGAAACTCCAGAGAAAATGAGGTCACTGCTCCCGGAGAGGTTGGCCTGTGCGGAGCACAGGGTGGCTCACAAAATGTTACCCCATTAATACTAAGAGGAGGAAATATGGAGCTTTTCACTTAGATCCTAATTTCATGATAGAACCTCAAAAAACCCTTAGTTCTGTAGTAGCTTCTGAGCTGGTTTAATGTCTTTAGTTTAAGGACTATACAGAAAATGTAGAAAAATGTCAGATTTTAAATTTTCAAAAGTACAACTCAGCTCCCCTGTGAGTGCGCTTTGAAAGGATCCACAGTGACGGATAGGAACCACTGCGACAGACAGGATCCATGGAGATGGACAGGATCCACGGAGATGGACAGGATCCACGGAGATGGACAGGACCTACAGAGACAGACAGGATCCATGGAGACGGACAGGACCCACGGAGACAGACAGGACCCACAGAGACGGACAGGATCTACGGAGACAGACAGGATCTATGGAGATGGACAGGACCCACAGAGACGGACAGGATCCACAGAGACGGACAGGATCTACAGAGACAGACAGGATCCATGGAGACCGACAGGACCCACGGAGACGGACAGGATCCACCGAGATGGACAGGACCCACGGAGACAGACAGGATCTACGAAAACAGACTGGATCCATGGAGATGGACAGGACCCACGGAGGTGGACAGGATCCACAGAGACGGGCAGGACCCACAGAGACAAACAGTATCCAGAGACAAACAGGACCCACAGAGATGGGCAAGACCCACAGAGATGGGCAGGACCCACGGAGACGAACAGGATCCACGGAGACGGACAGGATCCCCAGAGACAGACAGGATCCACAGAGACAGACTGGACCCACGGAGATGGGCAGGACCCACAGAGACGGGCAGGACCCATGGAGATGGACAGGATCCACGGAGATGGACAGGGCCCACGGAGACGGACAGGATCCACGGAGACAGGCAGGATCCATGGAGACAGGAAGTATCCACAGAGACGGACAGGATTCACGGAGACAGACAGGATCCACAGAGACAGACAGGACCCATGGAGATGGACAGGACCCACGGATATGGACAGGACCCACAGATACAGACAGGATCCACAGAGATGGACAGGATCCATGGAGACGGACAGGATCCACAGAGATGGGCAGGATTCATGGAGATTGGGGTGCGTAGTTGTATTTAGAATGTGTGCGAGAGTTTTTAATGATGTTGAACTCATTCCTTATCTTTCTTTTGCTCACTCTTTCTTAGGAATGTCAATTATTATCTGTAGAGGTTTAATGAATTTAGACGTAAGGAAAGCAATCTTGGGTGAAAGTGATTAACCAACAAATCAATTACACCGTACCAGCCACCCTTCCTCCTGGGCACCCTCCCTCTCTTCCTGCCTGCCCAACTCGCAACTAAAAGACCACAAAGCCAGGTGCGCATCACTGAGGTGCCCTGCGAGCTGTGTGCATCCTGATGACCTTTTAGAGAGATGCATCCCTCCACGGCTGTTTGTTGAGCAGCGTGAGCATCCCTCGGTCGGGCTGCTGGCAGCATCACAGAGAGCCGTGGCAGTGGGAGCAGGATGCCTCTGTCCCTGTGTCCATCGGGACGTGTTCTATTCCTCCTGTGAGGAGAGTGCAGTAACAATCCAGTGTCCTGGCCACCTGTGTGGGCACATGTGTAAGAGACAAAGAGCTGGCTTTAGTCTCCTGGAGGTTGGAGAGACGTGACCTTTGTGTGCTGTTGGACTCACCCCTTGGGCGATGCCATATAAACCAGTGCGTCTGTCCTTCCATCCTGCCGGCCGCAGCCCGAACCCTCGCCCATCTGGGCTGTGTGTTGATTTTACCTGGTAGCCCAGGCTCAGTGACAAGGGACCTAATGAACTAGAAACGCTGAGGTTGCCGAGAAGTGCTCTTTCCAGACTCCTGTCTGCATGACTGACTGCACCAGGCACACCCAATTTCCAAAGCAAAACTTATGCTCAATGCATTTCTCATTCATGCAAAAGTACAAACACAGTTTTGATGTGAGGATTGAAATAAAGTGATCAATATATTTCCCCCTTCAAGTAGTTTTTGCTCTAATGCAGGTGAAATATTTATTCCAAGAATGAGGATAAAACCTCTAATTATTCTCTGTATAATTTTAATATCTAGAATAGAGTAATAGTCCTATTATATGTATGTATGTGTGTATATATATATACATATGTATATGTATATATATAACATTTTCCATTCGTGCTAATAAAAATGTAACACAAACTACATATACAACTTAAAAAATTTTAACAGCCATATTAATAAAGTTAAAGAGAAATAGATGGAATTGATTTTATAATATATTTGATTGATTTTATCATTGATTTTATAATATAATACTAGAGGCCCATTGCACGAAGAGATTTGTGCAGTAGGCCTTCCCTTCCCCTGGCTGCCAGCACTGGTTTTCCTCCCCCCCCCGGGACCCAGGCCTTCACTCCAGCTGGAGCCTTCAGTCTTCACTGCTCTGGCTGGAGCCTTCAGTCTTTGCTCCACCGCTTCGCACCTACGTATGCAAATTAACCGCTATCTTTGTTGGGTTAATTTGCATACTCTCCTGATTGGCTGGTGAGTGTAGCAGAGGGATGGTCCATTTACATGTTTGTCTATTATTAGGTAAGATAATTGATTTTATAATACAATATAATTGATTTTATGGTATATTTTCAAATATAAAATCAATATATCCAAAACCTTATTATTCTAACATGAAACCAATATAAAAAATTATTAATGAAATTTTTACATTTTTTTCATCCTGACTATTTGAAATTGGATGTGGATTTTGCACCCACACACATCTGAGTTCAGACCAGCGTATTTCAAGGGCTGACTCTCCATATGTGGCCAGTGCCCAACATTGTAGCAAATCCACACTGTGCTGGGTTCCCATACACTCTCACATCCTGTTCTACCGTCTTCAGTTCAACTGTATCCTGACAAACTCATCTCCAGGGTATAGAAACTGTATCTACAATCCATGTTATGACCAGCAAAACTGGCCATTGTATTTCTGTTACAACTCACGTTGGCAAATGTAATGATTTTTAAAGTTTCAGACAAGGTAGCATTATTTCTATATAAACATTCACTGCAACTGAGAAGAGGGCAGCATGCATTCAGCGTGAGCATTTCTGGGCGTGTACTGGGTGTTACACACACTCCGGTCACTGTGGGTCCTGAGGAAATGTGCAAATACTGCGTGTAGCAAGTTTCGATTATGTGCCAGGCATGGCTCTCTGCCCCGGTGGAATTCACACTTTACCAAAGAGAATGTGTGGTGGTTTTGTCACCTGTTTTCCTCGTGGCCCCTCCTGCCCTCTCTCAGAGGGATCCTGGCTCTGAGCTAAGGCAGCAGCCACAGCTCCTTGAGAAGGGAATTGAGAGAGGAATTTGAACCTGAGTTTTTTTAGGTTATTTATTATCTGCTCCCTGGGGACTGATGATGAGTGGAAATGAGAGTGGGCATATTCAGGAGGCCCGGTAATTGTCCTCCCATCCCTGCAGACATGGGCTGGCAGACTTCTGTTTGCTTTAGTGACAGTGGGACCCGCTGGGAGGATGCGGGGCTGCTGGCCTCGCTGCAGAGGGGTCAGGCCTGGGGAGGTGGCCGCTGTTTGCACTCACTCAGAAGCTGCCAGCAGCTGCACAGCCACCCGCTGGCTCGGTGCTGAGAGA
>NW_006293699.1:2296124-2327929 GCF_000327345.1 Myotis davidii
GCAAGGCCCCCCCCCCCCCCCCCCCCCACCTGGACAGGTGCACGGAGCCCGCCTGCTGGGCTAAGTCACGAGTCCAGGTCTATGTGCAGCCCCCCCACCTCATCGCGGGGCCGAGCAGTAGGAGCCCACGTTCTGAATGTGAAATGTGGCCAGTTGGCACAGACACCCATGCCCAGGCCACGCCACGGTGCCACACACTCTGTGCTTTTAGAAGGAAACACGTTTGAAATTAGAGAATCCGAACAGCTGGTTCCCCCTCCGTTCTTCATGGGCAGTGTAAGCACAGCCTGACAAAACCTGCACTTCTCTTACTTTCCTGTTTCAGGTTTTAACTGCAGTTTACGTTCAGTATTACTTTGTATTGGTTTCAGGTGTGCGGTATAGCGGTCAGACCGTCAGTACTTTACAAAGTGCCCCCCCCCCATGTTTCCGGTCCCCGCCCGCACCATCCAGTTATCTCGATGTTACGGACTCTATCCCTGGTGCTGTAATCTCCATCCCTGTGGCTGTTCTGCAGCTTCCGATCTGTACCTCTCAGTCCCTTCCCCATTCTTTGTATCTGAGTCTGTCTGTTCATTTATTTTGTTCTTTAGATTCCGCGCATCAGTGAGATCACGTGGTGCTAGTCTTTCTCTGGCTGTTTTATCTCACTTCGTGTAATGCCCCCTAGGTCCCTCCACGCTGTGGCAAGTGGCAAGACTTCATTCTTCTCATGACGAGTCATGTTCCATCGCATGCATGGCCCACAGCTTGGTTATCCACTGTCCGGTTGCTTCCCTGTCTGGGTGACTGTGAATAACACTGCAGTGCACACCGGGTGCATCTATTTCTCGCTAAATCTGCATCTCTGGCCGACACCCTCCTCATGCTCTGACACTTGAACAAGAAAACGAGGAGCAGTGAGGCCAGCGACAGACGGAAGACAGTTTTCCTTTGGTCCAGCACTTGGTGCCTGGTCATTTCTCTGCCCTGAAGAGAATCGCGCTTAATGACCCATTTTTTACCCATTTCGGGCAACATGGAGGAGTCCGGACGGACAGCCTGAGACCCTCAGGAGCTGGGGGCTTTCTGCAGGGAAATTCGGGGGGACCCGTGGAACTGCAGCCATGTAGCAGAGGACAGAAGATGTCCCGGCTCTCACAGAGCTCCTGATCCCTCGTGTACTCGGGACGGAGGGGCAGTGCGGATCCTGCCATGAGGAGAAAAGTCTGAGCTCCCGGGAAGGGTCCCTGGGTGTCTGAACCTCCCCTCACTGTGCCGTCTCCCCACCTGGACTCGTATCACCGAGGTGAAGGCCCCAACCAGCTTTCACACCCCGTGCCAAGGCCCCAGGCCGCGTGGGTGCAGGCTGTTTGTGAGCGGAGGTGGCGTGCGGGGAGAGGTGGCTACTGACCGACCTCCGGGCACTGTTCAGTGTGGAGGCTGCCAGGGGAGTTTGGCCCATTAGCGCCATTCAGGGAAAATCAATGGAGTCATGAAGGACATGCAAAACCAAGGGAGATGCCCCCACACCCCGAGCGAGTCCATCGGACAGTGTGAGCCTGGGCCCCGGGACACTGGCAGCTGTGTGCAGGCTCACATCCACGGTGACTCCACGTGAGAGGCTCAGAGCCTGCACAGCTTTGTAAACTGCACAGGGCGCTGCGGCTAACACTCCGCGGCCGGTGTTTAAAAAGGAAGCGAGGCCGGGAGCTGTGTCAGGCCAAAGGCTGGGACGCATGTGCGGATTCCGCGGCCCCTGCGCACTTGGCTGTGTTGGGGCGAGCTCCGCGCTGGGGGATAGGTGCCTTTGTCAAGCTGTCCTCAGGGGGGACCTGTCTGTTTTCATCCTCAGCTGACATCTGTCAGCACACGCTGCTTTGGGTCCCCCTGAGCATGGAGTTGTGTGGGCCCTTTGGCATCTCTCGTATAAGTGGGTGCGGACATCTTTCTGGAGGGAGGACTCCGAGAGTGATGTCACGCGTGTCCGAAGAGTGAGGCGCGCCCCCTCACATAGCTCCACGTGCCGCCTCCCCTGCTCGGACCGCAGGGCTCTGGGAGGAGGCAGGCACCGGCCTTAGTTGGGGGGACTTTCCGAGCAGTTCTGAGTCTCGGGGGCTGCCCCAGCTTGTGGGGTTCTGTCCGGCGCCGGTGGCAGTTTGCAGTAGATAGAGCCGCCCGGCTACTTCGCAGAGGGCTGTGGGTTTGGAGTGGGCAAGGCGGTTGAGAGGTGCAGGTGAAATCAGTTATGGTGAAAATGGTACCAAACTCGGCTATAATGAGCGCTCCTCACACACGCACTCACACCCACACTCACACTCACACTTTGCCTCTTTCCTCTGACCATAGAGGTCCCGGGTACGAGCTTCCTTCTGCGTTTGCCCCCCGCACCCCGTCCCCCTTCATCACCCCCACCTTGTCATTTTCCCAGGCTGCCCCCCTCCGGGCACTGTCTCGGTATTTCTGGTCCCACGAGCACTGTTGTGTCCAGGTGAGAAGTTGTACACTTGCATGAATGTTCTGAACTTCAACGCGGCTGAGAAGCAGTGCTGCTACCGCCACCGCAGAGAGCTCGAGGGGTCCCTGGGCCTCCCAGGAGCCTGGGTGGGGTTACTGTCCCTGCCCCTGCATGAGGAATGAGACCCTCGGGGAGAGGCCGAGCCAGAACCACGTGGCTGGTGGGCACAGAGTCTGGCCCTGCCTACATTTCCTCCTCCAGGCCCTCCACCAGCTGTCCACTGAGGAGGGACAAGGTCCTGTTTAGCAAACTATGTTTTTGGCGGAACCTCTTTCCAACAAGAACGTTTTCCTCCCTGGAGCTCCTGCCTGGCCTGGGTCCTCGGGAGCCCGGCCCACCATAGCCTCTGGGACGGACGGCCCGGGGTCATTCACACACAGACCAGGGTCCCTGTGAGTCCTCGTGAGCGTGGCGCTGCGTACACACTAGCCCGGGAGGCACGTGTAAAATCAATGGGATGCCCGGCCAGGGTTGCTCAGTGGTTGAGCATTGACCTAAGAACCTGGAGATCGTGGTTCTATTCCCGGTCAGGGCACGTGCCTGCGTTTTGGGTTTGATCCCCAGTATGGGGTGTGCAGGAGGCAGCTAATCAATGTTTCTTTCTCCCTCTCCCTTCCTCTTTGAAATCAATAAAAATATATTTAAAAATTTTAAAATATATACATAAATAAATAAAAATCAAATCCACGGGACTTTCCGTAGAGTCTCTCTTCTGGATGGAAACTCCACTCCCCAAATGGAGTGATGCTTTAGGTTAGGAATATAATGATTCAGAGAGAGAGCCACGTGGTCCTGTCTGCTTTATTTTCATGAAAGACGGAAGATTTGGATGGTGCTGTATGATTTATTGAGAATTGTGCGAAGACAGGCAGTATTCAATAAATATTACTTTTTAAAATTATTTTTAATCTTCACCTGAGGATATGTTTTTATTGATTTTAGGGAGAAAAGGAGAGACGGAGGGCAAGAGAAACATTGCGCCTGCAACCTGGGCATGTGCCCTGATCAGGATTTGAACCCACAACCCTCAGTGCTCAGGGTGAAGCTCCAACCAGCAGAACGCCCCCTGGCCAGGGCTCAATAAACACTATTTATACCCAGAGAAAGACACAGATGTTCCATCGTTCAATGTTCAGGCCAAGAGCACATTTGTAATGAGTTCAAAAAACAAACATAAATGCCGCCTCTCTGTTACAGATACCTTACCTGTTGGGAGCTTTATTGTTAGGAACTGCCAAGTAACAGACATGCATCATTTTAATTGAACCTTAAGCCTGACACTTTTATTGAAAGAAAAAATAGATCTCCAGTTATTTTTCAGACACAAACTGCTAAGCCCAAGCTCCCTGGCGAAGGCTGCCTGGGGTCGGGCGGCCTTACCCCGCCTCAGGGAAGGGAAAGCCGCCCTACTCACACCCCTGAGGTCTGGCACCCCCAGTGGGGGCTTCTCCAAGGACCTCTGAAAGACGGGCGCACTGTGTCTGGGTACGTGCGATGAGTCTTGCACATCCTCCGCTCATCCCTGTGGCATGAAAGGCAGGGCAAAAAGTCTATATTGTGGTGAGATAAGAATGCAGATAGAATTATGACCAAATGGGACCTACTTGGAATTGCTGAGCGTTCTCCCCGATACCCGGGCATCTCCTGCCGGATCCGGAGAGACTCGGTGGCTCAGTGCGGTGTCCCTCAGGAGCGCGTTCCTCCCACATCGTTTCCCTTGTCCCTTCTAGCCGCTGTGTAGCCACCGTGGGAGCATTTGCAGGCTGCCATCATTGTCGTGTGATCTGCGTTATTGTTGCATAGAAATAACTCCTCTGTTTTCCCGTCATGATTTTCTCTGGAGAGTTAGCTGTTCGGTCTGAATTCATAACCTTTCCCAAGGTTGAAGGCAAATAGAATAATCCCCTGATTCCCTACCAGGGAGGGAGAGGGGGAGAGAGGGAGGGGATTGTCCCCCTCAGTCTGGATGGTACCCAGGGAGTCCCAGGAAGTGGGCTGAGCTAATGCTGCAAAAGGCACAGGTGTCGGAGAAAGGCCGGTGTGAGAGGTGAGAATGCCTGCATCCAGGGCCCTGTGGGTCCACCTTCCTGTTCTGCGTGATGTCTGGGAGCCACAGGTCACTGCTGGGTCTGTGTGAAGATGGAAACATCTGGGGGAGCGTTCTGGGCTCCCGGGAAATGTTGAGAATTTAGAGCAAAGCCTCGGAACTATGGGCACAGGACAAAATAGGACAATCAGTGCTTATTAGACTGAGGGTAAAGGCAGTGCCTAGTTTGTAACGAGTGTTTTATCGGTAGCATAACCCTGTACCCAGTTTCCTAGGTCGGCCCTGGTTCTGCCCAGGCTCTGGCTTGCATTTTTTAGTAGCATTCTCCTCCATGCCCATCAGTGTTTCCGTTTGGGCAGCAAGTCACGTGGTCAACGTCTGTACTGATGAAGAATTAACATCTAAAATAGCATTGAGGCGAAGAGTTTGGTGGCATTAATTTTAAGATCCCCCTTTCCTACACTCATGGTGTCTATGCCCATGGCTAAGGAACATGACAGAGCTCTGTCCAGGCCGTTGTGACGTTTTCCTGCCACGGTGGACCTGGAACGCAGACTCAGAACGTCCTGTGTGCACAGCACCCACGCCGAGGCGGGGAGATGGGAAACGCCAGGAAATAACTGGGTGTGAGCAGTGTGCGAACCTTCCCTCTAGTAGGAGTTCTCCTTAAGCATCACCATTTCCACAGCAAAGAAAAAGGAGATTCGGAGCCTTGTGAGAACCTGCAACAGGAACCTCACTTGCTGAGGCCATCACGTTTCCGTTCTGCTGTGACGGGAATGCGCGCCATCACGAGTAACAGGAGTAACAACAGCTCCGAGGCTTTTAAACAGGAGGACCCTGTGCGTGGCTTTCCTGGGCTCCTTCCCACGGCCACGGCTACTGCTCACGTTTGCGGGAACCTCTCTGTGAGGCCCCTGAGCTCAGGGAGGCGGGTCTCAGGGCCACTGAGGGCCTATTGTCAGAGCAAGAGCAAAGGGAAACTGTCACTCAGATCTCCAGGACCCTGCTTGGCCTGTCCCAGCTTGCCCTGTCCCCGCTCTCCCCGCCCTCCCCTTCCCCGCCCTCTTCTTGCCCTGCCAGGGAGCCCTGTGGGTGACCAGGTGGGAAAGAAATCCCTGGGAACAGGCTTTGCTGTAAGTGCAGCTGTGCTGCTCGGAAAATAATCGCTGAGCGCTGAGTCCACAGGCGATGAGGCCGTGAGGGCGAGAACAGCAGTAAAGGCTCCTGAGGACTGAGCCCTGGGTAAGGCGGTGAGAGCCGCCCCCACCCCGGAGAAGGGGGTGTCTGTCCATCCATCCGGAGCAGTCACAGCAGTGGCTGCTGGATGAATGGAATGTGAAGGATGCTATCTATGCAAAGTGAGGGAGAAGGTAGGAGGAATGGCATGGGGTGGTGATCACTCTGGCAGGGAAGTGTCCTTGCAAATGCCCTGTTGGTCAGCCTGGGATGCTCTGAAACAGGAGGGAAGCCTGGGCGTCCTGTGATTTCCGGCGAGTGTCAAGGAGCAGAGGACATTGAATCAGAAAGGAGCCATAGTGCTCACGGTCGATTCCCGAAGGAGAAAAAGACCAGCCGCAGAAATAGAGGGTTTACCGAGCTCTCGTGTTTCCCTGTCAATTGGCGCAGGAACCAGGGTCACACATCCTCTGCCTCTCCGACTCAGCCCTGTCCCCAGCCAGCAGAGCGGAGCCCGCGGTCACAGGTGACAGCACACAGTGTGGGTGAGGTCAGACTCCAAACCTGTCACTCAGGCACTGGCCAGGTCTGGCCTCCCCCAGGGGGTCATTTCCTCCTATTTCCTATCCGGAAGTTCCTACCCCTCCTCTGGCAGCACAGCCAGGGTGGTTTAGAAACCCCAAAAGTACGTCTGAGTGTGGACAGCCCTGGTAACAGGGTCCTGCATCTTTCTAACACTCACTCCAATTTCCCGTAACAATTTTGAATAGGACGTTGAAACCACTGGTTTTGACCTTGGATGTCTCTTCGAGAGGCACAGACGGGAGGGCACTGGTGTTCCATTTATTTTTGGATTTACTTAAATGCTCCCCATCGAAGCTTTGGTGTACACGTTTTTGTCATCGTCTGATTTCAGCACATCTTTCCTACGCACCAAACGCCTTGTTTCCTAGATGGGCGTGGTCCAGGGAAGGTAACGCTGTGATGCTGCCTGCCCCTGCCCTGACCAAGTCCAGCGCCCTAGTGATGTGATGGATGAGTAGCGTCTTGAGATGCGGCTAGTGCGGCTGAGAAACGGAATTTTACATTTTCTTTTGTTCGAGTGAATTCAAACTGAAATGGCCACCAGTGGCCAGCCCTGGGCCGTGTGTACCGCACAGTCCCAGGCTCTGGTACTGATTGGGGGAGCGGGACACGTCATGACCCCTGCATGGGGGAGGGGCAGGAGATGAGGGAGCAGGTCATTGCTGGAGAGGGACCAGGGTTAAGTTGAGTGAGAACAGGTCCTTTGGGCTGGAATGGGAGGGAGATCAGGGGGATTCTGACAAAGAACTGGTGTTTGAATTCTGATCATGGAGCTGAGACTACTGTATACATCAGAGATAAACATAAAGAGGAAGACACTTTTAAAAATATGTTTTTGTTCATTTTAGAGAGAGAAGAAGGGAGGGGCGATCGGCTGCCTCCTGCACACACCCTGGCTGAGGATTGAACCCGCAACCTGTGCCTGTACCCTGACCCAGAATCAAACCAGCAACCTTTCCTTTTACAGGATGATGCCCAACCCAACCAACTGAGCACACAGGCTGGGCCAGAAGAAGGCATTTCTAACAAGGGGGAATATATGCAGATCAGCATGGGGTGGGGAGCAGAAAGAGTGCTGGGGGTGAGGGAGCAGGGGCTGGGTGAGGAGTGCCCTGCGCTGTTGTGCAGTGCTAGCCCCCGCCTTCCACACTGTGGTCTCTGTGGGCTCCAGCGTCCTCTCCTGGGCCAGAGGCAGCATGACTCCTGGCCTGGGCAGGGAGGCGGCAGAGTGGCGCTTCCCTCCTGCCTCTAGACCGAATGACTAGCTCCCCTCCCATGAGCCATTGGAGCATCTTCACTCCTTGCTTCTGTGGCCGCTTCCCTCTAGACCCCTGGTTGGCAAACTGCGGCTCTCGAGCCACACACAGCTCTTTGGCCCTTTGAGTGTGGCTCTTCCTAAGCCTTAGGAGTACCCTAACTAAGTTAGTAACAATGTACCTACCTATATAGTTTAAGTTTAAAAAATTTGGCTCTCAAAAGAAATTTTAATCGTTGTACTGTTGATATTTGGCTCTGTTGACTAATGAGTTTGCCGACCACTGCTCTAAACCACAAGCACCTGGTGTCGGCGTGGGCACGGGCTCTATTCCCAGATCTCCGGGAAGTGGAGCCCTTTGTTGATGGTGGTTGATCAGCTGCCACCAGCCCCAGTTCCAGGCTCTGAGTGCATGCGCCGTAGCTGCCTTAGTGCCTCCCCTTTCCGGTGCCTTAGACCCAAAGTCAAGCGGCTTTCTGAGGGGCCATATAAAGACTAATAGGGCCCTGGCTGGTGCCTCAGTGTGAGAGCATCTGCTTGTGCACCAATGGGCTGTGGGCTCGATTCTCGGTCAAGGACACACACCTGGGTGGCCAGTTAATTCCCCGACGCAGTTCTGGTGCGTGAGGCAGGCAGTCGATGTGTCTCTCACATTTCTCTCTCCCCCTCCCTCCTTTCTTTCCTCCCTTCCACTCTCTCTAAAAATCAGTGGAAAAAATATCCTCGGGTGAGGATGAACAACAAAGAGACTGAGTGTGTGGAGCTGGCAGGCAAGGGAGGAGCTGGGAGGCTCGCTTGTCTCCCAGGGCCTCAAACGCATCCCCAGGACACAGGGCCGTCTGGGCGGCTTTCTGCGAGAACAGACTGTATTTTCCATGACCCACCTGCTGGCAGGACATAGACGCCCCCCCACCTGCCCCTGGGCTCCCTGCAGCGCGCAGGCAGCGGGGTCCCCAAGGAGCAGGGGCTGCAGAGGAGAAGGAAGAGCCCACTTTTAAAGGAGCCGCTCAGGAGTTTGATCACATGGCCCCGGGTCCTCGCTCTGTCCAGGACAGCACAGATCCCGTGGGGAGGCCTGTGCACGGGCGGCAGAGCAGGAGGGAGCTGCTGGATGAGGAGGGTCAGCTTTGGATGGTGCTCTCGGAAGGACAGCCATCGCGGCCACTCTCATGGGCTCCACCTGCACCCGGCAACCCCGCACCTCCCAGGGCGGGCATGGCATACAGACTCAGGGATCACTAGCGTGGCAGGGGTGGTTACATAGAGAGACCAGCGTGCAGTTAAGAGCCTATTGAGGATTACAGCCACCACGTTCTCGGGGTCCATAGAAAACGCTCTTTCTTTTCCCCAAAATAGGCTCCTAGGCGCGTGCCTAGCAAAATCCGGATGCTTTTGTGTTGGTGTTTTCGCTATATGGAGATCCCACGGTCGCATGATGTTCATTCGGGAATGGACTAAACGCTCACCTTTCACACTTTCAGTGATTTGTGGGAGGGAGTGTGGCCAGGACTCACAGCAAAGGGATCAAAGGTGCGTTCTCCCTCATGTCTTGACCTCCGCATGAGACACTGACAGATGGGGTTCTGGCTGCACTGGGTGGGTCCCAGGACCTGTGTCCCACAGTCCCGTCCTGATGAGGCTGCTGTGGCCCCCAGGGAGGCGTCGTTAGGAGCTTCGGGTCACTGTCTGTGTGTCCTCTCGCCGCCTTCGGTGCGTCCCCGGGAAGCAGCTGTCTGAGTCTAAACGGGAATCTCCTAGAGCGTGAGGAGTGCGAGGACAGGGGACCGGGAGGTTCAGAGCAGGACGGCTGCTCCCGGGCCAGGGTTTAGAGAACGTGCTGACATCAGGGATCCTGGGTTTTCTCTGCAGAGAAGCAAGTGATGTCTTCCTTTGTGGATCATGTGAACAACCGGTTTCATCTCCATGACATGGCCAGAGTGTTTGGCCCTTTCCGCCTGCACTGCCCTCCAGTGTCCCTGGCAGCACCTTGATGCCATCATTATTGGAAACTGTGGGAAACACTGGCCTTGGCAGGGGGATGGTCCTGGGCACTGGCGGACCAAGGGAGGGGCAGGAGGCAGGGCTGTGTCCCCCCAGGAGGCAGGGCCATGTCCCCCAGGAGGCAGGGCCGTGTCCCCCCAGGAGGCAGGGCTGTGTCCCCCCAAGAGGCAGGGCTGTGTCCCCCCAGGAGGCAGGGCCATATCCCCCCAGGAGGCAGGGCCGCTTCCAGAGCAGATGGTGGAAACCGCAGTCCTCTCTGGTTGGAGACAGCAGCTCGTGCCTCCGTAGGATAATGGCAAGCTTCCCCTTTTGGTTCTTTGGCTCTTTTAATAGTTCTGCTTCAAGCCTATTTGTTTTCCTTCTTTCCCCGTGTCTTGGAGGAAAATCTATCTTAAACTCTACCCCCTGTTTGGAGAGCGATGGTATGTTTGCTTCTGGGAGGAAATATACATATTTCTTGGTGTTTTGTTTTTTTTCCAATTTTACACTATGTTTGATTTCTAGGCGGCCTTTAATGTGACAGACACAGGCATTTTCTGTGAATTCTGTGGGGAAGCACGGGCCTTGGCTGGAAGGTCTGTGAGGAGGCGTCTCCGAGAGGCCGGGGCCTCTGGGGGACTTGCCGAAGGCGGCAGCCCCTGCCTTGACTTTTCCAAGCAAGTCCGAGCCCCGGGTGTTTCACTGGAATCTCCGTTTAGTCTTTAAAGATCTGACCTTGTAGAAGCAGGAGCTTTCTCAGGGATGCTCACCCTGCTGACTGTGTCCAGAGGCGGATTTTAGTTCAAGCTGCTGTGACAATAAAAGCCTGAGAAGGCAGGCGGACTGCTTTTTACTTCTAACGTCAAACAGCCCCTTGGCCTCTCCCACAGAAACGTGTGAGAGCAATCGTCCACCCGCCGCTCAGGGCCCGCCGGGCAGCCCAGCAGAATTCCTGGAACATGGTCCCCGTTTTGAAACCTCTAGCCTGTTCTTGCCGGGGTAGCAGCGAGGTGGCCGGTCCTGTGGTGTAAGTCTAGCTAGGCCAGGAGCCGCAAGCCTGATGCCACCCGAGGCTGAGCTGCTGGGCTGCACCAGAGGCAGATGGCTCTCCCTGTGCCCCGTGTGTGTGTGTGTGTGTGTGTGTGTGTGTGTGTGTCCACTGGGAGCCTGCCCCGTGTGTGTGTGTGTGTGTGTGTGTAGGTGGGAAGTGACTGGGGGTGATCTCTACCTACCTGTATTGCCGTAGAGAGTGGGGCCACCTGGCTCTTTTTATCGTAAGGGACCCTGTGAAGGGAGAGAGTGCTTCTCATCATTGCCAAACCCGGCATCAGGGAGACAAAACTCTCACATTCAACTCGGATTTAGGATCCGAGAGCAACAATCAGTTTGATATTTGACATGTAGCCAACATCTGACTTTATGGACTTTTATTCTTCAGGTCAGTGAGCGTTAAATGACATTCTGTGCTGATTTCTTTCTTTCTTTTTAAATATTTTTATTGATTTCAGAGAGGAAGGGAGAGGGAGAGATATAAACATCAATGCTGAGAGAGAATCATGGATTAGCTGCCTCTCGCACGCCCCCTACTGGGGATCAAGCCTGCAACCTGGGCATGTGCCCTGAATGGGAATCAAACTGGTAACTTCTTGGTTCATGGGTCAATGTTCAACCTCTGAGCTGCACCAGCCAGGCTCAACAGTATTTTTGATCCAAGGTTGGGAACCCACAAATGAAGAAGGCCAATTACATTCATTGTTCTATGCCATTTTATATAAGGGTCTTGAGTATCCATGGATTTTGATACCCAAACGGGTCCTGGAGCTCATTTCTTTCAAGCCTTTTATTTTAAAAATGCTCCCTCTCACCCAGATGGTGGCTCAGTTGGTTGGAGCATCATCCTTACACCCAAAGGTGGGGTTCAGTCCCCAGTCAGGACATGTACCCAGGTTGCAGGGTCGATCCCCAGTCAGGGCACATACAGAAGGCAACCAATCAATGTTCTATCTTCTCTCTCTCTCTCTCTCTCTCTCTCTTTCTCTCCCCTCCCTTCCCTGTCTCTCAGCGTTAATAAGCATATCCTCGGTGAGGATTTTAAAAAATTAGAAACACTCATCTCACAGACAAGAAGTTACAGCAGGAAAGGGATGTACTGAATCCACACCCCTCAGCGTCTGTCATCGGTTGGGGTTAGGAACCAGAGTTCAGCAGACTGTTTCCCTGCTGTGTTCCCGGATCACTTTAGAACAGAACAGAACAAATCCAAAATAACTCCAGCGGGGAGGCGTGACATCAGCTCCGTCACTCTACGATGTGCTCATTGCATCATTCCAGTCACTGCCATCTGGTCAACCCCTCCTCCTCCGAAGGTTGAGATGCACGGAGTCTGTACTTTGTTGCTTGTTTTTGAAAAGATGGGGAGGAAAACTTTGAAGTCACGAAAATGTTCCATGATTGTTTGGTCTTTAGGAATGGCTTTCAATTTTTGGCTTTATTTTCAGGGACTCTATAATTTCATTTCTGTGCTTGCTATTTAGCTAACAGGTGGTTTTCAACCTGTCTTCTTTAAGCCTGGAGGAAATATGACTAAATGGGGGAGGGGGCGCTGAGTCTTTCCTGGAGCATTTTCTGCTGTAAGTTAATGGTGAGCTTTGCTGGGGGATCCTATACCTTCAAAAGAAGCCCCAAGTCATCCAAGCAAAACCTGCTGTGCACAAATGGACTCCTCACTGATCTGGTTAACACTCCGGCTCCACTGACCAGCACTTCCACTGCCTGTTACTCAAGCCCAGGAAGAAATCACACATGTGCCTATGCAGAAGGAAAGGTGTTCCTCACAGCATCAGGTCTAGGTAGAAAGCCTGAAGGGGCAGCACCCTACCTTATCTTTGAGGGACGCGAACATCATGTTTAAGAATAAACCTGTTAAAAAGAGGGTAGCACATCGTCTGCACCCATGAAAAATTATGTCCAAAAAAAGTGCTTGAGCATCTATGGGAATGCTCCTCCTAGAGTAAAAAAATATTACACAGAAAATATAGGGACAGTATTACAGCCCATGTGCGCATGTGCGTGATGGGCTGGAAATAATAGTAAAGATGAAAGTGATTATTTCCAGGTCTCCTGGGTGAGGTGTGTGGGGCAAAGCTGAGGAGGAACTGCAGTGGGACGGCTCTTGTCAGCTCCCAGATGTGACCTTACCTGCCACCTGGAGGAGGGAGAACCCAGGCTGTTCCCGTGCGGGTCAGAGGGTCCCGCAGGCTGGAGGCGCAGGCTGAGAGGGGGTGCAGCCAGGTTCTCTCCGTGATGCGGTGAGGGGAACTGAGCTTCCTGGAATCCCCCCGGAATGGTGAGGGCGCCATGAAGGGGAAGGCAGTGCAGACAGCAGATGGCATGTCTGTGACGGTCTAACCCGTGAAGGCAGCACAGACGCGTTTCCTCACCCCTGCACTGTCCGCGCAGCAGATGGCACGTTGTGATGGTCTAACCCAGTGATGGCGAACCTTTTGAGCTCAGCGTGTCAGCATTTTGAAAAACCCTAACTTAACTCTGGTGCCGTGTCACAGATAGAAATCTTTTGATATTTGCAACCACAGTAAAACAAAGATTTATCAAAAATATAAATATAAATATATTTACTTTATATATTTAAATGGCATTTAACAAAGAAAAATCAACCAAAAAATGAGTTCGCATGTCACCTCTAACATGCGTGTCATAGGTTCGCCATCAGGAAGATTCCTTTGAAACAAACTCCCAGTGCAGCACCGAGTGTGGCATTCGTTCCCCCTCACGAGCATCCGGGCGCAGCCCCTGCAGCCGCATCAGGGCCGTCAGGGTGGTGTGCTGGGCACAGTGCATGCTGCTCACCTGTGAGTGGGTCAGAGACCAGGCGCCGCCCAGCGTGGGCAAGGCTCCATCTGACAAGGACTGCGGTGGGCTCAGAGCAGTCACGCAGGAGGCTGGGAACAGAGCAGGTGCCAGGATCCACGCATGGCGCTGCCCCTTCCAGAGGGCTCCTGGCCACACCTTCTCCGGGTCACGGCTCTTGGGACCACCTTCATCCTGCAGTGGCCCGTGCTCTGCGTCTGACTTGGACTCCTAAAGGCATTTGTGGGAAATACAGCTTTGGGAGCTGTGGCTGTTAGCAGGAGCTTGGTGGGATGTAATAAAACCTGGCATGTTCCCGTGTCTCCCCGGGCGGAGATGGGCCAGGATCCAAGCCATGATCGACCCTGGAGCCGCGGGGGCCCGGGGCCCTGGAAGAGCACAGTGACCGGCAGCCGGCCCGGCCCTGATGGAAGGTGGAAGCGCCTGGTATGAGGGAGGGAGTGGCAGGGCTGGGCAGGCCGCTCGCAGTGCTGCCCGCAGGCTCCAGCTGGGGTTGCTTCTGTGGCAGCTGTGGGACCAGTGCCCGGGAAGGTGACACAGGCCACAGCCGCCTGCACGCAGGAGAGCGTTGCGGAGGAAGCAGCCGCTCCCACTGCTCCTCTTGGCTGAAGGGGACACAACACTAATCCTCACCCTCACCTTCACCCCAACCCTAACCCTAACCCTCACCCCCTTACCCTTCACCCTCACCCTCACCCTCACCCCTTACCCCTCTCCCTTACCCCCTTGTCCTCACCCCTCACTCCTTACCCTACCCCTCACCCCTCACCCTCACCTTCACCCCAACCCTAATCCTCACCCCTCACCCCCTTACCCTTCACTCTCACCCTCACCCCTAACTCTCACCCTTACCCTTCACCCTCACCCCTCACAACTCACCCCTCACACCTTACCCCTCACCCTCACCCCTCACCCTCACCCTCCCCCTTCACGCTCACCCTCACCCCTCACCCCTCACACCTCACCTCTCATCCTCACCCATCACCCCTCACCCCTCATCCTTACCCCTCACACCTCACCCCTCACCCTCACCACTCACACCTTACCCCTCACCCTCACCATCACCCTTACCCTCACCCTCACCCAGGTGACCCAGACACTCTGTGGAGCTCAGGAGCTCAGCGTTGCAGCTACAAATGTACCCGGGGCCTGCATGGGTGACAGGCGCTCAGGGCTGCCGACATAACACCTCACACTTCGGAGTAAGAGTCACGATGGAGTATATTGTGATTTAACTCAATGCCAAGATCACCAGGGTCGTGTAAACACCCCTCCCCCCAAAACACTGGTGCCAGTAGGGCCAGGGAGTGTGGAATCAGAGGACCGTGTGGGGTTGTGGGAGAGGGGGTGGGGGGAGGGAGCATGCTCCCAGGCAGGCAGCAGTGGGAGGCAGGAGCTCCCGGAGGGCGAGGGGCGCTCTGCCCATGGGAAAGGGTGGGCGCGGAAGAAGGGGCCTTCGTCGCTTCCTCCATGAGAAAGGCCACCGCTGGGTGGGTGGGGAGGCTGGAGGGCAGTCCCCTGGGTGCTGGGTGGTCCGTGGTGTTAGCAGGGCCTGGAGCAGTGAGGGTGGAGGAGGAGGAGAGGCTTGTGAGTGCAGCTGCCTCCCGCCTCCTGGCGGAGTCTCCCAGGTGCAGAGACAAGACCCTGTGTGTGGCCCAGGAGCTCGCTCTCACTGTGAGGTGAACCTGAGCAGACTCCTGTGGGCGGAGGGGGGCAGGTGGCCGTCATGCTGGGCCGCGCACTGTCTCCCAGGAGCAGGACCCCATCTGTGCCCAGCGGGGCCCGGCCAGGGTACCCTGTCTGCAAACCCAGAGTCGTTGCGATGTTGTAACAAGAGGAAAAAATGGGCCATTCTAACGGCAGCGAATGTGCCCAGTGTCCGAAGGTTTCGGAAATCATCTGAAATGGAGACTCGGCGGCGGGTGCTGTTCCCCTGGGGGCACGTCCCTGTCAGGCCCAGTGGCTCCTGATGGAAAGGGTGGGGCTTAGCCCTCAGCCCCCAGCTTCCCGAGTCTCCTCTGCCCTCACCCAGGGCTCCAGCGTCCTCACAGGCAGGTCTCCCCGTCCAGGCGAGGGAGGTGGAGGGCCCCGCTCCGCAGGTCAGTGGAGCAGGGCCCTGCGGGAGGGGCAGGGATGGTAGGACCTCAAGTGGATTCTGTGGGGACCCAGAGGGTTGGCTGTCTGGGGTCTCTTGCCCGGCACCCGAGATGGCACCACACTGGCCCTGAGCCACCTGCTCCGACCCCGGGGAGCGTGGCGAGCAGGCGCGTCTGGGCGGACCTCCCGGCAGACGCGCTGCTGACCAAGTGCAGTTGTCTTGCCACCCAGCCAGGACGTCCCATGTGGCGTCGAGCATCTCTCCCTGCATCCGAGCTGCTGCCTGCACAGGTGAGAGCCCTGCCGGTGTCACAGGTGTCACAGGGGAAGCCAGATGGCGGCGCTGGGGGACTGACATTCTCCTTGGAGCACACAGCCTGTTCCAGCTTGTCTGCCATGCTGACCTTGCCTCTCCGCCCGGCCTGTTCTTGCGGATGGTTATGGCCCTGAGCCCCGGATCTGTTGCTGGAGACTTTCATTAATCTGTGGGAGACAGAGCTGTAAGGAAGTCTTACAGCCATAACGGCAGAAATGCTCTCACAGTCGTCACGACTGTTATTTATATTCTGTGAACAGTGGCAACGAGTGAGAAGCAGTTTCCCAAGTCAGTCAGGGACCCACTCACATCCTGTCGGCCGGCCCTCAGAGGCCTGACTCTCTGCGGTTGGGTCTCCCTCCCCCCTCAGGCTATGACAGAGGTCAGAGAGCCAGCTCCCAGAGGTGTCCCTCATTCAGGTGTCCTGGCTCGCTGGCCGTGGTGCATATAGTACATTTCCTTCTGTTTTTAAAAATTGAAGACCCAGCCATGGCCAGTGGGTTCAGTGGTTAGAGTGTCAGCCTGTGCATCAAAGGGTCTCGGGTTCGATTCCCTGTCAAGGGCACATACATGGGTTGCAGGTTCAATCCTGGCCCCAGTTAGGGCTCATGGGGAGGCAACCAATCGATGTGTCTCTCTCATATCAACCATGGACAGACAATGGGGTGGTGAGGGCCCAGGAGAAGGGGGAGAACAAGAGTGGGCTGGAAGAGGTTAATGGAGGAAAAATGAGGACCTATGTAATACTATCAACAATAAAGATTAAAAAAAATGATTGAAGACCCACACTACTGATCATAGTCGCCTGCTGCGATTGCCACTCCCACTTCACCGCTGAGAAAGCGGTGCCCGGCCGCGTGCGTTTCCTGCCGATGTCAGTCCTGGGTGGGAGTCAGATGCTCTGGGTGGGTGTCAGACCCCTGGGTGGGAGTGAGACGCCCTGGGTGAGAGTCAGTCCTGGGTGGGAGTCAGATGCCCTGGGTGGGAGTCAGACATCCTGGGTGGGAGTCAGTCCTGGGTGGGAGTCAGACGTCCTGGGTGGGAGTCAGATGCCCTGGGTGGGTGTCAGACGTCCTGGGTGGGTGTCAGATGTCCTGGGTGAGAGTCAGACGGGAGCCTGGAATCGGACTGCAGAGCCCGCTCCACTGCTGAGACGAGCTGCTCCCGCTCTGGTGGCTGAGGGTCAGGCTCCGCCGCTTGGCGAGGAGCACTCCCCGAGCGGCCTTTCCGCGGACTGCGTGACCTCTTTCACTGCTCGTTCTGGAAGCATGCAGGTTGCCATCTCTCGGCGAATTCCCGGCTGGGTGTGAGTCAGATGCCCTGGGTGGGAGTCAGATGGGAGCCTGGAATCAGACTGCAGAGCCCGCCCCACTGCGGAGACGAGCTGTTCCCTCTCCGGTGGCTGAGGCCTAGGCTCCGCCGCTTTGCAAGGAGCACTCTCCGAGCGGCCTTTCCGCAGACTGCGTGACCTCTTTTCCGTGGACTGCGTGACCTCTTTCACTGCTTGTCCCAAAACCATGCAGGTTGCCATCTCTCGGCGAATTCCCGGCGGTCAGTGCAGACACTCCTTTTTACACTGTTTCATTACTAGTCAGAAGTGACCCTTCAATACTATTTAATCTAAATTCGAGTAACGTGTTCTCCCTCTGGTATTTAGAAAAGGCAGAAAAAAACAAGTGTGTAAACTGTGCCAAGTCGAGTGTGAACTAGTAGCTGATGGGATCAGGCAGTGGAGGCTGGGGGTGGCGAGGGTCAGAGAGCCTGGCTGCCCGTTGCAGGAGGTGAGCGTCGGTGGGGATGCCGGATGGAGAAGGCAGTTTGCTCAGGACTCGGGAAGATGAAAGGCTGTGAGTGTCTCATTATCTCGGGGTTCAGAAAGGCACCTTCCACATTCTGTCTTCAGGGACCTGTGCACCGGGCCTCTCCCCGGGCAGCTCGCCCCGTTTCCTCCTTCCCTGCCCACAGCACAGGCGGGCGCTGGGCTCTCCCCGGAGCGTGGCCCCTCAGTGGCCCAGCGGCCTGTTTCCTCCTCCCCTCAGCGCCTTGTGGTTGGTTGTGGAGGCGCCTGTGTAACTCCCCTCCCCCCATGACACCCAGCCGCGTCAGTTCCATGTTCCAGGCATCGAGGTGACGGTGGGCTCTCAGTTGCCTTCTCCTGTTAGGTAAATAGGCGACAACACTCTGAATTAAAAGGGCAGTAACTTTGGAGCGGTTGAGAAACCAGGGCGCACACAGTACACACATGGCCCTGGGTGCACAGCCGTTAAACCCGCCCCAAGCACCGGCTGTCTGTCCCCAAGCACACACAGCTGCCGGCTTCTGTATAAGTGCACAGGCGACACTGAAAGTCAAGCCAGCATGTCTGATGTTGAGACTGTGGGAGTCTCAGCCCACTGGGGAACTCAGTCTCCGGTGTGAAGTGACACCAGGTGGGTGTATTGTTGTTGCCCCAGGCTTCCCTGGACCTGTCCCCGAGGGTCTGGCATTAGCCCTGTCTGTCTCTCCTGGTGCCTTTCAGGAACTGTGCTGTGGGAGGAGAGGGGATTGAAGGGGGCGCTGGGAGAGACATTGCTCTGTCCTGGGCCCCTTCTCTCTCCCTGGTCACCCACTTGTTCCTATGGAGGGGACTTCGCTTGGCCAAGCCCACTGGGTAGCTGTGTGTTCCCACGCCCGCCCCTCACGGGCACTCTGACGCCCACCTGCGTCTGCCTTCTCAGTAATACATGGAGCTCGTAAACCCTCCGGTTCACTTCCTATGAGGGAAGGTTTTCCAATGGGGGCTGATACCCCCTGGACAGGCGGACACGGAGGGCTCGGTGTCACGGGAGCGCTGTCTGAGTCAGACCCCAGCTCCACGCCGTGAGGCCGCAGTACCCTGCAGTGCTCGCTTGGGGCCTCTGCACCTCCTTTGTCATCGGTAGAACGAAACCTCACGGGGCTACGTGCGGACTAAACAGGACGCTGAATTTCAAGTGCTTCCTCCCTGGCACCTACAGACACACAAATGGGGAATCCTGGCAAGTGGCCCCTGACCACTCCTGATCACGTGCTGAGGGGGGAGCCCCCAGCCCGTCACGGGGACCGCTGCCACCCGCCCTCCCTGCTGAGCTGGGCTGTGTCTTCTGCTGCCCACAGAGGGCGTTTCCTGCCACCATCCGTCCTCCCTGTCCCTCTGTGTGGGTCCACAGCAGACTCTTTTGTCCCACGCTCATCGGTGAGCCAGCCCCGCCCTGTGGTTCCTGCCCACACCTCCTGTCCTGCGCTTCCCATGCCAAGGGCGAGAGGGCCTCTGGTCATCAGGACAAGCCCAGCTGCCCCTCCTCTGGGCATCATTTCCTTTGATGCCTCCACCTTCTCAAGGTCACAGACTCCTCTGTGAGGTAAAGTCCACACGTCTGTTCATCACCATAGAAACCCTTTGATCAGGGAGCAGGGACAGCTGCTTCTGTCTGACCTCTGGCCAATGGGTCTCTCAGGGCATGACAGCCTCCCTCCCCACTGTCACCACCCGGGGAGCGCCGCAGGCGACAATCCTCGTACACTCCGCCCAGCAGCCTCTGATTTTCCTAGCTGTGGGATTTTCTGCAAGTCAAATGTGGCTCAGTCTGTCCCAGACACAGGCACAGATCCTGGGGTCAAGGACAGAGTGCTGGGGTTTCACACCTGAGTGCGGACAAAGCAGGGACTGGAGGCACCTCCTCCTCCTGGGCCTGTGCCCTCCCTCCTCCCACTCATGCCGGGAGCCCTCCTGAGGGACCCACTACTCAGCGCAGAGCTCAGGGCCAGGCGCTGGTGTCCCTGTTACCCATGTGCCATGCCGCGCGTGACACGTTAAAGCAATGCCCCTTAGAATGTTGAGTCTGGGGTTGCAAGTAACTGAAAATCTACTGATTACAGAGAACCTTGGTTCTTGAACTTGATTTGTTCTGGAAGCCTGTTCAGAAACCAAATCTTTTTTTTCCCCATTAGAAATAACGTAAATTGAATTAGTACGTCCCAGACCCCAAATGATCCCGTTTTAATGTTTCTTATATACAGCACATGTCAAATGTACTGCTCAATCTATAAATAAGTACTTTAAAAACAAAAATGAAATGTACAGTAAAAAATAAAAATTTAATAATAATGAGCACTTACCAAAGTGAAAAACAATGCACAAAAACACAGCACAATTTCCTGAGACGTGATCAGTGTGAGGTTTAGTGGTGAACCGACTCACACTCGCGCATTCTCTCCTTTGTTGGTGGCCAGAGAGGCGCATGACTGATCGCACAGGCGTCAGCATGAAGGGTGTGGGGCGAGAAGCAGCTGGTTGGAGATGGAGACGTTGGGGAACTGAGGTCTGACTCCACAGTGAATTTATTCCACTGTTCTCCTCCCTGTAGCTCTCTCCTGAGATTCCTACCAGGACGGTAGGGTGGCAGTGCAAGAAGCACCCTCCTTCGAGCAAGGCCCACGCTGTCGCCATGCGCATCCCTCACACAAGGCCTTGTAACATTGCTCTATGTCACATTGTTGTCTCCCACCAAGGTCGGTGCATCTCAGGTTCAAGTCCCAGAGGACGGAGGACACAGAGGCTTGGTTCACAGAATCCCGCCTTGACTTGGGTTGAACAGACACGACAGGTCCTTGGATCCGAATGGTTGTGTGTTAAATGGAAAAGATCCGACAGATAATCACTGTGTGGGGCTGTTTAAAGAGGGATGTTTTAGGCAAACATTTGGCTTCAGAACATTGAAAGATTCAAGTGATAATGTTTGCAAATCCTTTCATATGCTTGAAAAATTAGCAACCAAATCTGGCCGTTCACACATAATCTCTATTTGACCAAAGCCTGCTATAAAAATGGAATAAACTGTAATTTGTCTCCACTGACAGCTAATTTCCTGGAAGTCTGATTACAGGGAAAACTAAATTTACTTAATTAGGGCTTTGGTGTTTAGTCTGTCCACATGTGAATGTGCCCGTGTCTCCTACATGAGCATTGCTAGAAAGAAATTACCCATTTTATTTTGTCCGGTTTAAATGTTGCCCAAAGGAGAGCAACATTAGGAGAATGGGTTTCAGGAACAATGAGACCGGGTGTGGGTAGATACAGCCTCCAGCCTCATGGGGGAGAGCCATTAGCACAACAATAGGGTGTTTATGACAAAGTGCTCTCCTTTCTGCCATTCTCAGCAAGAAGACAGCCATTTGTGGGGGGGGGGGCACCCCATTCCTGTGGCAAATGCACTCTGAGAGACTGAGGGCCAAGGAGAGCCTCAGCATCCCTGTGGCATGGTCATTTGGGCGTTGCCTTTTAGGGCTTGAAGAGGTGGGCAGTAAATACAGGTGTCCCCCTCACCTGTGGTTTTGCTTTCCAAAGTTTCAGTGACCTGCGGTCAACAGGGGTCCAAAAGTATTAGATGAAATATTCCGGAAACGAGCAATTCCTAATGGTTGACTGGGCTCCCTTCCCAGTAACCTGATGGAATCCCAATCACCCCCCACCCTACCCAGGGCATGACTCCTCATGCTCCACACTCTGCCCACCACCAGTCACCTAGCAGCCGTCTTGAGAGAGAGAGACCACAATCACACAACATTCATTACAGCATACTGTTCTGTTCTGTGAGTGGTTACTGTTGTTAGTATCTTGCTGTGCCTCATTTCTAAATTAAACTTTAGCATAGGTGTGTGTCTGTTATCGGGGAAGATGTGCTTTGTCTCCCTGGTTGTTGCTGGGGGTGGAGTCCTTGTGATATCCCAAGAAAAGGAGTTTTCTGAGACTCGCAGGGGAGGACGAGCTATGACAGAAAGTGTTATTTCTGTGGAATTACACCCTGCGTTTCCCAAGTCCCATCTCCCTGGGTCCAGTCCTAGAAGCAGGGCAGCTGGGTTCCGTGGAGCTCGACGCAAAGCCAGTGTCCAGAGCTGCCTTCCGCGCTGGAGCCGGGCCCAGCTCAGCATCAGGCTGGCGGCAGCCCATCAGTCATTGCGTGTGGGGGCCCCAGCGGTGGGCCAGACTGGAGAATGCCAGGAAGCCAAGCGTGAGCCATGAGCCAAGTGTGCCAGGAGGAACCAAGAGAGTGAACTTCTTTGTTCAGGGGATTATGTGCCTCAAATTTCCACGCACTTGCAGTGGCCACATCCATTCTGGCCAATGGTCTCTGTCCCTAGGTGTGATTGACAGGCAAGTGCCTCCCTTATGTCCTCCCAGGCACACATCTCTCCTCCCTCTGTTGGATCCCATCTCCCACCCAGTGTTTTGCAGGGAAACTGCCTATACTGTGTGGCCTTCCCTTTGCTCCTTTCCTGTTCTAATAACTAGTTAATTACAAGGCTATCGTGTCTAGGGAAAAAAGGGCTCGGTACCATCTGAGGTCTCAGGCATCCACTGGGGTCCTGGATAAGGTGGGGGGGAGGGCGACTGTATAGGTGAAGGTACAGGAAGTTTCAGGAAATGTGTCCCAGTTCTCACCCACACATATGCTGCCTCAGCGTCCCCAGGAGATGCAATTTAAGCAGGAAGCATGTGTAGCTCACCTACAACAGCGTGATGAAGCCATCTCCCTCTGCGAGCAGCTGACGTCAGAGAACCCACAGTAATTTTCTAAAGTGGCCGAGGTTACGGGGCGCTGTTCTGGAAATGGAGGTCCTCCTCATGTGGGTCCAGACCCACCAGTAGTTCAGCTGCATGCATATCAATAATTGGACTATAATATTATTTTTAAAAGCATTGGAGGTTTTCATCAAAATCCCCAAAGAAATGAAAGTCTTAATTAAATCTGAACCAGTACTTCTTAGGCCTGAGGTTTCCAATTTTATTTTTCATCCTCACTGAACATCCTCTATGATTAAAGTGGAATGTAAGTGGTGAAATGGCCAATTACTTAAAGGAGAATAGCCTTGGAATGAGCCCAAAGCACACAGAAATCATTTTGGACTCACGGAACGCAGCAGATGAAAGAGACTCCGCGGGCAGCCTCTTCATTCCGTGAGACGCCCGTGCCAGGACCTGCTCAGTTCTCTACCCTGTTCCTCTCCGGTGCAGAATTGTCTGGCAGAATTGGAAGTTCTCCAAAGTAACAACTTCTGACAATACTTTTAAAAATGCGGAGTGGAGATTTAAAGAAAAAGGGAAGGTAATTTTAGTGCTTTGTTAAAGCGTGAGGTGGAGTTTCTGAAAGTGTGACCCTCGGCCACCACCGGTCATCTCTCCTTTCCTTGCAGATCGTTGCCTGGAATCCTCTATCTAGTTTATTCTGCCCCTGTATGGCCCTGAGGTTAAGAAGAGTAAGGGATCTTGGTAACACTAACCAATGCCACCAGTTCTCATGATGCCATGGCCAATAGCATTGAGCTCTCTTCTTAGGAGATCATAGTGAATCGCAGCAAGGTGGCGGTGTTAAGAGTGTGTCAGTGGTTTAGCTCTGGCCGGTGGGCTCAGTTGGTTGGGTGTCATCCTGTGCACCAAGAGGTCACTGGTTCAATTCCTGGTCAGGGCACATGCCTGGGTTGGGTTCCATCCCTGGTGGGGGGTGTGCAGGAGGTAGCCGATCAATGTTCCACTCTTACATCAGTGTTTCTCTCTCCTTCTTCCTTTCTCTTTCTAAAAATCAATAAAACATATATTTTTTTAAAAAGAGTGTTAGTGGTTTCTACCAAGTATTCCATTCAATACAAGAGACTATACCTGCCTGGCACCGTCTAGGCTGGCAGAGGGCAGAGAGCAGGAAGGCTGAGCATCCTGGGCACGGAGGCCGAGTGGGAGGAGACCCTGGACTTGGGTCTGCTCCCTTTGGAAGCCCAGGAGAGAGATGTTTTCACTTCAAATGCACCCACGCACGTGACTCGCAGCACACACTTCATTCCCGCGTGTGTGCTGCTCCGGGAATTGTAGTGACATAGTGGCCGTGAACTTGTGGCTGTGGCTCGTGTCCAGGACTTCGGGAAATCTGTTCAGCGTGAGGACATGACCATGTGGGCTGGAGTCAGCGCTCCACCAAGGAGGCCTCCTGTGGCCTTCTCACCCCGAGGCCTCTTGAAGGCCTGGCCCTCAGAGCTGAGTGCTGGGAAAGTGGCTGTACAGGTCAGCATGAGACTCCCAGCCTTTACTCTGGAAGGAGAGTAACCGTGAGTCTTGAGACGTGTGTGGGTTTGTATGGGGACAGCCCTTGCCAGGACCTGGCGAGAGCAGTCTCAGTGCCACTGGGCAGCACTGACCAGAAGCAGACGCCGCTGCGGGAGAGCGGGCAAGTGAGCTGAACAATGCTCCATCTCTGCCCTGGGGGAGGGCGCAGGCAGACCTGGAAGAGAGCTTTAGCTAAACTGTGAGGCAGAAGATGAGCCCCGTGAACAAACTACCAACCAGGGCTCCAGGGATATAGCCAAGCACCCGCTGCTGCCCCGGGAGTCTGGAGCGGGCATCCCCAGGTAATTCCCGGAGGGTGGGGTCACCACCTGCAGGTCAGGGGCCAGGGCTGTAGCAGGTGCACCTTGGTGAGCATTTGGCTACAAGAGTGGGATCCAATAGCTGAGACCCTGTGGTCAACTGAAGTCTGGACTGAGGTTTTAAATGGAACATTCCGGAAATAAACAGTTCTCCACTCTGTACGTGACTCGGCCTTTTGTTGGAGTCTCTCTAAAAAATCTGTTGATGGGCATTCTTTTCTTAAAATATTTTTATTGATTTTTTAGAGAGAGAGGAAGGGAGAGGGAGAGAGAAACATTGATGTCAGAGAGGAACCAGGGATTGAGTAAGTAACTTGGGCATGTGCCCTGCCCAGGAATTGAACCAGTAACCTTTTGGTACATGGGGCGACACCCAACCAACCGAACCACACCAGCCCGGGCCTGTGGATGGCCCTCCTGCAGTGAGCATTCATGTTGCCTCCAGGTTCAGCTTGTCTGCTCGGTGCCGTGAAAGTCCCTGTGCGTTATTTCAGGGCATAAACACATGTTCCTGTGAGGATACAAGCTATGGGGATGGTTCTGCCAGAGACGTCCCAGTAGTGATTCCAATGTGTGCTCCCACCAGCCTGGGAGGAGGATGTCCTGTCTTCAAGGGTGTCTTCTTCTCACCAACATTTGGGATGACTGCCAGGCTGTGTTTGGTTGAGGCTGTTGTTGACACTCTGGTGGGTGTGATGGAATCTTATTGTCCTTTTAATTTGCATTTCTCTGCTGGCTGAAGATCTAGGGAATTTTTTTCCAAGTACTGGTTTTCCATTCTGCTTGACTTCTTTCCTCAAGTGCCTGTTCAAGTTGTTTGCCCATTTTTATTGCATTGGGTCAACTGGCTTTCCCTTTCACTTGCTGATGTGCGAATGCTATTTACATATTCTGTATATGAGACCTCCAGCAGATATATAATTGCAAAAATCCTCTCTCCATAGCTTGCCTTCTTCCATAGTTTTTTTTTCACATTAATGTCATTTGAGGAATGTTAAAATATTGATGAAGTAACATTGCCAATCTTCTTATTTAGTGTTTTATTTTGTTATCATGTAATGAAATATTTGCCTTATATAAGGATATGACAACATGTTCTGTTATTACTGTCTGCGAGCTTTATTATTTTGCCATTTAGGTCTATGATTGGTCCAGAAGTACTTTTGAGTATGGTGTGAAGTAGGGGTCATGATTTATTTGTTTTTGGTTATTGAATCAGTACAGCACCAGGTGGTGAAAACGTATCATTTCCTCACAATAGTGCTTCATTAAAAGCTAGGAAACATGTGGTCTATTTCCAGACTCTCTCCCACTGGTTTGTTTATTCTTAGACTGAAATCACCCTGTTTAAATTACTGCACCTTTAAAAATAAGTCTTGTCACCTGGGAGTTTCAGTCTTCAGATATCAGCTTCAAGAGAGCATTTGCTGTTCTGTGCCCTTTACATTTTCTTAAAACTTTTAGAATCAGCTTGTGAAATGCGCATGTGTACACACACACACACACACACACACACACACACACACACACACATATATATATAGCAGTTGCAATGTTTAGCTGAGATTGTCTTCCCTCTACAGAAGATGAAATTGATGAGAATTTACACATTTACAATACACATTTCCCACCCATAGATGTGATGTGCTCCTCCATTATTTAGATCTTTTATTTCCCTTAATGACATTTTAATGTTTTTTATGAGGTTATTCCCTATGTATCTGGGGGTTGTTGATGCTAATATAAATGCTTTTATTCTTTTCTGCTGGGGTCCAACCCCAGCAGGTCCAGGGGTCCCCAAACGTGTGGACGGAGTTGGTAAAGAAGGAATGACACGGAGACAGCGTTCAGTTGATCAGCAGCCTAGCCAGGATCTCCAGCCAAGTTCTGGTTAGGATCTCCAGGTTCTATAGCCAGGTTCTGTAGCCATGTTCCCTCGCTAGGTTCTCCAGCCAGGTGCTGTCCAGGTTCTTTTGCCAGGTTCAATCACCAGGTTCTAGTCAGGTTCTCTTGCCATGTTCTATCCAGGTTCTGTAGCCAGGTTCTGTCTCAAGGTTCTGTTTTCTGTGTCTTGTCTCTAGATTCTGTGTCTCTAGGTTCTGTATCCAGTTTCTGTCCAGGGTCTTTTGCCATGTTCTCTCCAGCGAAGTTCTTCTATCTCTAGGTTCTGTGTAGGATGTGTCTAGGTTCTGTGTCTAGGTTCTTCATCTAAGTTCTGTGTCTCTAGGTTCTGTAGCCATGTTCCCTCTGTCTCTAGGTTCTGTATCTAGGTTCTGTCGTCTCTGTTGTCTTGTTGCATCTGTATTTATACCAGTTGATTCCAATCCTATCAATCTCTATTCCAAAGGTTAGGGCGTTTCTTATCTCCATTCCAGGGAGTAAAGATTATGTAGCTTAAGCATTATTGTTCGTAGTTAAAGTGATTAATTACCCGCCTGGCACTTAGTTAAGGGGTTTTATTCCCTCCCTAACTTCAGGGGAAAATCCCTACCTGGGGAACAACCTTTCTCAGAGAGGTGATCTTGGTTAAAACACATAGTGCCAAGAAGGTGAGCAAACATATTAAGAACAGTATGCCATATATGCCAGGTCCCTTGAAACAGCAAGGATGGACCGGCTCCTGGCACTTTTTATTTTCTTATTTAAATTTATTTTTAAATGGTATATAATATACAATATGATATTGGTTTCAAGTGTACAACATAGTGAATAGACATGTATATACCTCAGACTAGAGTGGCCCCCTGTCCCCATAAGTGCAGTGCCCACCTGGCCTGGTCCATAGTGATTACAGTGTTATTGACTACATTCCCCTGTGGCTGTTTTCTAATTAGCAGTTTGTACCTCTAACAACTTCACCTTTTCATCCACTGCTCACCTCCTCCCTTCTGATAAACATCCATTTGTTCTCTGTACCTGTGAGTTAGTTTCTGTTTTGTTTTAAAAATAAATAACAATAATTTTTGTCTATTGGACAAAAGTTTCAGTCAAACCTCTCATTTAATAAGGAAATCATTGTTAAAAGAAAAACTCCTATTACTGAATTTTATCATCCTAATGGTCTATTTTAAATGAACCATGAACAATGAATATCTGACCTTAATAAGTAAAGCAAAAGGTTAAAGTAAGAAGAAATTCATCTAAAATTTAAAAATCATATTCATTCTCTTTAGTCTTAAATGGGACATATACAGTGCCCCTGTCATTAATGCATTGTCTTCAGAAAGTCGTCCCAGTTTGTTGGAATTAAAATAAGATTCATTTAATACGCTATCATCACTCATCTGTTAAATTACAGCACTTTGCTCACCATTTGTAAAATAATCTTCACACTAATGAAGTAAGGTCAATTGCATGACATTCAATTCTAACTAAATTGCTGTTAATTGCATCAAAGGCTTTGTTGAGGTCAGTAAGTGTTGCCTTTTTGTATTCTCTCTTGAAAATGCCAGAAAATAACCTCCTTTTCTCTGTAACGCACTCAGGCTGGGGCAACTCGAGCAGGTGGAGGTTAGATTCCAGGACCCAATTTGCAAGCACTGCCTTTCCAAAGAGCAGTGGGAAGGGTTGCAGTCACCTCCTTAGCCACCCCTCAGGGATGTGGGTGTCCTTCTCATAGAGAAAGGCCTCTACCGAGCAACTCCTCAAAGACCGTGGACGGGGCTGTTTCTGTTTTAATGATGATCGGCCTGGACCCCATCACCCTCCTCCCTCCCCTCCCGTGCTGTGCTGCACGCAGTCAGGCTGGCAAGTCAACGCAGCTCTACTTGAAGTGGCGGGTGGGCCAGTAGCGGGCACAGCGAGCCGGGCAGCCTGGGCCAGGCAACGAGGGGCAGGACCTGGACCCCGAGGGGATCAGGGGCTGGCAGAAGCCTTGTTCATTCTGAGACCTGACCCGGTCCTTAGGGCTTGACTGAGTTTTCAGTAAGTTTTATACTTTAATGTGTGCATTTTCCAACAGTTTCAGTCTGTAAACTGAATGGTGTGTGTGTGTGTGTGTTTGTGTGTGTGTGTAACAGCAGACACACACGTTATGGGAGATGTGCACTCAAAGATGCCAAGGGGGGTGAGTGAGGGCAGAGGGTGACCTGCAGTGACAGTGGTATGTGCATAACCTAACTGGCATGAGCCTGCTTTCAAGCTGTCATTTAGGGTGGCTCAGGGACAATGCTGTACCCATGGGACCCAGGGCACTGGGCCCTCCTGGCATGTGGCAGCAGGATGGAGCACCAAGCCCTGTCCTGCAGACAGGCTTTAATCGGCAGGTGCAGAGGGAAGAGGGTTGAGCACGCCCGGGAGATGGAAGCTACGGTGAGCTGAGGACACAGGTGTGGGGCCAGGAGAGCAAGAGGAGTTCCGGGCGAGCAGCATCAACGCCGCGGTTTCCCAGGCCAGCCCTGTGCAGGCTGCTGCTAGCTTTCATGCTCTCCGGCAGAAGCCATGTCAAGTCTCCCCGACTTTGAAGGTCAGCACTCCCCTGATGACGTGTGTGAGAGCATAGTTCAGAGGCTGAGACAGCTCTGAGGGCTTGAAAAGCAGCCTCAGAATGTCCTCGTGATGCAGCAGCTTCTGACAGGAAAGGCAGGCGCTCAGCGACAGGGGCGCACTTGCTGCTCCCACCTGGGGCTGTGCCTAGCTCGGGCCACGCCCAGCTCTGGTCACACCCACCAAAGGGCCACACCCACCTAGGGCCACACCCACCTAGGGCCACGCCCACATCAGGTTGCACCCATCTCAGGTGGCAGGTCAGCATCTCCAAGGTGTGGACTGGCCTGCCTATGGCCTTATGTTACATTGACCTTCCAGCCCATTTACAAAACTGGGGGCAGACACAGTGTTGACCCTGTTGCTGTACCTCTTGGGATGTGGAGCCAAGATGCTAGGGATGTCCACAGGTGCCTTTTTAAAAGTTACTTCCTAGAGTTGCCATTAATACATTCCTTGAAGTGGCCAAAATTTTATTTGTAAACAAAAGCCAAAGGTGGTGGTTAATCCAGAAGGGAAGTCATTTCAATAGGAACAAGGAGGTGGTGGTTAGACGGTCTGGTGTTACCGATAGGAAGAGGGTTTGCCACCTACCGCTGCTCAGCCAGGCAGCGAAACTGGCTTTTATAATGAGGAAGCTAAAGCAGCTTATTGTCGGGCATCAAAGCCAGGAGGATGGATGCTGTCTCTTAAAACCCTAACCGCTCCCCCTTTCTCTCCCGCATGGCTGTTAATCAAGGCCTTTTAAAGGCAAAGATTGAACCCTGGCTTCATTCCATTATGCCCAGGTTGTGGGTTCAATCCTTGGTCTGCACATACAAAAATCAACCAATGAATGCATAAAAAGGGGACAAGTGGATGTCTCTCTCTCTCTCTAAAAATCAATGAATAAAAATTTAAAATAAAATAAAGGCAAAGATTGACAGTTAAGTGTGAGGGGTCCTGGGTGAAGCTGATGGGTGAGTGCTGTGCGGCCTGGTGGTGGTCCTTACTCTGAGTAACTCCTCTCCTCCGTCACTGTGGGCAGGTGTCTACACAGGTTGAGGACCAAGATTCCACAGAACGATTGTGCACCGGGATGTTATCTTTAAACAAAAGGTGGAAACTCAGCATCTGTGGCCGCCACCGTGGTTCAAGCTCTCTGTGCTTTGTGCTCCGTGAGCTGCATTTCTCTATAACCTAAGCAAAGCGTCCTGTAAAACGTTTCCCCTGGAACTCGCTTTTCAGGCAGCCCCCAGGACATGACGGACATGCTCTGTCATCTGTGACTACAGGCTGTGTGACAACCACACACTTGAAACAGGTATTACAACCCGTTCCTGCATCTCTGGACTCTGTGATCTGATGCCTGCACATGTGCTGTTAGCTGTCGATTTCAAGTTGGTTCCTTGACTTGAAAGGATGCTAAGTGACGTGACAGTGGTCAGGCCTAAAGGAGGCAGAGGCCACCAGGTGGGCACTCATCACTCACTGATGTATCACACAGATGGTGACCGGCCACCTCCCTGCCACCCGGGCTGAGCTGTTCCACACAGAACCAAGCGTGCCGGGGTCGGCAGGGCGACCAGGGCTGGTGGGGAATGGAGTTCACGTCTGGTCACCATCCATGTGCATCTTCAACAAAGTCTTGCCTTCCCTCTCATTCTTTCACCATTTTGTATCCAGGGATGAGCAGATAAAGTGTTTGTGTCTCCCCAACATTCATATGTTGAAGCCCTACCTGCCAAGGTGCCAAGGAGCCGGCACTTGGACGTGGGTCCCCTGGGAGGCATTGAGGGTTAGAGGAGGTCAGGCGGCGGGGCCCCTGCAGTGGTGGCCCACTCCCGTGCCCCTGACCAGCGCTGCCCTGGCCCGCCGGCCTTCCCAGAGCCACATGCATTTGCACTCAGCCATGGAGCACAAGTTGGCAGCGTGTTTGCTCAGATGGCGCTTTGGCAAATCTGCCAGCACTGGGCAATTTGCTGGATGCATGGAGGCTGCAGTATGCAGTGAAGGCTGCTGGCCGCAGACTTGAGCAGATGGTGGCGTTACTGGGGCCAGCAGGTAGCAGCCCTGCTGAGCTGGAAGGGCTGAGGCTGCTGACGGTTGCTCTGTACCTAGCCCTTACTTTAAAAATACTTGTCACGATAAATAATTAATATACAAGGCTGCTAGGGTAAAATGTCAGACTGTCAAGAAATGCTGTCTTATCACCCATGTTGTAACAGCTATTTCTAATACTTAGAAATACGTATCCCTCATTAATCATCGTGTGGTTAAAAGTGAGGTGGGTTGTCCTGGCCTGTTTGCTCAGTGGATAGAGCATCCTCCCTCTGACTGAAGGGTCCCGGGTTTGATTCCGGTCAAAACCGTGTACCTTGGTTGCAGGCTCGATCCCTAACCCTGGTTGGGGTGAGTGCAGGAAGCAACCAATCGATGTGTCTCTCTCATAAGGATGTTTCTCTCTGTGTGTGTCCCTCCCCCTCCCTTCCACTCTCTCTAAAAACTAATGGGGGGGGGGAGTGAGGTGGTTACTTTTCTCAGTGATAAATGTGATGGGACTTCAAACCTTGCAGCTCTGCTAGCAACACACGAGCAATGCCCAGGCACACATGAAGCGTGTGAGAAAGGCACTTGTGTAGCACAGAAGAAACTTCCAGCAGCTCTTTATGCACTCGGAGACCCCTAGTGAGTGTTCCTGAAGTTAGTGGTTTCAAGCGTCCACACAGCAGCCCACCAGCTCCCAGCCTCACTGCTCTCACAAGAGCTGGTCTGTGTGTCCACTGCCCATGCAGCTGCTCTCTCCAGTGAAGAGCTGGCAGCATGGGCTCCTTAATTCAGAGAGTTCGTGCCCATGCAGAGGGCTCTACCTCTGTGTGAGTGGGCTGTAGTTTGGCTCCTAACTGCAGGATCTCCTCCTGTGGCTGTGGCACAGCTAGAACAGAAGAGTTCCCAGCATGCTGTGCTGTGGCTGTGGCACAGCTAGAACAGAAGAGTTCCCAGCATGCTGTGCTGTGGCTGTGGCACAGCTAGAACAGAAGAGTTCCCAGAATGCTGTGCTGTG
>NW_006293699.1:2328023-2332566 GCF_000327345.1 Myotis davidii
AGAGTTCCCAGCATGCTGTGCTGTGGCTGTGGCACAGCTAGAGCAGGAGATTTCCCAGCATCCTGAAGGAAATCCTAATTTTGGGGGCAGTCTTACTTTGTCTTATATCAAACACTTTTGGTGACAAAAAAATCAAAATACTAATAATAATTACAGGTGGAAGAGGGCATAGAGGGGCTAAATAGTGATGGAAGAAAGAAAATAAAAAACAAAATTCCTCTTCTTAAAAAATATAATAAAGAGCTAATATGCAAATGATCATCACACCCTCACACCATTATGCCTTAACAGCTCAGACACTCAACACTAGGGAGAGAGGAATGGGGACGAGCTAGGCACAAATGAGTTCATGAGAGAGGAATGGGGACCAGCCAGGCTGCAGCCCAGGAGAGGGACAAGCCGCCTGCCCTGCTGTCCCAGGCACCAGCGGCTGGGGCTGCGGCCTGGGAGAGGGACAAGCCACCTGCCCAGCAGTCCTGGGTGCCAGCAGCTGCACCTGCGCCTGTGGCCTGGGAAAGAGATAAGCTGCCTGCCCACAGCCCCCTGTGGCTGCGGCCAGCCTGGACAAAGCTGGCCTGGGTCCTGGGTACCTGTGGCTGGCCAGAGGAGGGAATCCTAGGTCCCAGGTGTGGGGCGAGGCCGAGGTAGTTAGGGCTATCCGGCCAGGAGGAGAGCAGTTAGGGGCAATCAGGCAGGCAGGCAGAGGTGGTTAGGGGCAATCAGGCAGGAAGAGGAGTTAGGTGCGATCAAGCAGGCAGGCAGGCAGGCAGTTAGGAGCCAGTGGTCCCAGATTGCAAGAGGCAGTCGGACATCCCCTGAGGGGTCCCGAATTGGAGAGGATGCAGGCCAGGCTGAGGGACACCACCACCCCCGCCCCCGCCCAGTGCATGAATTTTGTGCACCAGGCCTCTAGTTTTATTATAATAATTATGATAACATCAACAACTAGTAGGTATTGAATATGTCTTATATGCTAGGGATAGTTAGAAGCCGTTTTATTGCAGTAACTCAGTTTTTATGACAGTCCTATGAGGTAGGCCATCCTACCCACATTTTGCTTATGAAGAGCTGAGGTCCAGAGTGGTTAAGTTTCCCCGGTTGGTGACTGAGCTGGGACAAAACCCCAAGCAGTAGAATCTAGAGTCCAGACTCTTAGTCACTACTTAAAATAACTTCTAGAACACACATTCAAATGAGTTTTTCCTTGTAGACCAGACGACGTAAGCCCTTTGGGCACCTGTACAGGGCTGACAGGTGAGCAGAGCAGCTGTGAAAAGCCCAGTGCAGATGTCAACCCCATCACTGGTTGTTGTAAACAAAGGAGAATTTTGCCTTAACTCTAGGTTGGAATCTTAGGGGTGTACCTTCTGGACATAATAGAAGTACCTCTTAATAAATCTAAATGACCTCTTATTTGCATATGGAACAGGGCATGGTGATATTTTATTGAGGGCAGAAGTTATGTCTTCTTTATGCTTCCATTGGAGAACCCAGCAGAATTATGAGTCACTCAAATATTTTTGACTAAATGCTAGTCATTTTTTCAAAACTGCAGGATTTTTTATATCTTTTTCTATCCATTGCCAGACATTCTCTCTAAAGATATTCTATTCAGTCTGTGAAAGCAGCAAAATTGCAAAGGCTGTTATATCATTGCAGAGGGAGAAGTAAAGAAATTGGAGGTAGTGCAAAAATAGATGTGCTAGCAAACTAACACCAAGAAGTAAGAAATGGCTTGATGGCTCTCTTTAAAACGTGTTGATGTGACAGCCCAAATCCACACCATGCCCCTGTCAAAGGTCAGGGAGACATCTCCAGAACAAAGACTTGCCTGGGTTGCAACAATGAATTTTTTCATCTAATATTTTGCTTTAAGAATTTACCTTAAAAATTGTGGGAAGTGTAAAGAAAATAGAAAACTCTGCTTTTCATAAGAATGTTTTCTAATAAATATAGAAAGCATTGTGGATTTATAAAATTATGGGTTGCAATTCCTAATATCATAATTGATCCAGGCAAGTTCCTGGCTGGGTAGTTCAGTTGATTAGAGCGTCATCCTGATACACCAAGATTGTGGGTTGAATCTCTGGCAGGACACATACAAGAAGCAGCTAATGACTGCATCATAAGTGGAACAACAAATCGATCATTGACCCTGGCAAAAATCACCAATGAATACCAAAATCATTAAGTAACAGATTGTTGGGGAATAAAATAGCCACCAAATCTTGAAGTATAATCCCATGCACTCTTATTATAAAAAATGAAAAGATAAAATTAACTTTCTAGTGGAGAAATCTACTGAACACTTACTTAACCAAATGGCCAAGTTCGTATTTCTGGTGTTGGAGCTAAGCGTGTGCCCCTTGGTGCGAGGCAGCAAGCCGCGCACAGCAGCCTTCTGCAGTGCTATTGCCAGAACTGTCCATATGAATCTAATCATGAGAAAAAGTCATATAACTCAGATCATGGGACTTTCTAGAAGACAACTGGCCTGGATCCATACAAACAAAATTGAACAGAACAAAAGCAACATCATCATGGAAAACAAAACTAACTAAAAAGTGAGGAGTACGGGGCATGTATAACATTTAAGGAGATAAAATGGAAATAGCAACAGATGCAAACCACTCATTTTGACTGGTTCTCTGATGGAAAAATTAGATGTGAAGACTTTTGGGGCCAGTCTGGGGTTGGAATGGGGCCTCCCTAATGTGCAGCGGTTTCGTGCTATAAGATGGGATGGCCGTGCGGGCTGTGAGGCAGGAGAGTGCCTAAAGGGACCTTCTCCCACAGTACCTGGGGTGCTTATGAGTGACTTTCAAATGATTTAGCAAAAATGTTGGTGTGTGTGTGTGTATGGCTACATATATGTGGACAGCTGGTATGTATGTTTAGAAGAAAAGAGAGTGAGTACGCATACGTGCAGCAAATGTTAACACTTGGTGTGTCTACATGAAGCGTGTCAGGTGTTCATTGTATGTTCATTCAGCTTTTCCCCAGCACTGTGATGCTTTCAAATAAGAAGCATCGGTGCAGGTGGCAGGAGCTGATGTCTGTAGCACCCGGGAGGCTGATTACGGGAAAGTGTCAGGCCGGTTCCTGCTACTTCCCGTTCCTCTGAAACACCCTATTGTGGGTGATGGACGCGTTTCATTGCTTTGGGGGTTGCAGAGAGAGCAGCATCCATGATGTTCATTCATGTCTCTGTGCCATTGTTAGAGGAGGGGCCTGGCGGGGACAGTGGGCTATTCGGGCAGCTTCTTCTCAGGATGGGGACGAATGTCTGGGACGCTGCCCTGGGCCAGTCCCTGCCTGCTGGCCACATCTCTATCTTCTCGGCCCGCCTGGCCCTGCGTTTCCTAGGAAAGCGTGTGTTCTCCTTGCTTCTTCCCTGGGGACCGGGTGGGGTAGGGATTGTGGCCATCGCCTTTCAGGGGGAGAGGTGGGCAGAGAGGGTAAAGGCCCCAGAAACCACCCCGCCACGTAGGGTCTGCGGCGGAATCACCTCCACCCACTCGCCTCAGTGTCGAGCCTCTGCGCATGCCCAGCTCCAGTGGTGGCGCCTCTGTAATTGTGAGCAACATGGGGGAGGATTGTGGCCCTGGGGGTGTCCCAGGGGATGTGCTAAAGATGATCTTGGAGGTTCTGGTGGGGATTGCTTCTCACTCTCACACTCAACGCTTCCAGGCTCTTCTCGGTCTTAAAGGCCACTGAGCAAACCTGAGACCTTCTGTGACTCAAGGCCATCCAACCTCCTGTCCCCTGCCCACGTCTCCTACCTGTGTCTTCATTCCTTTTGCATGTGTATTTTGAGGGAACAGAGGGACCTGATAACATTGTCAATGTCTCAAAATTTTGAGAGTGACCACAGTGACAAATGTTTTATATAACCCCAGTGTGAAATGGCATATATGTGTGTGTGTGTGGGGGGAGGGGTGGTGTGTGCACGGGGGTCTGTAGAATTGGGTGGGGTTATGTGTGCAGGTATAGCTGTAATATCTGGCACATGCATTTTACCTAATAATCCTTGCCCTTATTCTGTGGTATGTATTAATTGGCTCCATTCTTTAAAGAGGAGTCTCTGGTTACAGCCTCCTAAATTGCTTTTACAAACTGCAGCTCAAAAAACACCACTGATAGTGTCTGAATAACAGGGCAATCTGACAAGTCAGAGAACAGGAATTCCAAACCAGTTCCATCTGCAGCGTTATGTGAAGGTGTGTGGTGTTGGCATGTGTTGTGTGAATGTATGTGTGTGCATGTGCACAGGCCTGTGTGTGCATTCACTTTCTGTTTGCAGTGCATACTTGGAACTGTCCACGGCTGCCTCGGGTGTGTCCCCTCCTACCTCAGGGCTCAGGCCCCGGCCACAGTGGATGGAGTTTGTCCCTGACTTGAACAGCTTGCTGTCTTCAGGCAGGAATGTGATTGACAGACACCCTGCTCCCTCCAAACAAGGTGGCTGTGTGACCAGCCAGGAGTGGTGTCTGGAGGCAGAGTGCCCCTTTGATCCCAAGCAAACGAGATTGGAGAGGAGCTC
>NW_006293699.1:2332597-2333962 GCF_000327345.1 Myotis davidii
GTGCCTGAACGCACAGGAAGTGCCTGAACCGGCACAGGGGAACCTGCAGGAGGCTGGCCGATGACTCTGCTGCTGAAGCCACGGGAGGCGGAGCTGGAGGTCCGGGTCAGGCCATAGGCTCTGGTCCGCCGGTGCTGGGAGCGTTCTTGGCAAATAATGCCTCCCAGCACTTCAAGGCCCTCGCTTACAGAATGAGGATCACTGGCTGATGATGCAACGTTCAGTCTCCGTCAAGTAGTCCTTGAGCTTGAACTCACTGCCTCAAAAGGATGTCTGTTCTCCCAAGTTCAGGGTTCGTCCTCTGTCACCTTACAGTCAATAGATAATACAAAACAACAACAGAAACGCCAAGGAAACTCTTAGGCTAGCTCAACTCAGGGCCAAGAGTTTCATGTGCATTTTTTACCTTTATCGGCAATAAACTCAATTGCGACCTACTTTCATCAGATATCCCCCCCTTGCCCACATATGGCTGCTGGCATAGACTTCAGTATTCCTCTTCAAAACCTGGAACCTGCCAGACCATGTAGAAGGGGAGTTATTAGCTCATCGGTTCAGTCTGCGGAAAGGAGCGGGGACAGAGTGGGACATCATTCATGGACCACGGTTTCTATGAACAGGCAGCTATTTCTGGCAAGGCCCAGAGCAAACCCTCAGAACATTCTCAATCCGTCTTAGGCTGACGCTGAGAAGGTACGGGGCAAACACTCGGCAGTCCTGGATTATTTCCCTCGCCTTTCTGAACGGGGTGCTGAAAGTCTTGTAAAAGACCCTTCCTCCCCCCACCCCTGGCCCCCTTTGCAGCCTCCTGCCGTTCATTTTTCCTTTGGATCCTACAGTGAATGGAAATCCATTGTAGTTTGCATCTATTTTTAAAACATTATTTGGCTCTGGCTGGTGTGGCCAGTGGTTAGAGTATCAGCCTGTGCACTGAAGGGTTGTGGTCTCGACTCCCAGGTAAGGGCATGGACCTGGGTCGCAGGATTCATCCCCAGCCCCATCAGGGCCTGTGTGGGAGGCAACCAATCAATCGCTCTCTCTCTCTTCCCTTCCTCCCTTCCATTTTCTCCAAAATCATTGGGAAAAATATCCTTAGGTGAGAATTAACCAAAAATAAATAAAACATTACTTGATACTAAATTTAAAATCTATAATAATAAAAACATAATATGCTCATTAGACAGCTGAACAACCTTCCGGACATCCTTCTGGATGACCTTCCAGATGAAGCCATGCTGCAAGGGCCGAGTCAAGATGCCATGGCAGTGAGGGCCAAGCCCCTCACACGAATTCCATGCATCAGGCTTCTAATATCTATCTATCTATCTATCTATCTATCTATCTATCTATCTATCTATCTATCTA
>NW_006293699.1:2334638-2335538 GCF_000327345.1 Myotis davidii
ACCCCGCCTCTCTTTGTCCCTTGGTCTCCCACCCCCTCACTGCCACCTGCCCTGAAAGGTGAGCTCTGTGAGGCGGGCCGTCCCTCCCTGTTCTCTCCTGTTCCAGGCTCAGCACCTGGACGAGCACCTGGCAGGCAGCAGTGCCCAGAAATGTTTGATGAGCGGATAGACTGCAGTGCGCAACGATTCCCTGCGCCCTGTCCTACTATGACTTTCATTCTCAGAATAGTTCTGAGACTTTGCAGACAGCGGTCATCTTCAAATTCAGCTGTTTCGTTTCCAAGTCAGGTCACTACTGAGTTTACTGATGATAAAGGTAAAAAATGCACATCAGAAGGACCTGGAGCGCTGAGCAGTGTCTGGGTCTGTCTCCCGAGACACTGGGCCCGGAGCGCTGGTGTCCTTTCCAGGCAGAAACCCTGCTGCCCGCCTGGTGGGCTGGTTCGGGAAACTCGTCCACGCTGAAGGTTGTCGCCTGGTACTGAGCTCCAGCTCCGCCGCGCTCACAGCTCCTCACCAAAGCCCCCCAGTGGACACAGAATCGTGGGCCAGTCATTAGGAGGCGTTCTTGCTGATTTCGCCAACTACAACTTCAGAGCAAGGTGGGGGCAGTCACGGGGGATGGTGGCTGCCTCCCTGCAGCTCCCAGGTGGTGCAGAACACGGCGAGTATCGGTGATGTGGCACTGGCAGTGGGCAGCAGTGCAGGTGCTGCCAGCCCCAATGGATCCCCCAGCAGATGGCGACCAGCGGGGGCGGAGCCACCACTTGGCTCCCTGGCACTGAGGGAGCTGGGCAGGGGACCTAGCCGATCAATCGCCCTGTAGGCATGATGGTGGAGCAGGTGAGGGGGCGGTGCAAGGCCAAGGCAGGGTGCCAGGTGGGGCTGGGGGGCTGGGGA
>NW_006293699.1:2335686-2353031 GCF_000327345.1 Myotis davidii
TTCATTTTTCCTTTGGATCCTACAGTGAATGGAAATCCATTGTAGTTTGCATCTATTTTTAAAACATTATTTGGCTCTGGCTGGTGTGGCCAGTGGTTAGAGTATCAGCCTGTGCACTGAAGGGTTGTGGTCTCGACTCCCAGGTAAGGGCATGGACCTGGGTCGCAGGATTCATCCCCAGCCCCATCAGGGCCTGTGTGGGAGGCAACCAATCAATCGCTCTCTCTCTCTTCCCTTCCTCCCTTCCATTTTCTCCAAAATCATTGGGAAAAATATCCTTAGGTGAGAATTAACCAAAAATAAATAAAACATTACTTGATACTAAATTTAAAATCTATAATAATAAAAACATAATATGCTCATTAGACAGCTGAACAACCTTCCGGACATCCTTCTGGATGACCTTCCAGATGAAGCCATGCTGCAAGGGCCGAGTCAAGATGCCATGGCAGTGAGGGCCAAGCCCCTCACACGAATTCCATGCATCAGGCTTCTAATATCTATCTATCTATCTATCTATCTATCTATCTATCTATCTAGTGATTTCAGAGAGCAGGGGAGAGGGAGAGAGAGAGAGAAACATAAATATCAATGATGAGAAAGAATCATTGATTGGCTGCCTCCTGCACGCCCCACACTGGGGATCAAGCCCACAACCCCGGGCATGTGCCCCAACCGGGAATCAAACATTGACTTCCTCAATGCTCAATCACTGGGCCATGCCAGCCAGGCACACTCTAATGCAGTGATGGCGAACATTTTGAGCTCGGCTTCAAACTCTCTATCTCTCTCCCTTCCTCTCTGTAAAAAAAAAATCAATAAAATATATATTTTTAAAAAAATGCTATTTAACAAAGAAAAATCAACCAAAAAAAGTGTGTTTGTGTGTCACCTCTGACACGCGTGTCATAGGTTTGCCATCACTGCTCTAATGTTTGTAAGGGTTGCCTCTGGGGCCTGCTGATTGTCCTTCTGTGTAAAACATGAAGACTCCACGTGCTCATGACAGCAGGGAGAATCTTTCCCTGCCCCTCTTCCAACCTAGCCTCACAGCCCCTGCGGCTCCGACACAGCCACTGGCACGAGGAGGCCCAGGACTCCTGTTCCCACCCCTCTTTCACAGTGGTCAGCACAGAGCCCTGACCGACCCCATGGGGCTGTTGTGCCTCTGCACATCCCGCCTCTCTTTGTCCCTTGGTCTCCCACCCCCTCACTGCCACCTGCCCTGAAAGGTGAGCTCAGTGATGCGGGCCGTCCCTCCCTGTTCTCTCCTGTTCCAGGCTCAGCACCTGGACGAGCACCTGGCAGGCAGCAGTGCCCAGAAATGTTTGATGAGCGGATAGACTGCAGTGCGCAACGATTCCCTGCGCCCTGTCCTACTATGACTTTCATTCTCAGAATAGTTCTGAGACTTTGCAGACAGCGGTCATCTTCAAATTCAGCTGTTTCGTTTCCAAGTCAGGTCACTACTGAGTTTACTGATGATAAAGGTAAAAAATGCACATCAGAAGGACCTGGAGCGCTGAGCAGTGTCTGGGTCTGTCTCCCGAGACACTGGGCCCGGAGCGCTGGTGTCCTTTCCAGGCAGAAACCCTGCTGCCCGCCTGGTGGGCTGGTTCGGGAAACTCGTCCACGCTGAAGGTTGTCGCCTGGTACTGAGCTCCAGCTCCGCCGCGCTCACAGCTCCTCACCAAAGCCCCCCAGTGGACACAGAATCGTGGGCCAGTCATTAGGAGGCGTTCTTGCTGATTTCGCCAACTACAACTTCAGAGCAAGGTGGGGGCAGTCACGGGGGATGGTGGCTGCCTCCCTGCAGCTCCCAGGGCCCTCGCCCACCATGGCAGGTGAGGGCATTAAATGGACGCTGGGATCTTCTTGCGGGCTGATCATGCCTGGAAGTTTAGATGGTTTCATTTCAGGATTAAAACAATGGGTTAGTCAAATTGAGATGATTTCATCAGCCTGGGGTGTACTTATGGCTTCAAGAAAGTATTATATAAATTTTCTTTCAGCATGGACCTTAGGGTTCTAATTGTTTCATGAAGTAGCCTTTTGTGATTTCAGTGTCTCATTGCCCTTGAAAATCAACCTTTGTATCTTGGAATTAGTATCAAACAATAACATCCTATATAATAACAGCCTAATATGCAAATTGTCCCCTTGGGCGGTCGTTCAACCGAGAGTTCTACTTGGGGACTGATGGGGAGACTGGGAATTTGACCGCTCGCTATGACATGTACTGACCCCTGGGGGTGGTGCAGAACACGGCGAGTATCGGTGATGTGGCACTGGCAGTGGGCAGCAGTGCAGGTGCTGCCAGCCCCAATGGATCCCCCAGCAGATGGCGACCAGCGGGGGCGGAGCCACCACTTGGCTCCCTGGCACTGAGGGAGCTGGGCAGGGGACCTAGCCGATCAATCGCCCTGTAGGCATGATGGTGGAGCAGGTGAGGGGGCGGTGCCAGGCTAAGGCAGGGCTGCAAGTCTGGATGCGCAAGCTGGAGCCTGATCTCCACAGGCCACACAAGGAACCCTACCCGTGCACAAATTCGTGTTACCCTGACCCCACCCCTGCACGAACTCATGCACTGGGCATATTTTATAATTCTTTTCTGATGAGTTATTTCAGTGCCTAAATACTTAGAAAACAAAGAGAATAAGACCAAGGTTTTATTTTCAATTTTTTGAGCTACGCAATACCTTGGAGATGTATGCAGCAGCACTTTGATTTTTCTCGCATTCCGACATTCCCCAAAATAGAATCGGCAAGTTTATTATCAGACAAAACTAATTTACTCAGATCCCCGTGGTAACGCTCCTAGGCAGCGTCTGGCTCTTTGCAGCAAAGGCCCAATAGCAGAGCATTGAAGTCAGGTGGGTGATTATTACAAAAGCTGGGTTAGTGCAAGTGACCTAATTTCCAGGAGTGGCATTACACGGAGCCTGTAAGAGCAGCTAATACTGCAAAGATGAATGTTGACAGCGCATGGCTCTAGAACAGTCAACAGTCTCATTTCTCTGCACACCAGCAGGTCTGCGAGCCCTCCCTGGGGCTTGTATTGCTTGTCAAGTGATGTTACCATGGAAGGAAGGTGGAGTCTTTCATTCATTGATTCAGCTATTTATTAGTTCAACAGGTAGTTTACTGAGCATCTATCTTATGCCAGTTACCCTATAGGCACTTAGATCCAAGTGGTAAAAATAACAAACAAGTGAATGTAGAGTGTACCCAGCAGAGCTAGAAAGAAAAGCGGTGGTGGGGGTGGGGCAGGGAAAGCATAGAGATCAATACCCCTTGGGAGGTCAGGGAAGGCCTCTCACCTAAATGAAGGAGGTGCCCTGTGACCACGGGGAGGGGCAGCGTGCTCACCGGGCACCTGCAGGGCCACAAAAGGCTTTGGGCTGTACTTTGCTGGAAGCCCTTGGAGAGGTTGCCCAGGGGTTCCCACTGCTGGAAGCCCTTGTCTGCGTTGAATCCCTGTCTCTTAAACTGTAGGACTCGACAATGTCAGAGCAGGTTTATCCAGGGTGACGTGGCGCCTGGGAGCCACCTGGGCAGGTCCCTGTGGGTGTGGAGCTGCAATAGGTGTTAAGGGGCTCACCCTGTGCTCAGCCCCCTCCCACCCCGACCCCCGCCCAGCTTTCCTAGGAGCCCAGGCCCCTTTGCTTCCCATTTTGGCAGAAAGCTTTCCTCCTTGCCTCCTGGTCCTGACCTCCCTGTGCTGTAGGCGCTGGGCCCGACCCGCGTCTGAAGGAGCAGTTGCCTGTCCAGCAGCCTGTGCTCTGACTCCCCGCATGAGCTCGGCCGCCTCCATCCCTTCCTTGGCCCCCTAGTCCATGTGCTGCTGTGTCCTGCGTGCTGCTGCACCGCACTGTTCCCACTGCCTCACGCAGTCCTCACCCGGCACTCCACCGTTCCCACTGCCTCACGCAGTCCTCACCCGGCACTCCACCGTTCCCACTGCCTCACGCAGTCCTCACCCGGCACTCCACCGTTCCCACTGCCTCACGCAGTCCTCACCCGGCACTCCACCGTTCCCACTGCCTCACACAGTCCCCGTGCTGCTGCACTGGACCGTTCCCACTGCCTCACACAGTCGTGCTGCTGCACCGTTCCCACTGCCTCACACAGTCCCCGTGCTGCTGCACCGTTCCCACTGCCTCATACAGTCCTCACTGCTGCACTGCACCGTTCCCACTGCCTCACACAGTCCCCGTGCTGCTGCACTGGACCGTTCCCACTGCCTCACACAGTCCCCGTGCTGCTGCACCGTTCCCACTGCCTCATACAGTCCTCATGCTGCTGCACTGCACCGTTCCCACTGCCTCACACAGTCCCCGTGCTGCTGCACTGGACCGTTCCCACTGCCTCACACAGTCCCCGTGCTGCTGCACCGTTCCCACTGCCTCATACAGTCCTCATGCTGCTGCACTGCACCGTTCCCACTGCCTCACACAGTCCCCGTGCTGCTGCACTGGACCGTTCCCACTGCCTCACACAGTCCCCGTGCTGCTGCACCGTTCCCACTGCCTCATACAGTCCTCATGCTGCTGCACTGCACCGTTCCCACTGCCTCACACAGTCCCCGTGCTGCTGCACTGGACCGTTCCCACTGCCTCACACAGTCCCCGTGCTGCTGCACCGTTCCCACTGCCTCATACAGTCCTCATGCTGCTGCACTGCACCGTTCCCACTGCCTCACACAGTCCCCGTGCTGCTGCACTGGACCGTTCCCACTGCCTCACACAGTCCCCGTGCTGCTGCACCGTTCCCACTGCCTCATACAGTCCTCATGCTGCTGCACCCCACTGCCTAGTCCTCACACTGCACTGCACCATTCCCACTGCATCACACAGTCCTCGTGCTGCACCACACTGTTCTCACTGCCTCACACAGTCCTCGTGGCCACGGCCTTGTCTTTGGATCTCATACTGCAAGCAGCACGGTGGCCGTTGTGGCTGCATATTCTGTGGCCGCTCAGCTGACCGAGTGCAGCACCTGCGCCAAGGCCCTGCACTCACTCTGTTGCTCTCCAGGCCGCCAGTCCCAGGCGTCACCTCTAGGTCCATGGCCCCCACTCCAGCTGCTCCTCAGCCCCATGGACAGGTAGTTCTCATTATCGCAGACACTTCTCTGGGTGGATGTCCTTCTGACACAAACTCTGTGCCCCTCACCCTGTCCTCCGTCCACACCCACGTCTCCTGACGCCATCACCCTGTTCTTGCCAATCGGGTGAGAAGCTTCTGCAGTCCTTCCCTCCCCGCAGACGCTCTCTCCTGGAGGAACCGCCAGCCCTGACCGCCCCTTCGGGTTCCCCAGGCCTCCTGCACATCCGAACAGAGAATACGTGTAAGCAAAACGGTTGGTTCATGAAAGTGTGAAGGTCATGGGTGGGTGTAGCGAGGCAGGTGGCGACTTGATTCTGGGTGCCGTCAGCACAGAGGCTACTCGGTCTGACAAAAGCTCTGTCCCCCCTCAGGACAGGGGTCCCCCAGCATCGTGTCAACAGGAGGAAGATGATGGGCTGGTTGTTACCGCGTTTGAGGGCCCACACCAGTAAATGTGTGTTTCCGATGGGTATTCAGACAAGCGGTGGGCATGGGTACCTGATTTCCTCCGAACTCAATGGAGCACAACCCCCATCCCTTAACTTTTCTTTCCTGTACTGACTCAACTTTTAAAAAGTAGCTTTGCCCTGGCCAGTGTGCTCAGTGGTTAGAGTGCCGGCCCTCACACTGAAGGGTTGTGGGTTTGATTTCCAGTCAAGGACATGTACCTGGGTTGCAGGTTTGAACCGTGGCCCTCCCCGGGGCACATGTAGGAGGCCACAATCAATGTGTCTCTCCTTCTCTCCCTTCCTGCCTCCCTTCCTCTGTCTCTAAAAATCAATGGGAAAAATACCCTCAGGTGAGGATTAACAATAAAAAGAAAATAAATAAAAAGCAGCCTTGTCTGGAGGAAGGTGCGAGGGCCGACCGACTTCTCTCGTCCCTCTCAGCTGGCCTCACGCTCAGGGAGGGTGAGACCTCCCATCCTCCAGGGTGGGTTCGGTTCCTTCGGCTTCTCCAAGGGCAAAGCTGCACAGTTCACCTGAAGGAGGTTTCTGTGAGAGTGGAAACCAAGCAGTGTTTCTTGTCAGCCCCTTGTTAATGAGAAAATTAAGTCAAGTGCACCCCTCCCCCCTAATGTTTAGCTGTGTTTGCATCAGACAAGGCCTGGAAGCCAGGAGGGTCCAATTGTGCAGAACTGAGAATCGAGGGTAGGAAGAAATGTAACCAGACAACCAAGGGGCTGCCTGGTCAGCCAGTCCAGCAGGGGCAGGGTTGAACCATGTGAGCGTTTATTCCAGTCCTGCCGGCAGCTGGGAGAGCAGCAGGTCAGCCACGGAAACCTGCTCTGCAGCCCCCATAAGCCGGCTGCTTGCATAGGGTAGAAGGACAAAGATTAATGGGGAAGTAGGGGTTACAGTCGTGGGAAAGTGGGCACGGGTAGGCACTACAGGTTACAAGTCATGTGAGCAGGGGACCCGGGGGTCATAGGGGCAGGCGCCCCGGGACCAGGCTGCAGGTGACAGGGGCTGGGGTTGTAAAGAGCAGGGGCTTCGCGAGGTTGTACATCTTTCCATGATGACGGGCAGTTCTCGGGACCGGAGGATGGGCTGCATTCCGACGTGAGCTCCATGACCCAGGGTGGGCAGCTCCCAGTGGTGACAATGTGCTTCTCCATCCGAGCAGAACCGTCACAGTAACAGAGCAAGACTGATAATTCTTATAATTTTAGTTCATTTCCGATATTCTATTTCTGTCCCAACAGACGCACAGACACTTTGCACAGTTCCCAGCAGGACTCCATGGCCCAGGGACTGTGGAAATGCAGGTCAGGGCCTGCGGGGAGGGGACACCAGCGGGTCAGAGCTTTTAAATAAGAGAGCAGAGGAGATGGGCGCGTTGTCTCCCTCTTCATCAGGAGAAAATAAATCTAAAGCGCAAGCCCCGCCATTAGTCATTACAGTGCTTTTCATTTGCATTTGCAGCTTCACCAGACGTGTTTCCCCTTCAGCTCTCTGTCACGTGCTATGGGCTGCACATATGTGGACTAGACTTGACTCAGGGACATACCAAGTGAAGGACAGCCGGAACTCAGAGACGCCAGAGTGTAAATGGCCGAGGGATGCAGGCGGGCATTTCAGTCCTGAGAGAAAGGCTTAACTGTCCCAAATGGAGAGCCTCCTGCCAGGAAACGAACTGCAACTGGAGTCATTCGCTGGTTTGCCACCCAAGCCCATGCCTCTGTAGCTCCAGGTTCATTGAGGGAGTAGTGGTGGGCTCTTCAGGTGGTAACTCACAGTTGCCAGTTCATGAAGGCTTTTCTCTCCCTCACCTCACCAGAAGGCAGGATACTGCTGGGAGGGATATCACCAGGTATCTTATCAAGCTGCTTCTGTTGGAGGATACGCCTTCAACCATTCTGCCGATTTAGAAACAGTTGGAATGATTAAAGAAAAATGCACCTGGTAGAAACACTAGGCCTCCTACAATAGCACCTGCCTGGGAGGTTCCAGTGCACTTGAGGCTGATATGTGCACCCACAGCCTTTATGGCTCAACTGGAGGCCTGGTGCAAGAAATTTGTGCACTGGGGAGTTGTCCCTCAGCCCAGCCTGCATCCTCTTCAATCTTGGATCCCTCAGTGTCCAACTGGCAGTCGGACATCGTTCTCACAATCCAAGACTGCTGGCTCCTAACCACTCACCTGCCTGCCTGATTGCCCCTAACCACTCCCCTGCCAGCCCAATCGCCCCCAACTGCCCTCCCCTGCCAACCTGGTTGCCCCTAACTGCCCTCCCCTGCGGACCATCTTGTGGTGGCCATATTGTAGTGGTCATCTTGTAGTGGCCTTCTTGTGATGATGTGGGGGCAGCCATCTTGTGATGACATGAGGGCGTGACGGTCACCTAGGCTTTTATTAGTATAGATCAGTGATGGTGAACCTATGACATGCGTGTGAGAGGTGACACGTGAACTCATTTTTTTGGTTGATTTTTCTTTGTTAAATGGCATTTAAATACGTAAAATTAATATAAAAAATATAAGTCTTTGTTTTACTATGGTTGCAAATATAAAAAAATTTCTATATGTGACATGGCACCAGAGTTAAGTTAGGGTTTTTCAAAATGCTGGCACGCCGAGCTCAAAAGGTTCGCCATCACTGGTCTAGATAAACACTTATAGGCCTGGAGTGGGGCGGGGGTAGGGGGGTAGTAAATAAAGAGCCACTTACAATTGTCATTCAGCCCCTTGTTTCCTGTCTCCAGGGGACTTAGGGCTCTGGGAGGGGTGCAGGCGGGGGAGTGAAAGCTTGGGGCTTGGCCACAACCCTGTTCCCTTTCTGTTCTCCTTTAGGGCCCAGGAACTCCAAGTTTTGCATTGATGGCTTTTAAAAAGCACCTGTGCCTTTTGGGTGTATAGACTCTGCCAGGGTGGGTTCTTAATTGAGCTGATTTGACTCTCCAGTCACTGAAATAAGAGCACAGATAAGAAGAATAACACCCTAAGCTGGAGTCAAACCCGCAACCCTCTGAGCACACAATGCCCAACCGACTGAGCCGCACCAGCAGGGCTGGGCTGTGCCTTTTAACCTTCTTGTCCATCGTGTGTGTGATAACTACTTCTGGTCCTCAGGCTCCCCAGGAATAGCATGGACAATCGCATTTGTCGGCTTGGTGGCTAAATGCCACATAAGCGAGGCTGCCTCGCCCTGCGAGAGTCCTACTCTGGGACAGCAGCGTCAGCAGGGGAGTCGCTGTTAACGTAAAGACATTCAAACCTGTAAGGAATTTTGTGAGTTTATTTGAGCCAAACTGTTAACAATGGCCAGAAAGCAGAATCTCAATGGATTGGGCTCATGCTCTGGAGAATGGCGGGTTTTCATCTATTTTAATACCTTACAATCAAAGGAAGAGACCTGGTGGGTAACCTGAAACCACTGGTGATGGATTAGAGAGGCGGAGAAAGCACAGCGGGGAGACCCCTGGGGCTGGATAAAAAGTAAAAGATAGACACAGGCTTTTACTGAGGTGGGTGCAGGGCAGTTAACAGTCAGCAATTAACATGATAACAATGAGGGAACTTGTGGTCTCACTCCTGGCGCCCAGCACCTTTGGTTGTGCCCTGAGGGCTCCAGAAAAAGGGAAGTTACAAGTTACCCTGACATTTCAACCATTGTTGTTGTAGATGCAGAAAGACAATAGGCTCAGTGAAGGTAAAGGTTGGCCTTGTCAGGGAAGATAGGGGCCTAGGACATAACTACCCACCACAACTGCTTACAATTACAGTTTAATTTCAGGCCACCTTTGTGGTTACCTTAGGTCTCTGAGTTTGCAAGACCACCGTGCAGGCCTCCCCTGAGCCTGTCAGGTTCCTTGTGGCCCTTTCGTCCACACTGCGGGGCGGGGACGGTGCACCTGGGCCTTGCTGTGGTGATCGCTGTTGAGCAGGTTAATAAATGAAATAAAGACATGTTAGGAACTAAGAAAGGAGAAGAGTGGCTAGGATTGTGTGTGCAGAGCCCACTAAACAACTCGCATTCTTGACAAGCAGAACACCTGTGGTTGGAGCGTCACTGGGCCCAGTCTCTGAGGAGCCCAGGCACTCACAGCAGGAGTAACACACAGGAGGCCACAGAATCAGATCCAGGATGCAAGCTTTATGCATTCAACCCCGAGCCTGCCTGCAACGTGCTGCTTCTGTGGACGAAGGAGGGAGGGAAGGAAAGGGGCTGCTCTTTTTCTTGTAACTTCATGGAGAAAAACTGTCCAGTTAGCACCTCGCTGTGCACAAAGGAACTCAGGTGCTCACCAAAATGCAGCCCTTGATGGACTGTAGCAATGATGAATGGTGTAATGTCTCTATGCACCCCGAAGGGCCTGGAGCTTAATGAGAAGGAGAGGAGAGGAGAGGAGAGAGAGAGAGAGAGAGAGAGAGAGAGAGAGAAAGAGAGAGAGAGAGAGAGAGAGAGATGAGAGAAACATCAATCAGTTGCCTCTCACACCAGCCCCATCTGGGGACTGAGCCACCACCTGGGCATGTGCCTTAACCAGGAATTGAACCGCACCCTTTCGGTGCGTGGGACAACACCCTACCAAGCGGCCCGGGCCAGGGCCATCACCTTGGCTTTGTTGTGTTATTTGATACACAGTGTCCACTGGTCAGCAGGGCACACTGAGAAGATACTATTCAGACGACGAAATGTACAGGACACAGGAATGAAATGGGACCTGCTTTCAGAATCATTCAGTTATTTTGGAACAAAACTTAGCCGCGTCTGATGGTTTCCTCAGGACCGTCTAGCCATGAGCACGGGTACAGAGAGGCCGGTCCAGGTGAGGAAAGTGTGGGTGATGCTAGCTGTTGGCCTGCGCTGTAGGAAATGGTAGTGGAGCAGGATCTGCTGAGAAAGGAATACAAGCTTCCCATTTCGGCTCTAATTCCTCATCCACAAGCTGCATTAGAAAAGGAGAGAGAATTCTAGGATCATCAAGTTGATGGAAAATGATGGTTCCCCTGAGGAAAAAAAAATAATGTCTTTCTTATAAAATATCACCGGCATCATTGAATAGAATTTACCCACGTTGTGTGTGGTATGATTTCAGTGGAAGAAATTATAAGCAAATGACCCATAAGAAATAATATCCCACCACTGCCTGCTGCTAACACCGAGATTAATTCTCTTCTCATGGGAAGTTGCTCAGATTCTGGTGGAAAGGGTGGTGGCTGGATGTTGGGTGAGTGCCAATAGATGTGTTTATTTTTAAACTCCTGAGATGCAGACCAAGAGGCTGGCCAGCCAGGGCATCACATGTATGTGCTTTGCCTGTCTGTGGGGAGAGGAGACAGTAAAAAACAAAACAAAACAAAAAAACACACAAAAACTTCTCTGATAAACGTCCTCTTTCTCCTTGTAGGTTTCATGTCTTCCAGGCACCTGGTGCCTTTGGGCGTTATAGCCAATCTTCTAAGGAAAGCAGTGTTCAGGGAGATTATTCATTTCAGCTTCCTCTTTCTCTGAGTGACATCTCCAGATTTATATCCCACACTTGTGTTCCATCAAACATGTGGTGGTTCCAGATGCAGCAAAATGATTAGTGATCGTCAGCGCGACTTTGAGGGGAGTGACAATGTGCTGCGGCCGCATCTGCCCGGCAGGGCACCAGACTTTGTACCCGTGTAACATGTTCGCCTTCCCAGTATCCCCAGTGGTAGCCCCGTCTTAATCCGTGAGAGACTGCGGAGCAGACCACGTAGACAGCTTGCCTGAGATATTTCCAGGAATTAGTCACAAAACCTGGGTTGAGTCCAGGTGAATTTGACTCCCGAACTGGACGCCTCACTTAACAAGGCCAAGTGCATCTTTCCCCGGTTTGGGCTTTGTGGGGAGGATGGCGCCTCCTCTTCTCATTGCGCTGCAGAGGCGTCCTGACCCAGCTGGCAGCCCTGTGTCCGGGCGCCAAGGTGACCTGGGGAAGAAGGATGTCATCTCACCATTGTATCGCTCTTTCCTTTCTACTCCAGGGTCACAACTTTTCTCCGTTTCCAGTGAATGGGCCATCTTCCTTTCTCTTCCTATCTCTCCATTCTGGTTGGGCTGTTTTCAGTGTTGCAAAGGGACCCCGTCCCCCAACAGGAGAAGGTTAGGGTCCCCAGGCACCCGCAGGACACTTCTCCAGGTCAAACGCTGCTGTCACAGGCCTAACTCTCTAGGGGAGAAAATTCCATTTCGCCAGTCGTGGCCATTTATCACTTTTGTCCCAAGTTGTCTTAAAACTAGCAAACTCGGGCACTGTGCTCATTTCTATGCAGCACACGGGCTGCTCAGAAAATGCTGACAGCGCCCTGCAGGAGAGAGGGGCTGCTCCCAGGTGAGTGCCTCAGCTAGTCCCTGCAGTCTGGTCCCCAGCGGCTGTCCTTGGGAGCCGGGGAACAGGGAGTGTTACTGCACAGCCGCTGCCTCCTAATCAACAGGAGGGAATAGCTATGCCTACAAGCCCCCGGGAGTGCGTTAGGGGAGTGAGAACTCAGCAACAGTGATAATGAGCCTTTGGATCCTGGAAATTCAAGAGAAACCGTATTATCTGTAAAGACTCACCACCCTTCTTTTTTACATTTATTGTTGACACTATTACAGATGCCCCCACTTCCCCGTCTCCACCCAGCCCCTCTGGCCATCGATACACCGTTGTCCTTGTCCATGGCCATGCATATATGTTCTCCGGCTAACCTCTGGCGAGGATGTGGGAAAAGGGAACCCTCGTGCACTGCTGGTGGGAATGCAGACAGGCACAGTCACTGTGGAAAACAGTATGGAGTTTCCTCAAAAACTAAAATTGGAACTTTTGTCCCAGTGAACCCACTTTTGGGAATATTTCCTAAGAATCAGAAAGAATGTATGCACCCTTATGTTCCTAGCAGCACAATTTACAATAGCTAAGATCTGGAGACAGCCCCAGTGCCCATCAGTAGATGAGTGGATAAAAAGGCTGTGGTACATCTACACCATGGGATACTATGCAGCAGTAAAAAGAAGGATCTCTTACCCTGTAAGTGGAGGGACCTGAGAGTATCATGCTAAGTGAAATAAGTCAGTCAGAGAAAGACAAGTTCACATGATCTCACTCATATGTGGAATCTACTTAATAAAATGAACTGATGAACGAAATAGATGCAGAGACATAGAAGCATGGTGGTACAGAATTTACCAGGCGACTGGGAAACACACGATGAGTACTCGGAGGTTCCAGGAAAAGCCCTTTATTTGCAGATATACTAGTACAGTGACTCAGGGAGTCAGTTCTCCAAAGCTTGAGTGAGTGCATATGGATGAAGCTTTCCCTTTATACCCTTTAGTTCCTTTGTACCCCAAATATGGATCAGCTTCCAGACCTTTTTTTTAAAAAATATATATTTTATTGATTTTTTACAGAGTGGAAGGGAGAGAGATAGAGAGTTAGAAACATCGATGAGAGAGAAACATCGATCAGCTGCTTCCTGCGCACCTCCTACTGGGGATGTGCCTGCAACCAAGGTACATGCCTTTGACCAGAATCGAACCTGGGACCCTTTAGTCCACAGGCCAACACTCCATCCACTGAGCCAAACCGGTTATGGCGCTTCCAGACTTTTGTGGGCCTTGCAGCCCCCACTCCGGGTTGGGATGGGGGAAGTGAGATTATACTCAGAGGTTTGGCCTGTCTGGCGCCAGCACTGCCACCCCCTCCGGGGTTTGTGTGTGGTTCCTGTGCAGCAGAACACTGGTTCCTGGCACAGATTCGGATTGCTAGCCCCCAAATGTCTTATATTCCCCTTCAATGGAACAGACTGACAGCTGTCAGGGGCGGTGGTGGTGGGGGGGGGCTGGCGAAAGAAGGGGGTTGCAGTTCTGATTTGGAGGAAGAAGGCTGCTACCAAGAGGGCTGACTTCCTGGGAGGCCAGCCCGCTGTGGCTGTCCCTGCTCCACTGCCCACCGCCAGCAGCTGCATGGTGAATGGTGCCAGAATCAGACCCAGGACTCCATGGTCATGCTGCGAACTGGGGATAATGAGATCTTTCCTATTAGCACACAGACATGTCAGAAGGATGAGATGAGCAGGACACTCTTAGAACCTGGAGACGCAGCGGGGAGGCCCCTGGGTGTCGCAGGTGGAGATCCGGGAAGAGGTGTTGCAATGAGCCGCGCCGCTCCGGGTTGGGCTTTAGTTCTGCTCCTGTCACGTGTGGGCTTGGTCTGTCTGTCTTTATGTCCGCGAGTCTCTCCAGCCCAGGGTGCCCCTGAGGGCATTGCTCCCGACACAGCCACCCCCTCATCTGCGGCGTCCGTTCCCCAGATCAGCTGCTGTCCAAAAACACTGGGTGGAAAATTCCAGAAACAAACAAGTCCTACGTTTTCATTTGGGCTCCATGCTGAGGAACGTGTTGAACTCTGGGTTCCAGCGCTGGGGCTGGAATCATGAGGCTGCAGCTGTCGAATCCCCGCCCGGCAGCCACCCCGTCGCCATGGTGGATCTCAGATACTGTCCAGGCGCTGGTGCAGGGGTTCCCATCACCCTCATTGACTCAGCGACACCCCAAAGCGCAGGGTAGCCATGCCCACAATTCAGTTCCGCCAAAGAGAAGCTGAGAAGTGTCTCCTTTAAGTGACACTTTAGGTGAAAATTCTCAGCTTCATAAGACATCTCACCATCTCACATCATCACAGAGGAGGGGAGTGCCGTACCATCGGTGTTGAGGCAGAGAGAGAGAGAGAGAGAGAGAGAGAGAGAGAGAGAGAGACACCATACGCACCAACTGTTATTACAGTGTGTTGTTGTAATTGTTCCATTTTATTGTTATTGTTGTTAATCTCTGTAAGTTAGATTTTATCATAGGTGTGTATGTGTAGGAAAAAGCAAAGTGTCTGTGGGTTGGTGCCATTCAGATTTTGGGCATCCATTGAGGTCTTGATTGGAACACAAAGCCCTCCGGTAGGAGGGCACTGAATGGGTAGAGCTCTGAGGGGAGCAAGCGCCTTGCAGAGCAGCAGGTGCCCAGGGCAGGCTCCACCCAGAACAGCAGGTGCCCAGGGCAGGCTCCACCCAGAACAGCAGGTGCCCAGGGCAGGCAGGTGTCCCAGGCTGTTTGCCTGGTGATGGAAGGGAGTGGGGATGGGTACTGGGCTCAGAGGGGCCTGTGAGGGGCCTGTCAGCAAGCAACCGCTCCCTGGGGCCCGTCCAGAGCCGGATCTGTGGCTGAAGATGGGGTTTTATCTTTGCGTTTATTGTTTTATCTGAGTGGCTCAATGACTATTCAAGTTGCCGTCCGTTGACTCTGTTGCACATGAATCAAAGTAGAAAACAGCTTCCATGTGAGTCTTGGTGAGAGCATCACTAAGAGAATTTGTCCTCATAGCAACCCCAGGAGGCGGATGCTTACATTGCAGGCATCTGCAGGATGCAGGTTTCAGGGACTCGCAGGCTGTAGGAGCTGGAAAGGACGTGAGGCGTCTGGTACCCTCCTCCAGCTTACAGACCTGAAGCCGTCTTGAAGGGGGGTCACGCCAGCCCGTCCCTGGCCCCCGCCACCTGGACAGGTGTGCTCAGCCAGGCAGGTGCCTGGCCAGGGAGGCAGCAGGGACAGCGCTTTCCTGTGCCTGGACCACACAGCTCTGAGCAGTTCGAGTCTTCATTTTTGTTTAGTGATAATTGCCGGCCAGGCCCCGACACTATCAGCAGCGGGCATCGTGCTCTGGGTTAATGCTCACAGGAAGGGCGGGGCTAAAGGGATGAGGGAGGAACTCCCAACACTTCCAAACAAACCCCAGCATTGGAAGCCAGAGAGGAGTCCCGGGGAGCCTGCGCCTGCCCACTGACCAGCACCCGGCTGTGTGCGCTCCTCGCCAGTGGAGTGGGAGGTCTTCAGCGGCACCTAATCTCTAATTGACCTGGGTCCGTGGTCGGCAAACTGCGGCTCGCGAGCCACATGCGGCTCTTTGGCCCCTTGAGTGTGGCTCTTCCACAAAATACCATGTGCGGGTGCACATGTACAGTGCGATTGAAACTTTGTGGCCCATGCACGGAAGTCGGTTTTTGGCCCGGGCAAGTCTATTTTGAAGAAGTGCTGTTAATATTTGGCTCTGTTGACTAATGAGTTTGCCGACCACTGACCTGGGTTGACGAGTTGAAGACTAAAACATAGTATTTTTCTAGAAGAGACACGCTAAGCCAGAAGCCTCTGCTCTGGTTCTGAACACAACCCACGCCATGGGTTTTCTATTTACTGCGGCCTCACAAGTTTCCCTGAAGCCAAGCACCTGGCAGGCGAGCAGGTGGGGCCACCCAACCCCTGAGGGTCAGGACGGGAGAGGCGGCGGCCTTCTCAGGAGCCATAGGCAGTCACTCCGAGCTCGAGGGGCTCTGCGCCCCTTCACGCACCAGCTCGCGCCCGGAGCCAGCGCACAGACTGGGCGGCCAATAGAGCAGGAGCTGCGGTGTCTGCTCCATCTTAACCCTGAAGTCAGGGCACCAGCCTTGCTTTGTCCTCTGTGGGTCACACAGACCAAGGCTGGTACAATCTTGGGAGACTGCACATGGGTCTGAACCCCAAATGGGGACCGGGCGTCGTAGAAGCTGCCCGCCACACCCCATGGCCGACTACATTGCTCTTTCTTTTTGGAGCCACCCAAAGAATCACTGAATCCCATTAAACCTCCCCTCAGTGTACAATGTGGCTCTATCAGAATAAAGACGGACCAGAGGGAATCACACTCCCACACACAATACATCTTTGGAGAAAGAGAGACAGTTGCACATCATTGTTTGGAAATGGAAATATCCTACATATTTTGTAAATTTTACGTTATATTCATTGTATGACATTTTATGATATTGGGAAAGAACCCTGACTTGCTCCTGATGTTAATTCCATCCTTTCTTTACTGGTTATTACCAGTTTAAAATATTATTACAGACCACATATTATGTAAAATGCTTCCTAAAGCTAATTCCAAGGTGATACCTCTCACCCCTTTTGGAAACAACACACCAATTGCACTGCCCACTCCTAAGGGGAGAGAATCTGAGGATGCCTTCGAGAGGAGATGTAAGCATTTAAAAATAATCACAACTTTGGAAACCGATGTCTTGTTCCCCATTGCTTCACTCACTGCTGCCCAGTTGTAGGCTAATGAGGCTGTGGCCTGGAGCCACTTGGACAGGGTCCTCCCCTCCCTCCCATCCCCGCAGCTGAGGCCTCTCTGCTGGGCCAATAGCTGCCTTTAAAATCTGGGATGAAGAAGACAGACTTACATTGATTATACATATTACATCTTCATTGCTGTGCCCAGACCTGTTTGTGCAAAGAGAAAGGAAAGATAGGAGGTGTGGGGGCCTTGGTCAGAGGAAGTCTAGCACCCAGTGGATCATCTGCTATATGGGGACTAGAAGAACTCCTGGGATTTATGATATATATGACTGTGATATATGTAACAGTAAAAATAAAATACTAAATTCAAAGAAGAATGAATAAATCAAAGCCTAAGTTAAAGTACATGAAAGAAATGCAACCAAAATTAAAATTCTTCTCAGTCATTGTTTGAGACTTACAACATCTCCATAATCAATCTGAATTTTCTAATCTACACTAATAAAAGAGAAAAATGGTAATTGGCGTACGATGCTACCCTTTTCATTGGCTAATCAGGGCTATATGCAAATTAACTGCCAACTAAGATTGGCAGTTACCTGCCAACAAGATGGTGGTTAATTTGCATATGTAGGCACAATGCAGGGAGGCGAAAGGGAAAGCAGGAAGAAGCCC
>NW_006293699.1:2353226-2368894 GCF_000327345.1 Myotis davidii
GTGATTGGAGGTGATGGGGGTCAACGCATGAGGGTTCCCAGTATGTGAGAGGGGGCAAGCTGGGCTGAGGGACACTCCCCCCCCACACACACACACCCAGTGCACGAATTTTGTGCACCGGGCCCCTAGTACTAGAATAAAACATTTTAGCCACTTCAGGAAATAAACAGAAAGACAATAGGTAATACTATGAAAACAATAAGAAAAATTAAATTAAAGGTTCAAGTCATATACAGTTCTTATTACAGAAAATACTTCCAACTTATTCCTAAAGATTTACACAACATTGTTCATTTCTAAGAGGTTAAATGCTCATAGAGAAATGCTAACATTTAAAACTTGCTACTCTAAATGAAAATTTTAAAAAGTTTCTACCCTGTGCTTAGAAGGAGGTAGGCGGACATCGATGAGACGAGTATACTAAGCAATGGCTCCAAGAGGGTCCTGGGACTCAGCAGGGCACCACGAAGGAGGAGGCTGCAATGAAACACAAGGGCGTGTCAGCAAGAGGCACATGACATGTGAGTTTAGAAGCAATAAATAATCTATAATCACATATGACCTTATTGTTTGTGTGACCTTCACAATGAGGCTATATTTGCCCTCATCATTTCAGTGAGAAGTTTGAAACTTCATATTTCTAATTAAAATTATATCTTATTGCTTTAACCAACTTTTGGCTCAGATTTTCTCAGTTTATAGTCAGCTTCACTCACTGTAATATTAACCCTTAAATGAATAACTTATGTTCTATAAATAATAAAATATATTATTCAAGATTCAAAAAAAAAAAAGACAGACTTGTCCTACCCAGTGTTGTTCCGTGGCTAGAGCACCAGCCCTCAGACTGAAGGGTTGAGTGTTCAGTTCTGGCCAAGGGCATGTATCAAGGTTGCAGACTCAATCCTCATCCCCAGTCAGGGCACGTGCAGGAGGCAACCAATCAATGAGTCTCTCTCACATCAATGTTTCTCTCTCTCTCTCTCTCTCTCTCTCTCTCTCCCTCCCTCCCTTCCTCCCTCTCTTTCTCTGCCCCCCCCTTCCTTCCACTCTCTCCAAACAAATCAATAGAAAAAATATCCTTGTGTGAGGATTAAAAAAGAAAAAAAAAGACAGACGTGGTGGTAGCTTCCCAGTGTCAGCTTTGGGAAGGCGCAGGACAATGACAGAGCCCTACGTAACAGTAGGAAGCTTCCCATGTGAAGTAAGTGGAAGGCGTAGAACCTGAGATGTTCAAATACCAACTCGAAGTCTTAGGCTCAGAAGGGATTGGGCATTTGCTCATAGTTACATAATTACTGAGTTTTATTCTGCACAAAACAGAGACACTAAGAGCAAATTATCAGAGTTGTATATGGGGTTGAGTCAGAGTGATCCCTGAAAATGCCTGAAACTCTCCTTGCATTTGGAGCATCGTAAAATGGCTTGCCCTTTTCTTGGTTGTCATAACAAGGTGTTACCCACAGTACAAGACGCCACAGGACACTAAGGGCCACTGTCCAGCATCCCGGTCCCTCTGGGCTTCCTGGTGTCCTACCTCTCACCATCAGAGAGAGCTGCAGAGCTTCCCCGGAGAGAGGGTGCAGTATGCTGGCCCCCCACTGTGCATCTGAATTCCCAGGGAAAGTGGGGTGCTTTAGGTGTTCAGAGGAAGAGGCCCATGATGGGCAGAATGTGGAAAGATCAGAAAGACTCGGAGTGGCAGAGTTGAGAGGGAACTGGGACAGGCGTGAAGGTAGCACAAGGCACAGGGCACCAGATGAATCTTTGTAGGCATTTCTTCATGCCCAGGCCCCCTGTTGCAAGAGTTCTCAAGCATTTCCCAAACCTGGGCCTGGGAAGAGGGAATGGAGTCAGCAGAGCCTCTGGAGGGAGGAAGCGTTGCAGCTCCTGCCTCCTGTAGATGGGGCTCTGGGAATCCGGAGTGGAGGGGAGGCATGGGAGTTGGACCCCTGATCTCCTTCCTGTTTCCTGCTCTGGCCTTTGGGGCTCTCAACAGTGTGGGCCCCTCTTTTCTTCCGTTACTTCACAATTTCATGACTGTTTTTTGTTGTTTTTGTTTTTCTTGTTTTTATCAATTAAATTTATTGGGGTGACATTGGTCAATAGGATTACATAAGGTTCAAGTGTACATTTCTATAGAAAATCACCAGCATATTGCATTGTGTGCCCTTCACCCAAAGTCAAATCATCTTTCTGCTATGTAACTTGTTTGGGAAATTGCCAAGTGATAATTCAATATTGTGAAATATGTAACCTAAAAGGTACATCTTTCCCCTGACTATAGTTCTGAGGCTCTGAGTTTTAAGCACAAGTAAATTAGCAAAAAGAAAAAAAAATTAATTGGGGTATTTAAGTATTTCTAGCTTTTCATTTTGCCAGTTAAGTATGAAAAAAACACACACAGAAAACCGAATGACTATCCTATATAATAAAGAGCTAATATGCAAATGGTTGTTGTGCCCTCTCACAAGGGCCGGGGGACCTGAGGCTATGCCCCCCGCCCTGTGAGGCTTGACGGGGGTGGGGCCGGCCGGGTCTGGGTCTTGCATGATTTCGAGGTGTGTGCGGGTGGATGGGGACTTGACTCTGGGTCCCATGCCACGCCCCAGACTCTGACAGGAGGGAGATTTTCATATACATTTTACTAATTTTCTTTCATCTCTGACACTTCTATTATAGAGAAAGGGCAAATAGCAATATTAAAATATTTCCTCTAATTGATTCCCTGTTAATTTGCATGAATTTCATGCACCGGGTCACTAGTGATTATATAAAAGACTTCTTAGCAGACAAAGTCAGCTCTTCAGAGTGGCCATCAGAGCAACCCGTGGGGACGGTGAGGGTGGGCAGTGGACACATACAGGTGGGCTTGGCATTGCACACTAGCAGGCACACCAGCCGGCTCTATGAGGCCCGTGGAGGAGCAGTCGCCTTGAGGCCAGTGGCCTTCAGAGCAGCAACATTGAACAGCTTGGGACCCTATTAGAAGGCAAATTCTCAGGTCGCACCCAGACCTGCTGGTTAGAACAGGCCATCGCTACCCCTTAGTACATCTTCAAACACAGTTCTGCTTGAGCTCGTGGTAGAGAGAGAGAGAGAGAACAAGGTGGGTGTCAGGATAGTGTGTCCGGATGCCAGATGCCGTCTTCTAAGCATGAGCGCCAAGTGTTCCTGGGAAAAGAAGAAATTGTGCCGATGCTACACATCATCACTCCTTACCAGCACCACCTGGTCCTGGGCCAGCTCAGGAAGACAGATGCCCCTTTCCATCAGCACACACATTGTTATCCTGGTCTCTCCAGGGAGATGCTGCCTTTAACGGGTGTTGTCCATCCCGTTACTTCCCTCCCCACTCGCAGCAGATCACGGACTGCGGACCGGACCTCTGACTCCCAAGGTGTTGCTCCCACCTTCCACTCCAACTAGAGCCCCTACCCATGGTTACATTTCCAATTTAAGGCAGAATCCTCTGAGAAGATGTCCCCGGTGGCCCCCTTTCCAAACGGCACCTAATTCTTCTTTCTATGGCAGTCACGTGGTCCCTCACACTTCATTTTTTTAAAAATCATTTTATGCATGTTGTATCTTGACTGCCCCCAACTTAATTGAAAAAGGGATTTTAAATTGAATTTATTTGGGCGACATTAGTTAATAAAATTATATGTTTCAGGTGTACAGTTCTACAACACATCATCTGTGTATTGTATTGTCTTCACCATCCCAAGTCAAGTCTCTTCTGGTCACCAGCTATCCCCCCTTTGCCCTCTTCTACCTCCCCCAGCCCTCTTCCCTCTGGTAATCACTGTACTGTTGTCTGTGTCCATGAATTTTGGTTTTTTTTTTGTTTTTGTTTGGTTTTTTGCTTAATCCCTTCACCTTTTTTACCCAGTCCCTAACACCCCTTCCCTCTGACGGCTGTCAGTCTGTTCTCTCTATCTATGAGTCTGTTTCTATTTTGTTAGTTTATTTTGTTCATTAGATTCCACATATAACTGAAATCATATGGTCCTGGTCTTTCTCTTATTGAAAACTTATTGGAAAAGGTTTTGAGAGAAAGACTCAGGTCTCACATTTCTTTGTGTCTTTCCGGTGTCCCGCCAAGTGCCTACAAGTCACCGTGTATGGAGTGTGTGTCAGTGCCCTGAGTACCTGCCACGCTTCCCCACCATGACTCTGCCCAGATGTGCGGGAGGCTTGCTTTCGGCTCCTTTCCGCCCTGTGTTCCCTGGCATCGCTGCTCTGAGGAGATGCCACCAAGGGGGCAGCATGAGAGATGCTATCATTTTGGTCTCCCACCTGGTCGCTTTCTCTTCTGAACCTCAATTTTAAAGTTGGGAATTTCCAGGTACTAAGTAAAACGTGTGGCTTCCTTTGAGATCAAAGAAGCTGTAGAACCTGCTCTTCATTTCCAAAGGAGCTGATTTGTTACTTCTCTTTGAGGGGAGGATGCATTCCTGGCGGCACCAGTTCCCAGCGCTTCCAGGCTGGGCCCAAGGTGGATGGTGACCCCTTGTCAATCATCACATGCACATCATTAACGTCAGTTAAGAGATGATTCTCTGTAAGGACTGCCTGGCTTCTACTGTTGGCTGTGGAACTTCCTAGCTGGATCTAAGCAACCTTGCAGAAGGTGGCTACCCTCTGTCCCTCCATGCCCTTTCTGTGAGCCGGGGACAGAGATGGGACCCAGCTCATGGGCTATGAGGATTAAATGAGTTAATATACATAAAGCAGCTAAAACAAGCCTGGCACGTATTCAGTGCTTGAGGAGTGTGTGCTGTTATCGCTATCACTGCCCTCAGCAGCACTGTGATAGCAGCAGTACGTTCTTTTCAAAGCGAGAAAGCAAGCGATGGATTAAGAAGTCATGTGTTTCAAGAAAAATGGGACAAAGCAAATTTCTTTTTTAAAGTAAAGAATCTTCCTGTGTTTAATGTGTAAATGCGGAGTTTTGGTATCAAGGGACCTGGAGTCTAATGCCATCAATTACCTGCTTGAGTGTGTGTTAAATTGAGGTTGGAGAAGCAGGTTAGTTCTTGATTTCCTCGAGCTGAATCTAATACTGAGTATGAATGGTTTAGGGTTTTTGCTTGTTTGATCTTTTAAAATGGAATCTTGTTTTATTTGGGGATAATTTATTATATATTAAAAAGTGGTGAAGACAGTACAGAGTCCTTTTATACTCCTCACCCAATTTCCCATTGTTAACACTTTACCTTCCCATGGCACATTACTCAAAACTAAGAAAGTTGCCCCAGCCAGGGGGCTCAGTTGGTTGGAGCATTGTCCCATACACCAAAAGGTTGAAGGTTTGATTCCTGGTCAGGGCACATGCCTGGGTTGCAGGTACGATCCCTGTTCAGGGAGCTTGTGGGAGGCAACTGATCAATGTTTCTCTCTCTCCCTCTTCCTCTCTCTCTAAAATAAAAGCAAAGATATCCTAAATGAGTATTAAAAATAATTGTAATAAAATACAAATAACTTCCTCGGAACCTCTGTCTCCTTAAAAAAAACAACAACAACAAAAAGCAAAAACACTAAGAAACTGTGATTGGTAAATTACCTTAATTGCAGTTGCATTAATGGCCTCTTTCTGTTCCGGAATCCGGTCCTGGGACTCATGTTGCATTGAGCTATGCGCGCACCGTGCCCTCTGGCCTCTGAGTTTCTCAGTAGCCCCTTGTTTTCCTGACTGGAGCCATGTATTCGGGTCAGAATCACTACAGGCTCTAGAATCAGCCATTTCTCCAAAGAGTGAAAATGGCATTTTCTTATTTGAAAATGGCATTTGGAAAGCAAGATCTAGGGCCCCCGGATCTGGTTCCTGGCCGTGGCGCCAGGTTTACTTAGCAGGTCATTCTGTAACAATACCAGCCCCAGCCCAGGCCAGGCGCCTGCCTGAAGCCCATGGTGCTGTCCAAGGTGCTGAGCAGGAAAGGCTTCTGTGCCGGGAGAGAGAAAATGCAACAGGAGGGGCACAGTCATTCTCTTTTCACATTCCTGCGGCTAATAACGGAAGGAAAATAGATCACTGGGGTGAGGTACATGCAGAGGTCTTAGAATTTAATGAGTGGTACCCATCTTTGCAAATCCATCCCTTGAAAAGGACAAGAGATGCTCTTTAAAGAGAAAACACAAGACAGGTCCATAATGTTGTGTGAGCAAAGATCACACAGCCTCGGATTTTCCTAATGCCACGTCCTCAGGATGACAGTTTGGAAATGTTAAAGCCATGGATTGAAGGGTTGGTTGGGTTGCGCATTTCCTGACAGGCAAGATTAGTGGACTTTTGAGAAAGCAAAAATGAGGTTTGCAGAGTTTTCTTCTAACTCTGCTAATAAGCAGGTGCAAACTGCCTTAAATGTCTCCTGGGACTAAATTATTTCAGATTCAGAATTTTGTTGGATTTAAAGTTTGTTTTGTTTTTCCATCTTTGAAGCGTACAAAATAATGAGATTTTTCTGGTTCTGTGTGTGTGTTTGATGGAGTCCCAGGCCTTTGGGTAACGTATTATACTGCTTCCTTATATCTTCCTGATATGTTCCTCTCCCAAGGTAGAGGTCAGAGCCGGTTATAACTAATAACCCAACACAATTCTCTACTTCAGCATCGTTAATCAACGGATGTTAAGATTTTTAATTTTACTTGGAATAAGCACCCAATGCACATAGTAGGAGATTTTGTTTCTTTTCTTTAAAACAACTAAGTTTAATGTCTTCCCCATAGAGCCTGATTCATTTGCTAGATTGAATGCATTTCAAATCATTGTTGACATAAATAAGCGCACCTTTGCTCCCCTAGACAATAGGAGCTTGTATCATGGGTTCTTAGGAACTGAGACATAAGTGTTGCCCTCGCTAGTTTGTCTCAGAGGTTAGAGCATCAGCCCTTGGACCCAGGGGTCTCAGGTTCGATTCCAGTCAAGGGCACCTACCTTGGTTGCAGGCTTCATCCCCAGTCCTGTTCAGGGCACAGGTGGGAGGTAAGTGATGTTTCTCTCTCTCTCTCTCTCTCTGTCTCTCCCCTCCCTTCCACTCTCTCTAAAATACCACCCCACCCCACCCCACCCCACCCCACCCACGTGAGTATTAACAGCAACAAAAGAGACATAGGTGTTCACAAGCATTGCCAGAGGGAGTTTTGGGCTGAGAATGTCTCCTGCCTCAACCCTGTTAAAAATTCCCATCAAGTCAGAGATTTCTAGGACTGGATGCATCCTTAAAAGGGCACAGAGGACATTTCTCTCGACCTTTGGTTAAAACCATTCTACAATGGCCTTAATAGCAGAGAATGCCTCTCACTGTTGAGCAGAAATGTCACAGAGATGGGTCTTCGGCAGCATCCTTCCACGCCTTCTCCTGGGTTTAACAGCTCACCTTGCATTTGTCCTCCTCTTCCGCTGCTAAAAGCTAGAATGGGTTTCCCCTCTAATGGTTCTTCCTGAATGGGGTTGAATGTGAATCTGTACAGAAACGAGCTCTCCAGACGTTCGACCACTCAGGCCAAAGTCACCTGGGCCAACAAAGACATTTATGACCCTGTGTCCCCCAGGCCGGCCGACAAGCACCTCTTGGCTTATTTCTTGCATCTCTTACTTTTGAACACCTACTTCCACGGTTTCTGTCTCCGTCATCTGCACTTGAGAACCTGGAACTCTGTGGTGCTGGGCTGCTAGGTTACAGCTTAGCACCTTAGAGTGAGCATCCTGACATAGGCGGGGCTCGAGAGTGCATCCAGCTCATCCTTTCACTCTCAGGAAAGCAGGTAACTGGGCCCACTCGGCTGCCATAACAGAATGCCGCCAACCGGAGGCTGAAACAGGAGAATTTATTCTGTAGCATGCTGAAGGCTGGAATCCAAGAGCAAGTGCCGGAGGGTTGGGTGTGGCTGTGGCTGTGACTGCGATCTCGCTGTGTCCTTTTCCCAGGACCTTTTCCAACTGCATTGCCCTGGGGGTTAGAGCTCCAACTATGGATTCTTAGGACAATGGGTGTCCCTTACTTCGGTAAAAGCTTTATCTCTCAATGCCCCACAGCTCCCACAGTCCAAATGCAACATCTTCTTCCAGCGTCACATCTTTTAAAGCTTTGCGCTTCTGTACTCTGCTCACTCCGTGCTACCTCATCAGAATGGCTATGTCCCCACCCATGGCTTCTCTGAGTCCTCCCTGGTTTCCGCCCTGCCAAGGGGCTCACACCACAGCCAGTGCCTCCCACCTGCTCACAGGGCCGCCCGGTCGGTGCTTCCGTGTGCCTCCTGCCCTGAAACCTCACAGAACGTCGCCCGGCATCTCACAGACCCTCCTCATTAGAACCCCTTCCTCATTGGCCCTGCAGGCTGGCGTTTAGGATATTCACAGTGGAGACTGAGGAGCACTGGTGTCCCCTGGGAGCTCCTTAGGAATCCAGACTGGCCCCGCCCAGACCTGAATTTGAACCGATCCACGAGGTCCTTGCTGGTCCTGCCTGTGGAAGTCTGGGAAGCCTGCTCAGATGCTCCTTGGTCTACTAGACGCAGCTACCACCCAGGCACCCAGACTGTCAGTAGCTCCCTTTCTGGCCCCGCTACTCCTTTTCTATAAACCTCAGCCACCAGGGTTTCTCCAGAGACTCAGTTTCCTAAACAGTGTCTCCGATGATGCTGTACCCACTGGTCTTTACTCAGTTAGTCGGAGACCACAGGCCTTCATGGAGCCTCCGGGATGCAGGGACGTGTGTGATGGTGAGGGAGTCTGTGACGACTCTTAAGGCTGCAGCACGGAGCCTGCTGCCCGCGGTCGTGGTGTGCGGCCCTGGCTCCTCAGGGACAGTGCTTTCATTCAGATGCCAATTGGATTTTATAGAGAAAAGAACAGGGAGTATTATTTGAATCCATTTACCTGAAGCCACATTTGAAGTATTTCTAGTTTTAGACATTTAATTTGTATTAAATACACAAAACGTTTTATAAATAAGGACTTCAAATAATTATCCCTCCCCTGGTTAATTTCTTCTATTGTCTATCATTGGGCTTTTAGAAGAATGAATAGCATTATGTAAGTCAAATGCTTTCTTTGCAACTTTTTGAGAAATTCAATAACCAATTATTTTAAATAATTGATAATTAACTGAAAATCAAAATATAGTACACAGCAAGTTTTTTCACCAATAATGTACTCTCGTGAAATAACCTGCCCAGTAAAATAACCTGCATTCTAGCCCTGGCTGGGGCTCGGCTGGTTAGAGCTTCATCCTGATTCACCCAGGTTTTGGGTTCAATCCCCTGTCATGCACAGGCAGGAATCAATGAATTCATAAGTAAGTGGAACAACAAAGTCGATGTTTTTCTCTCTCCTTCTCTCTCTTCCTCCCCCTGTTCCTCCTTCTCTCTCTAAAAATCAATTTTAAAATCTTTTTAAAAAATCTGCTTTGTCATGAACATTAATTCAGGAGTCTTCTAACAACCCATTTCTCACGTAGTTCATTAAGCCAGCTCCTTAAAACCCCATGCACCCATCAGCTTGCTTGCTCCGCGTTAGCACCCACAGGTTAAGGGTCAGGCACGACCCAGGTCCAGCCTCGGTGGGTCAGAGCCTGGAGCCCATCTGGCTGACCATTTTCTGTGTGTCTCCAGCGCAGACAGCCAGTTGTCAAGGATGTGAGCGAAGCAAGGCCAAGGTGCCGGCCAGGCTCTGTGAGGTGAGGTGCATCACCGATTGTCCTCCGCAGTAGCCTGGGGCTTGGAATTCCTGGTCAGCCTTTCACTGTGTTTGTGGTGGTAGTGCTTCCCCAGCTGCCGTTCAATGCAGCTCACCGGGGAGCATGTTCCAGCGCAGATCCTCTCAGTGCCCCTGAGGTGAGCCCGGTGCCGTCCAGGCCTCGGACGATCACTGCCCACGACTGAAGAGTGTCCATTCGTCTGATCATAGAAAACGGGGCCCTCTGCCAACTTGTGTCAAGGACAAACCTAGTCCAGCTCACTGGGTGCAAGGGCCGGTCAGGAAGGACTGTTTGCCGAGGTGTGGACGGGTTAAGGGAGAAATCAGAGAGGTGAGGCCCCCAAGAACGGCAGCACCCGGAAACTCACACCTGCCCCACTAAGCCTGAAGGGGCAAGGGTGTCCCCTACGTGGTGGCTGTGGAAGGAAGGCGCCCCTGCCAAGCGAGCTGGGCAAAGCCAGGAGTCCAACAAAGGTCCCTGGACCTCTCTCCTCCTTCCCACCCACCTCCTGCCAGGACCTCCCAGTGGCCAAGCTGAAGCCATCAGCAAAGGTACGCAGCGGATTGCAGTCTGTGGGGGTCAAGGCCAGTCTCCCAGGACACAGGGCCGGGCAGGGGGTGGATCTGAGGGAAAACACCAGCATGCGCACCACGGAGCTTTCTGAAGTGGAGAAGGTCGGAGAGGAGGTCATCAGATGAAGACGGATGGTGCGCATCTGGTGGGCCTAGAGACCCTGGGCTGAAAGTTGAAACTCCAGTCCCTGTTCCAAAGCTGCAATAGATTCTGGCAGCCTGAGCCTCCCATTCATAAACCATTTTGGGAGGAACTTGCTAAACGGATCCGACTTATGGGGATACAGGCATATGGTGAACCGTTCCTGTAGATGGTGCTCTCACAGTCCAGTATCTAGAAACCTCACCTGGAAGATGCTAAAAGTGATGTTCTCTGCCCCCCCCCACCCCCCGAGATGGCAGGTCAGTGGGCTTCCGAGGGCCCAGGAGTCTGCGCTTGACCTGTTTGCCACGGGGTTCCGAGGAGGCGTTTGTAGCATCGTTGTGAGAAACACTAGAAGCTGTTCCAAATCATCTTTCTTGTCGTGTCAATTACTTTTTCCTTCTGTCCTGCAGAGCAAATAGCTAGCTTTTCTTTTGTCCCAGATCTGCGGCTTCCTATATCTGAGGCAGCATTAAGTGCTGGCCCCAGTCATTTTTCTTCAGGAAAGTAGACTGTTTGCTTGTAGGCCCAATTTTCCAATCAAGCATGTACTGCGTTCTTTTCCTCTAGGCGCCCTACAATGTCTCTCCAGCTGTTACGTCACACCCAAAGTCAAATATGTATTCCTGTCTTTTCCCGTCATGCTTCCATGTCATGGCTCAAACACATGCTTCAGGCCTCCTCGATATTATCATAAACTGTGGTTATCCTTTAAAATCAACTTTGCCTATAACAACAATAAAGGTGCCCTTGAGCTCTTTGATCGCAATATGTAAAGGCACTGGGTTGTAAGATGATGATTGAAACGGGCCCGATAACATTGAAGTAACGCATTAGTCTGGATTCAGTTGCAGCATACACTTGTTCCAGGTGTGGCCTGCTTCCAGATAACGAATATTTAGCCACTGAAACTGCAGAATCTGTTTGAATAGCTTCAAGAAGAAATTATTTGAGAATGTGCCAGGTAAACAGCTGCCCTAAGGCGGCTGCCATGACCCACACTTTCCCTTTCAGGGGCATCATCTGCACACACATGTGGTACCCACAGGTGCCTGGGTATGTTGGCTGTTGGCATCACCCCAGAGATCTAAGTGGGCCTCTTCACATGCATCTTCCTCGAGAGTCTGGGTGTCCCACTGCTTCTCACCTGCCCTGTATCTGACATCTCCTTGTGTTTTCCACTCGGTGCCTTTGAAATTCTTCTCTTCATGTTTTCTTTTGTCCTGCCTTTAGTGCTGAGCTCCTCCTCACCTGGGTGTGCTGGGGTGCGATTTAGATCATTAGCATTTTCTAATCCAAGTGCTTTATTTTATTTTATTGTTGACAGTATTATAGATGTCCCTAATTCCATCCCCATTTTATCCCCCTCCTCCCTGCCCCACCCCAGGCCTTCAAAATACTATTGTCTGTATTAATTGGATTACCATTTGACCGTCTGACTGGTAGCTATGATGAGCACTGACCACCAGGGGGCAGACGCTCAACGCAGGAGCTGCCAAGCTGTGGGAGCTCTCAGGTGAGGTACCTGGAACCAGATAGGAGGGAACCCGATTCCAGGTCCGTCACCTGAGAACTGCCCTCTTGCAATCCAGGACCCCTTGGGGGATGTCAGATGTCAGAGAGAGGGTTTTGGCCCGATCACTGCAAGCCAGGCCAAGGGACCCCCATCGATGCACGAATCTATATACCAGGCCTCTAGTATGTATATAAGATATTTGATTAATCTCTTCCCAACTTTCCCCAACTCCCCTCTTGAGAATCGTCAGTCTGTTGTATAATTCCACTCATCTGGATCTATTTTGTTCATCACTTTATTTTGTTCATTAGATTCTATATATGAGTGTGATCATGTGATACTTGTCTTTCTCTGACTGACTTACCTCACTTAGCATGATGCTCTCCAGGCCCCTCCATGCTGTCTCACAGGGTGAGAGATTCTTCTTTTTACAGCTTCATAGTATTCCATGGTGTAGATGTACCACAGCCTTTTTATCCACTCGTCTACTGATGGGCACTGGGGCTGTTTCCAGATCTTAGCTATTGTAGGTTGTGCTGCTATGACCATAGGGGTGCATACATTCTTTCTGACTGGTGCTTTGTGATTCTTAGGATATATAACCAGAAGTGGGAGGGCTGGTTAGCGCTTTTAACTTCTGGTCTGCAACGTAACTCATCAGACATGCGTGAATACCCTGCAGATGTGCGTGCCTCTGTGGGCTGTATGGGAGCTTGTGTCCTGGCCGAGCCTTCTCGCCGTTACTGTTACTGAGGCGCCCCCCGAGCCCCCCCCCCAGGGCAGAGCCTCACCACCTCCTGGATCCTGGTGTGCTCATGTGCGAGACAGCAGTGGGAGGCCTGACAGAGGCGCAGAGAGAGGACCTGGGCCGCCGTGTCCCCGGGTCACTCCCAGGGCTACACCAGGCTCCCCCACCCCCAGTGTCCCGGGGGGCACTGGCCTCAATAAGTTCACCACGGTCCTCTGAGGCGGCCGCAGCCTTCTGCTTTCCGCTGGGCTCCTTGGGCTCCTCCGGCCAAATAGCACCGGTTTGCCTCGAGCACCGCCATGTAAGTATAGGGCCCGGAACAACGGCTAAGGAACGGAGCCGGTGTGGGGTGTGCGCCACAGGCTGCAGCGGAAGCTGGTGGACGATGTCTGCTGCTTCCAGGGTCACCTGAGGCTTGTCCTGCATCTCATCACGCTCTGCCTCCTGAGTCCTGGTGCCCCGTGAGTGGGAAGCTGTTCGTGCCCTGACGTACAGGCACCATTGAGTTTGTATTGGCTGCTGCCTTCTGCGTATCGCAAATGGTCTGTGATACATAAAGGAAGCGTATGCCGGAGCTGTTCACAGGGAGTAAGTACCAGAAAGAAAACGCATTCAGACCAGAGACGAGCAGGGTAAGGGCAGAACTGCGTCGGGCGTGCGCCATCTGTTTCCTCCCCATCATTGTGATACTGGCGGCATGAATATTTTCCTTTTTAGGGTATTAGATCCCACCTTGGCCTGATGCATACATAGACCTCCTCACCCAAGGGCATGCTTCGAGAAAGAAGCAGGGGAGAGGGAAACATAGAAGTGGGAGAGAAACAGGGATCGGCTGCCTCCACACGCTCCCCAACTGGGGCTGAAACCAGCGACCCAGGCGTGTGCCCTGACCGGGAATGGAGCCTCAACATGTCGGTGCCCGGGGTGGTGCCCGCCCGCTGAGCCCCTCTGGCAGGGCTGCCTGGTAGGGGACGCCCATGGAGGCACCAGGAGAAGGAGCCAGCCCTGGTCATCCTCAGGGCGCTTGTTCTGGCGGCCGTGACTGCCGGAGTCATGGTCAGTTCCCCTGGGGTTTCCCAGGCGCTCACAGAACCTCTGTGCTCCGTCGCATGGGATTAAGTACAAAACCCGGGCGCCCTCTGCATGGCCGCCCCAGCTTCCCTGCCTTCCCTGCGGCCTCATTGGAGGTGCAGTGGGTCTGTGCTCCACAGGGCACCGGCGCACCCCCTACTGCGCGGCCTCGGTGGAGAGCCTGCCTTCCACCCCCCCCTCTCACGCACCTCCTGGTGCCCTCATTGCCTGGCGTCCTTCTCGCTCCTCCTGGTGTGAGGGTGGCAGGCGGGCCCCCTCCTTCCCGGCTCATGGCGACCTCTGGGAGCTGGAGCCGCTGCACAGGCCTCACTTGGCCCGTGTGAACTTAGTGGTATGAAACCTACAGGACCTGCAAGCGCACAGCTCAACAGATGAATCCCGCTGGAAACAGTTGCAAACCCCCATCCGCGCCCCACATCCCAAGCTCCCGCGTCCTCCCCTTTCCAGCTGCGACTCGCTGTCCCACCGAGCTCCGGGCATCCTGCAGTCTATGGAAATGTCTGTCTGCTCATCGGAATAGGCTTCAGTGTGACCCCCATATGTGTAGGGGCCCCTTGGTGAGGTTTCTGTAGATGGACTAACTCAACGCGTAGGCTTAATGTCCAACCCCGTTCACTCACGTGATGTCTGTACCTGGGGCTGAGGGCAGGGAGCAGCTGGCAGAACGGAAGGGTGGTGCCTGGCACAGGGTGGGGAGGAAGGTGGCAGCGCACTGTGACCGCAGCACCTTGCACTGGCCTCCACACTGCATGGGGGGCGGAGGTCCATTAGGACCGCAAGCCCTTTGGGAAAAATGAACTCAAGTTATTTTGGTGCCTGCCGGAAATTGCTGGCGGTCCTGGCCTTTGAGACTTGTTAGCAACGTGGTATTTATTGAGCGCCTTCCGGGATTCTGATGTTGACAAGTGAGCATGGAAAGCTCCAGAAAGCTGCCAGCCTCAAATTTGTCTCCGAATTGTGGTCTATGCAGACGCTCATTGTCTGAAGAGGGTTTTGAAACCTTGTACCACACGCAGCAAGACGGAGCTGCAAGTGCTGTTTCAAGTTCTGCAACTTCCCTGCACAGCCCATTTCCACGCTGGGACCTCTCGGTGCGGGGTAGTGCAAAGCTGCTCCTGACTGCCCAGGGCACAGTGCCCGGCTTTTGTGATTTAGGGACCAGCATGAGAGCTTCAACACCCTACGTCAACATAGTGCGAGTTAGCCGCAGCTCTGACGGAAAGAATCACTTCAGTTTTTAATTAATTTCATAGAGAAGCTATCAGACACAGCCAATTAAACGGAAGACCTTAAAATAATTTCAGGTCTGGTGTTGCATTTGTAGGTAAAAGAGAATGAAGCCCTGGATGGGTGGTTCAGTTGGTTGGAGTGTCATCCTGTGAACCAAAAGTTTGGGGGTTCGATTCCCAATCAGGGAACACACCTAAATTGTGGGTCAGATTCCCAGTCAGGGCGGGGTGTGTATGGGAGGTAACCTATCAATGTATCTCTCTCTCTCTCTCTCTCCTTTCCTCTAAAGTTTATTTTAAAAAACCACACATAAATTTTAAAGTATTCTATGTAATAAAGACGTAATATGCAAATTAACCCTCACACCCTCAAAAGATGGCTGCCTATGACCAGGCCAGCAGGGGGATTAGTGAGGGACAACCAAACGACTGAACAGCAGGCTGCGTGGGATGACCAGGCCAGTGGGGCGGGGGGGCTGTGAGGGGCAATCAGGCTGTCAGGGGGTGCAATAAGGGGTGACCAGGATTTTGGGGAGGGCAGTTAGGAGCGACCAGGCCAGCAGGGGGTCAGATAGGGGCTATCAGGCCGGCATGCAGAAGCAGTGAGGGGCTATCAGGCTGGCGGGGGGCACAGTTAGGTGTGACTGGGCAGGTAGGCAGGGGAGGGA
>NW_006293699.1:2368966-2370304 GCF_000327345.1 Myotis davidii
AGTTAGGGGCAACCAGGCAGGCAGGCAGGTGAGTAATTAGGAGTTAGTGGTCCAGGATTGTAAGAGGGATGTCCAACTGCTGGTTTAGGCCCAATCCCCAAGATCGGGCCTAAACCGAAAGTCAGGCATCCCCCGAGGAATCCCAGATTGGAGAGGGTGCAGGCTGGCTGAGGGGAACCCCCTGTGCATGAATTTCATGCACTGGGCCTCTAATATCTATATATATATATTAGAGGCCTGATACATGAAAATTCTGGCAAGAGTAGGCCTTCCTTCCCCAAGCTGCTGGCACCAGCTTCCTTTGGGCACCTGGGACCCAAGCTGGCTTCTTTCGGGCCCCAGCTTGATCTCAGGAAGGACATCTGGAATGACTTCAAGAAGACTTCCATTCTAATTAGCATATTATCCTTTTATTATTATAGACTAGAGGCCCGGTGCACAAAAATTTGTGCAGAGAGGGTCCCTAAGCCCAGCCTGTGCCCTCACGCAGTCTTGGACCCCTCAGGGGATGACCACCTGCTTGCTTAGGCCTGCTTCCCAGGGGATTGGGCCTAAGCTGGCAGCCAGACATCCCTCTGGCAGCCTGGGAGCCCTCAGAGGATGTCCACTTGCCAGCAGGGAGCAGGCCTAAGCTGCAGTCGGACATCCTTAGCACTGCTGAGGAGGCGGGAGAGGCTCCCACCACCACCGCTGTACTGGCAACCGTCAGCCTGGCTTGTGGCTGAGCAGAGCTCCCTCTGTGGGAGCACACTGACCACCAGGGGGCAGCTCCTGCATTGAGCATCTGCCCCTTGCTGGTCAGTGTGTGTCATAGTGACCAGTCATTCTGCTGTTAGGGTCAATTTGCATATTACCCTTTTATTATATAGGCTAGAGGCCTGGTGCATGAGTGGGGGCTGGCTGGTTTGCCCTGAAGGGGGACACAGATCAGGGTGGGGGTCCCACTGGGGTGCCTGGCCAGTCTGGGTGAGGGGCTGATGGCTGTTTGAAGGCTGGCCACCGCCCCTTCAGGGTGAGGGTTCCCGCTGGGATGCCTGGCCAGCCTGCATGAAGGGCTGATGGCTGTTTGCAGGCTGGCCATGGCCCCGGACAACCCAGGCTCCCAGACCCTCCTTGAGCAGAGGCCACAGCGGCTGGAAGCAGGTATCTGGGATTTATTTATCTTCTATAATTGAAACTTTGTACCCTTGAGCGAAGCTCAGGGCCAGCAGGGCAGGTGGAAAGCTTGGCTTCCTCCATTGCCAAGGCAATGCTCTAGCTCCATGGCCACCGCCATCTTAGTTGGGTTAATTTGCATATTTGCTCCTGATTGGCTTGTGGGCATGGCTTGTGGGGGGT
>NW_006293699.1:2374109-2385597 GCF_000327345.1 Myotis davidii
AGGCCACAGCCAGCCAGGGCGGGTGGGAAGCTTGGCTTCCTCCATCGCCGGGGCAACCAAGCCTCCTGCTTGCTCCAGCTCCATCCGTGGCTGCCGGCTGCCATCTTGGTTGAGTTAATTTGCATATAGTCACTCTGATTGGCTGGTGGGCGTGGCTTGGGGCATAGCAGAGATGTGGTCAATTTGCATGTTTCTCTTTTATTAGATTAGAATATCTATATGTAGATATATGTATGTATATAGATACACTTTAAAATACATATTTAATTACAGTTAGTAATTTGCCTATTTCCTCGCTGAGCCACAACCACAGGCTCACAGCTGCTCTAGGAACTGGTTGTGGATAAGATTGCGAACGTCCATGCCCTCAGGCAGGAATGTAAAGTCCTGTTACGTAAAACAGTCAACTACAGAAGTTTCCCGATTCATAGCAAAGGCGCTTGGATCTCAGTCCAGTCCCTGAGGCAAGAACACACTGGGAGGCAGAGAGCCTGGCGCTGAGTGGAGGGGCGGCATCAGAAACCCCAGGGAGGTGGGATGTCAGGAAGAGGCACCCAGAGAGTCTGTAATAACCGGGAATGTCAGTCCTCTGTCGCCAAGATGACGATGGCTCCTCATTCATCACCAGGCCTCAAAAAGCAGAGCCTGCAGCCAGCAATTTCTAGTTGGTGACATCAGTGTTGAGGTCAGATGCCATCCTCCCACCAGTGCCACCTGCTCAGCCCAGCAGCACAGCTCGGCCCAGCCCAGCCCACAGTCCGTCACAGGCACTGCTTGGATCCCAGGAAACAGTATCTGCGGCCACAGCCTCCTCCAGGCCTGGTGCTCACAGCTGGCAAAGTAAAGTCCTCAGGAGACCGCAACAGCATTCACAGAGGTGGGGGAGGGAGGAAGTGTGACACTGGGGAGTGGCAGCCATTCCCAGCTGTGACTCCTCACCTTCCGCCCTGTCCAACCACACGCCTGTGCATCTCACAGCCTGAATGGTGCAGCCCACCTGGCTGCGCCTTCCCATGTGTCTTCTGGAAATGTTAAGACCAAGGTCACCCAAACCTAGGTCCGACTCTATCCTGGCAAAGGCCTCATCCGCACGGGGAGCCAGGGCCAGTCTTCCCGGCTCAGTGCCCGCAGAAAGCTGCCGCAGGGACTGACTGCTGCCGGCTGGTCATCGTGAGGAAGCACGTGAGCGCCCTTCTTCCTTCCCGGGCAGAGGCCGCCTGGCTGACCCTCCGCATTAGCAAATGAAATGCACTGTTGCCAGCTGTGCCCGCCTGGCTGGCCAGGCCTGGGTCTGCCTCACTGCCTTTGTTACTGTGAAACCACCTCCTCCTCTCGCTTCTGAGAAATCACTTCCTCCTTTCGCTTCTGGGAACCCACCACCTTCTCTGCTCCTGCCAGCTGTACTCACCTGGCATAAGACAGACGTGCCGTCTGCGTGTGCCCGAGCAGTCAACACATCGCCCCCTTGTGGAGCCCCACAGCAGCCCCCAGACGCCCTGCTTCGGGGCCCACCTAAAGTCAGTGTCCTAAGTGCCCTCAGGAGAGCCCTGGGGGCAGCAGTGAGCACAGACAGACAGGCGTGCAGCCTCTCGTTCTTTCCTTCCTTTAATGGTGCAGGAAATGGCATGTGCTTCTGAGCTCTCCCCACACTGCCTGTCACGTTACTGAAACATCATTTGATAGTGACAGCAATGAGCAGTGCAGTCATCTATGTTTCCATAATGTTCATGCATTTGAATGAGCTTTCAAACACGTTTCATTGAGTCCTAACACCTGAGCGAGATTCCTTCTGTCTCCCACCCTTCTTTCCTTTTTCCTACTTTTGTAGCTTTAAGTTTCTCTATTGTTTTGGGTTTGTTGTTGTTGCTGCTGTTGTTTGGTTAATACTCATCTGAGGATATTTCTTCCATTGAACTTTAGAAAGAGTGGAGAGGGAGGGAGGGAAGGAAAGAGGGAGGGAGGGAGGGAGGGAGAGAGAGAGAGAGAGAGAGAGAGAGAGAGAGAGAGAGAAGCATTGATGTGAGAAAGACATGTTTATTTGTTGCCTCTGCACATGCCCAGACTGGGGCTGGGGATTGAACCTGCAACCCAGGTATGTGCCCTTCATTGGGAATCAAACTCTTCAGTGCTCAGACCAATGCTCTAACCAATGAGTGACATCAGCCAGGGCCGGCCTCTCTAACTTTTGAAATCATCACCTCATAGTTTTCATTGGAATCGCTACTCTTTTGTCTGAAGTTCAGATTTTAACCCAGAGAGGAGAGGCTGTGGTGGCATGGCCTGGGGGAAGCACATGTAAAAGGAATTTTAGAGACAGGACAGGGAGTTTTAGGGAATGAAGGGGGTCCATGGGAGAGGAATGCATTATCTTACAGAGGATGGAGAAATGCCCCAGGATGAGGGGGAGGAAGATGAGGGCACCACATGGGCTTTGAGCTTTGAAACTGATACTATGTAGCAGGGTGACCAAGTAGGAAAGCACGGGGGTCCTAAATCAAGGAAAATCCAATTAGAAAGGGCCAGGGTCAAACAAAGAACTACAGCATATAAACCGGAGACAAAGGGACGAGAGAGAGTTCAGATTTTTTGGATTTAGATTCTTTCTCATTAGAGAGAGGGCAGGCTTTTCCCATTTGGGCTGGGTCCCCTTTGGGAACACACCTGCCCAGACCGAGTTTGTATATGCTCCCAATAAACTCTACACTTTTATTAAGGAAATCTGTCACTCCACGAGTTTGTTCTTCCTTGTTGGACAAGGACCTGCTAGAAGACATCTGCACCCGACCCCCACATTTCACATGGAAGGGCAAAGACCGCAGGTCGGGCATTCTCGTACCTGAAACTCGCATCTGAGACTCGCATCTGAGACTCGCATCTGAGACTGGTGCCTTTATTAGTTTATCTCCTATTTCATCTATTCTAGCTGCCCAGCCCCACATAAAATATCACACTCTGATCACCAATTACTAAAATAATTTGATATTTCAGACATCAGCAACCTGGGAGTCGGTTTAGTCTGCTTTCAGCTCCTTGCTGGCTCTGTTTGCCTGCATTAAAAATAAGTGTGAGCAATGACTGCGTTGTCAGGGACAACACGCCTGCCAGCCTGAGATGTCAGCTTCACCCCTTCCAGGGCCAGTCACTGCGTGTGGCGTCCTTACTGCATCTGGGCTGCTTCGTGCTTGCTCTCTGCACCAGTCACACTGCTTCCTGCCAGATGCGCCAGCAAGGAACACAGCCACTCCTGTAAGGCAGACAGGCCCTGAGCGAGGCGGTGGCCGACTTGGGAGCAGGAGCACATCCAGGCATGGTCCCCGAGCAGCTTGCAGTTGGTGATGACACGGGCATCCATACATAATCTAATGGTGCCATCGTGCTGCCGAAAAGCATTTACCAAGTGTCCCCACTGTGTCCTGAGGGGAGAATAATGAACTCTGCCCGGAAACCAGACCAGGCTCCCCCCAGTGTCAGAGATGGGAACTAAAGAATGCGCATGGATTCCCTGAGGAATGAAGCTGGAGAGGAATAGCAGGAAACAGTATATTCAAAGTGCTGGGGGAGGGAACTGGGAGGGGTGACTGGCTCTGGGAGCAGGAAAGGGTGAGCAGAGGGTGGAGAACTGGCTGGGCTCTGAGGCGAGGGAAGGGCATGGACATCTGTGTGGTGAGGAGGCTCTCAACGCAGGCGGGGAGGATAGAGCATCCTGACACCGGGGTGTGTGATGCGTCCCAAATGCACTGCAGACACGGTTTCTAGGATGTGTCCGGAATCAGCCACTTCCCACCACCTGCGCCACCCCAACCTGGACAGACCTGCTCGCTCCTGTGGGTCCCTCCTCCTCCACCCTCGCTTCCTGGTTTCTGTTCTCCATGTACGCTCCCACCAGGCGAGCACCACCCGTGCCTGCTGCGCTGGCCACCTGCTCTCAGGAGGAGCCCAAGCCGGGCCTCCTCTCTCTGGCTCCCACTCCAGCCCTGGCCTCCTCGCTCTGCTGGGCCCCTCACTCTCCCACTGTCCCTGCCTGGCCGCGGCCTCCTTGCTGTGCTCCACCCGGGTGTGTGCCCCCAGCTGTCAGCCGGGCCTCACTCTGCTCAGGCTGTTACAGCAAATGCCAGACAGGGCAGCTTCCACAGGAGCGGTGCCTGCTCCAGCTCTGGGGACTGGAATCCAGGATCAGGGGGACTGGGGGGCTGCTGCGCTCTCTCCTGGGCTTGACCACCTGCCTGTTCCCTGCTGCGCCCTCAGGAGGCCTTTCCTGATGCTTGTGGAGGGGGGAGGGGGCAGCGAAGGAGAGAGAGGGAGAGGGAGGACTCAGGTTCTCTGGCATCCATTCTTATAAGAGCACTATCCTAACCCTAATCTCCGAAAGCACTCTCCAAATACCACCCGATGGGATGGGCGTGGAGCCTCAGTGTGTGAACTCGGGGACCTGTGTCTACAGCAGCGATGCGCCTCCGCCCCCTGCCGCTCAGCTACCCTTCAAATGTCATTTTATGAGGGAGCTCCCCTGCCTCCCTGCAGGCAGACAGCTCCCAGGACCTCACCCTGGGGCTTCTGCTTCTCTTAATGGATGTAGCTGTTTATTGTTCGTCCTCTCACCTTGTGCACTGGATACAAGAAAGGAACATAGAAGCTGAAAGCCACTCCATTTGTTGGGTGAATAACAGTGGCATGGCCTTTGTTTATTTTCTCTGTGGCATCTGAGGTTCTCAGAACAGGGTCTGGCAAAGTAAGCCCTGGATAACTGTGGGAAGGAAAGAAGGGAGGAAGGAAGGAAGGAAGGAAGGAAGGAAGGAAGGAAGGAAGGGAGGGAGGGAGGAAGGAAGGAAGGGAGGGAGGGAGGAAGATGATGAAGAATGGGTGGATGGACAGGTGATGGAGAATGGATGGAAAAGAGGAAGGAAGGAAGGAAGAAAGGAAGGAAGGAAGGAAGGAAGGGAGGGAGGATAGATGAAGGTTGGATGAAGGGTCAGTGAATGAATAGGTGATGGGTGGATGGATGAATAATGGAGAATGGATGGATGATGGATGCATAAATAGAAGATTGTTCACCTTAGAGAAAATGGTGGTCAGCATGCTTTTCCATTTTATCGGATCTCTAAGGCATGTTTGTGGTACCAAACAGAACAGGGAATACATTATAGTCTCATTTTTACCATTCTAGGCAAAAACCTGTAATTCTACTAAGAAATACATTACTGAGGCTCAGTGTCTCAGGGGATAATTTACTAACTTCCTTTGCCCTTCATGGGAAGCAGGATCACTTCTCAAATTTTTAATAATTTAACTCCTGCAAGTTCAGATGAGGAAGTCTGAATGTGGGACCCAAATTACATGTTCAAAGAAACATATTACCCTGAATTCAAACTAAAAAACCGCACCTGTGCTCTGGTGATATACATAAAATTAAATGTGCCTATAGACCAGGACTAGAAAGAAAGTTGGAAAAAAGTGAAAAATGTTTTTTTTTGGATTAACAAGATAGTTGTGATTTTCTTTAATTGACTTCCTATTATTATTGTTACAGTATTGCTTGTGTGGAGAACAAATTACCTACACTCTGAAAAATGAAATTTGGCAAATGAAAAGGCAAGTTAATAAAGAATGTCTGCACCCTGGCCATGTTCCAGTGGTTAGAGCGTTAGTCCATGCACCAAGGGTCGTGGGTTCGATTCCCAGTCAAGGGCATGTACCTGCGGGGCATGGGCAGGAGGCAACCAATTTATATTTCTCTTTTATCTCTCTCTCTCTCTCTCTCTCTCTCTCTCTCTCTCTCTCTCTCCCTCTCCTTCTCCTCCCCTCTCCTCCTTCCTTCCTTCCTTCCAACCTGTCTAAAAATCAATGAAAAAAATACCCTATTAACAAGAAATAAAAAGTGCCTGCTCTCCTGTGGGTAAGTCACCGTGTGTCTGAATGTAAGCGCGTGACCTGAAAGGCAGGATGTGGCATCTGTTAGAAACGGCGGGAGTGGCCAGGCACCGCATCCCTCCTGCGGTCGCCCTCCCGGAGCAGTGCCCTGCACTGGCCTTTCGCGCAGTCTCCGCAGCAGGAGCCAGGAGGAGGCCGCCTTGTTCGCCTCCTCCTTCAGGTCTCCGCCCAGGGAGCAACTTCAGCCCTGCACTTGGCTTCCCACCCTGCGGTGTCCACAGAGGGTACTGTGTTGGGAGGACTCCCCCCTGCCCCCGCCCCCGGAAGACCAGCGCCCCCTGCGCACTCCCTGGCAGCCCTGTGCTGGCCACGTGCACGGAGGGTTGAACCCTGAGGTCTTGCTGACACTCAGTCATGGCTCCGGTTCTCACTCTGCCTCTGGGGGGACAGCATTCGTCTTCTCTCCCCTCCACCTGATGGTTCAAGTACACGACACGCATGAATCTTCGGTTTCTGAGTCTGACCGCCCTTGCACCTTCCTTCCTTCCCAGGACATGTTTTGTAAGCGCCTCTGTCTCCTGGTCACACGGGTGGGCAAAAGTGGGTTTACAGTTGTGTGTATGCGAAACAGAGTTTATTCTTTTTTAAAATATGTTTACATTGATTTTAGAAGGAAAGGGAGAGGGAGAGAGAGAGAGAGAAACATCCATCGGCTGCCTCTTGCACACCCTCTATTAGGGACTGAGCCCAAGCCCACAGCCCAGGCATGTGCCCTGACCAGGAATCAAACCGGAGATCTTTGGTGCCTGGGATGACGCTCAACCTACTGAACCACACCAGCCAGGGCCAGAGTTTCCATTGCATTACTATTTATTTACTATTGTCTTACTGTTGGTGCTAACACCTGTAACCCTACTCTGGCCCCACCCTGTACTGTAGACACTCTCTCTGTCATTATCTGTGGCGCTGCCCAGCCTAGTCCTGGACGTCATACTGTGGGCGCTGGGCCAGGGAGGGGCACGCTGGCAATGTCACAGGCTGGGTGGCTGCCGCCGTTGTTCAAGGCACTTTCACAGGACATCGGTTTCCCTGCTGCAGAACCACCTCCCACAAGTCAGGGCCGCGCCCGGTGCACAGGTGAAGCGAGACCTGAGACACTGTGTTTGGAGAGAGAGGTTGATCGGTTTGGCCGAGGGGTGGGGACAGGAGAGCAAGACCTGGCAAATCCTTCTCCCCAAAAGCAAACGCGGGGAGTTTAGCAGCTGAGGAGTTGGGGGGCGGGTGTCAGGGAACAGGGAAGCCTGTGTCTTAGCCACAGGTAAGCTTTTCACATCGGACTCCTGTGCCTCGCTGTTCTCTCCTCCACTGATACAGAGCGAGGGCCGGGCTGAGGACCCAGGATCTGCGAAACGGCTCACAATTGCATGTCAGTGGCATTATCGTTCAAGCAGAAAGTAGGCATCCTCTGACTATCACTGTGGCTTGAGGGTTTGTCTTGTGCTTAACCAGCTATATTTCTCTATTCTTTCAAGCAAAGTGCACTTTTATTTATTTTTATTTTTTTAAAATATATTTTATTGATTTTAGAGAAGAAGGGAGAGGGAGAGATAGAAACATCAATGATGAGAGAGAATCACTGATTGGCTGCCTCCTGCGTGCCCCCCACTGGGGATCAAACCCGCAGCCCAGGCATGTGCCCTTGGCTGGAATCGAACCCGGGACCTTTCAGTCCACAGGCTGATGCTCTATCCATTGAGCCAGACTAGGATAGGGAGAATTCTCTTTTGTGTTGCTTTGGTTGCTCTATACTCCTGGCTCATGGGTTGCTTTTGCTCCTGCTTCCTTGCATTTGCCTGTGTTCCCTCCACAGCAGGTGGTCCTGTGGACCCCACATGCAATGGACTGATGAACTGTACAGCTGGAAACACAAGCTTAACTAGCCGGATGCTGGAATGGACCTCTGTTCCTACATGGGAAAGAAACTCCGGACACTGGCCCTGATTTTAGCTTTACTGAAACCACAGCAACTGGCTGGAATCGAACCCGGGACCTTTCGGTCCGCAGGTCGACGCTCTATCCATTGAGCCAAACCAGCTAGGGCCAAAGTGCACTTTTAAATGTTTCCCCTGGAACTGGCTACCCGGGCAGGCCTGCAGACAGGCTACCACACTTCCGCGGCCTGCCACTCTGAGCCACACCGCAGCCACAGCAGCGGGAACACAGTTAAAGTCTGTACCTCGGTCCTAATTAAGAACTAAATCACTTCTAGCTCCACAAATACCAAGGAGGTCAAAATGTCAAGGAAGTTGGGCTACAACACTCCTTGCTGGTCAAGAAATTGACAGAAAGCAAAAGTCCTCAACTTTTTTTGCATATAAGCATCTAATAGATGTGTTTGAAGTAGAATTTAGAATTCCAGATTCTTCTAATAGGAAACAAGATTCAAAATAGATCACTTGTTCCAGCTGATGAAACTGGCACATTCATTGTATCTTGTCAGACCTTGGAGACTCGGTGGTCAGTGGTCATGTATTTGGTTGTGGACAGTGACCATGGATATCATCTGATCAGGGTTCAGGAACGTCGTGAGATTGTCCCCGCAATGTTGGTTGTAGGCATGGTGCTGCTTCAGGATTCATGCTACTCGCAAAGTTGATGAAAAGGGTGTATTTCCTTTGTCATCGTGGGCGAAGGGACAAGCTGACCCATCAGCAAGATCCTATCACTTCTGGGCATCGACGCTCATATAGAAAACTCAGTCCAACAGGAAGTGATGTTGTCTCAGTGTAACATTCTGTCCTGATTCCTTGCTTATGTTTAGTCTCATTTTTAAGGTCTGAAAGGGCACTTTCTTAATAGGTAAATTTTGGATGACAAATAAGAACACTGGTAGAAATTTCTAAACAGCTGTAGAACTATTTCTGCTAAGACTATAATGACTCTCAGAATTTTTATTTTTTTATTTTTTGGTAACCCTCCCAGGAGGATATTTTTTCCATTGATTTTTAGAGAGAGTGGAAGGGAGGGAGTGAGGCGGGGAAGAGAGAGACATCGATGTGAGAGAGACACAGTGATTGGTTGCCTCCCACACATGCCTCAGTCGGGGCCTGGGATTGGACCTGCAACCGAGGTCTGTGCCCTTGACCGTAATCGAACCTGAGACCCTTCTGTGTGTGGGCTGATGCTCTAACCATTGAACCACCTGCTGAGACACTCAGAGTTTCCTTTATTTGATAACCTAGAGAGTGAATGCCAGTTGCTTAGAGTTGAATTTTTCTTAATTTGAACCTTGGGTCATCCATGTTAAATATTTGGGCGCCAGGTATTCATTCTTTGCCAGCCCATAGTTGAGTATCATTTTTATTTTGATTTGCAGCAATTTGAGGCGCTCCAAGAACTCGCGGTCTTGAGTGAAGAAGTGTCTGTGCATGGAGTCGCCTGCACTTTGAGGTCATCTCATTCTGTTCCATCCTGACTTGGAGCATGTGTGTTGCAGCGATTGCTCTAACGGAATGTTTTGTGACCTGTGTACTAGTATAGGCAGAGTTGGAAATCCTCCATCTGCCATGTGACTGACTCCGTTTGCCCTGGAGAGCCCTGTCGCCCTTGTATAATTAATCATTCTAATTACTAATATATCCCTATTCTATTTCTAACTTACTATTAATTATCAACACTACTTCCTTCGTCTCTCAAAGGGTCCCCATTTGAGCTGTAAATTACACAATCATAATAATTTGAAAGGAGCTAAAAATTTGGCCTCAGCAGCCAGTGTGACTGATTTAATTTCTAGATTTATTCCACCTTTATCATCCCTTTAGCAATGTTGCCAGATGTCACCCCCAATCCCTGCTGAAATGCAAATATGGTTCCGGGCGGGGGGTGATACCCAGCGTGGGGACAGGGGAGGTAACCTTGAAGACAGGCAGCTCCCCTCGCACCTGGTGTGTCTGCCAGCCTTGCATGAGGAGGGCCAGAAGGAGGGAAGGCTCACGGCGGGGGATTGAAATGGGCACACTGCGCGCACTAAGTGAACATGGGACTTAGTAGCTGAGGTTAACAGTGTGACATGCATGAGAGAGAGGTGAGAGAGGACTTAGGGCCAGAAATGTAACATACTTGGGGTGATTCTGTGGGGTTCATGGCTTGGCTGCAAGAAGGGAAAACTCTACAATGATTACTCTGTGCTGTGGAACCCAGTTTGTTGGATAGAGAAACATTAAATTCGCACAAAAGCTGCAAACATAATAAATATCAGATTCTTTTTTTGTTGTTGTTTGTTTGTTTGTTGTTGTTGTTGGTTCTCACCCAAGGATACATGTTTCCATTGATTTTTTAGAGAGAGTGGAAGGGGGGCAGGAGGGAGAGAGAGAAACATCCATGTGAGAGAGAGGCCATGATTGGTTGCCTCTGCTGCACAAGCCCAGATCGGGCCAGGGGATGGAACCCACAGCCCTTCGGTTCATGGGCTGAAGCTCTAACCACTGAGCACTGGCCAGGGCTCCGATTCTTCCTTAAGGTTTGCTCCGGGGCAGGGAAGACAGAGGCCGAGGAGCGAGCTCCGTGTTGCTGCAAGGGTGAGAGTGGGCCCCGTCCAGGTTTCCGTGTCTTGGGTCTTCGGTTATGTGGAGAGCACTAGCTTGGCTCGCCCTGTGTCTGTATTTTCTCACCGGGTTTCTCTTCCATGTTGTCTCCAGGAGCTGGTGGGGAGTAACCCTCCGCAGAGGAACTGGAAAGGGATCGCCATCGCGCTGCTCGTGATCCTGGTCATCTGCTCCCTGATCGTCACCTCGGTCATCCTGCTGACGCCAGGTACCGTTCTGTCCCAGAGCCGGAGCCACTGCCAGGGCACCGGCGCCACTCACTCACCGGCTTCTTTTAAGTAACAGCCTATTGCAGAGTTTGTTTCCCGGGTTCTAATTTTCCATGTGCCTTTGGTAAAATCAACAAGTAAAATCCATTTCACGTGCTTTGATTTTCATATATACTTGCTGACCAGGTGGGAATGCTCAGCAGCTATGGGAATTCGCAGCACTTATTCATGCTTGACGAGCTGAAGACAGCGGCATGGAAATGGAAAGATTTTAGATATCGCATACACTGCATCAAAGATGAATTAAAAACAACATGTATGGATTGTGACTAAGAATAGAGTACATATTAGATACTGCTGATGAAATGAAGTATAAAACAGTCAGAAATCGTTCAGGGAAGAGGAAATATCAGCAGCAAAAACATGTAGGTACAAGGACAGTGAATGTTCTGCAGGGAAGGGGTGTAGAAGACTAGAGGAGAGGCTTAGGGAGGAAGTTCATGGGTGAGGTCAGACATAAAGGGGCGTTCCCACGGTAGGGAGGTGAGGGAGAGAAGGCAGCCTGGCCTGGAGGGGAACCGTATGGGGAGGCAACCAATCAATGTGTCTCTCTCACATCGATCTTTCTCCCTCTTTCTCTCTGTCTTTCCCCCTCCCTTCCACTCTCTCTAAAAATCAATGGAAAAATATCCTTGGGTGAGGATTAACAACAGCAACAACAAAAGAGCAATGAGATACACGGATGATAATGGAATAAAGATGGGGGAGATCATTTCAATGGATGCAGAATAAGTACTTGACAAAAAA
>NW_006293699.1:2385613-2447930 GCF_000327345.1 Myotis davidii
TGGGTGGGGAAGAAAGAAGCTGAACTGTCTTTATTCATGAGATGACGTATCCTGTCTATGGAAAATCTTCAGGAATACACATGTGCACGCACGCACACACACACGCACAAACCCTATTATAACTAACAGCTGAGTTCAGCAACTTTGGAAGTGACGACATCTTCATCCAAAAATCATTTGTATTTCCATCCACTAGCATTGCACACAGCTCCTGCTGTCCTCACGCCCAGGCAGCCCTGGTGCCCAGAGCAGCAGGCCTGGCGGGATGCCTGGCTGAGTAGCCGGCTCAGCACCGTGTCTGGGAGCCTTCCCTCCTGGAGCCCAGCTCTAGGCACAGACAGCAGCCCTCCGTCTGCATAACTGCCCAGGGGCACAGCCAGCGCTGCCCCACCCATGTCTCTAATGGGAAGGGTTCCGCAGCCTTCTTCCTGCCTGCAGTAGGGAACACAGCTTCTGTAACCGTTCCCTGGGGTGCTGGCTGCCGGTGTCAGGCAACAATTAGCTGGAGTGTCCTGGTTGGCGACTCCAATGGGCTCCCCAGATTCCTGAAAAGACTTGGGGAGCCCATGTAGACTCCTGGGGAAACCCCAGTGTGGCTGTGCCGGGCCCCCCTTTCCCTTCGGTTCTGCTGGGCTTCTCAGCTACTGTTTCCCTCTCTGGGTTTCGCTGCTCAGGGCTGTGCCCACTTCTCCTCCCTCCATCACGAACTGGGGGCGGCAGTGGCTCTGGTGTGGGACTCAAAACACCGGGGGTCAGGGGAGAGTGTCAGGGCAGCCCCTTGCCCCCCGCCTGGAGCCCCAGAGCATCCTCATAGGGACCAGGGGTGCCTGTGCATCAGCCAGATATTCCTGGTCCCCTGGGCGGGGCTGCGAGCTGGAGCTGGAGCTGGAGCTGGAGCTGGAGTTGGAGCTGGAGCTGGGGAGACGGGAGCACAGGCGCCAGGAGAGCTGAGTCCACCCCAAGGGAGACTCAGCATTAAGCAGCAGTAAAGGGGAAGCGTAGCCGGGCTAGGTGAGAAGCCTGTGGGGCTGTGCCAATAGCTGAGCCATGGACCTGCCTACGGACGGACGGAGCACAGGGCAGAGTGGCCTCCCTGGGTGAGTGCTGACCTTCAGCCTCTAAGACGGAGAGTGCCAGTAACCGTAACCCCGGGGAACACCGGCACCATCTTGGGTGCCTTCCCCCCAGCCTTGCTGCCATTCTGCCAGAATAACAGAAATCACTCTAAGTCGTATTGTACTTTTTAAAAAATAACCTTTCTGTTCTGAGCTGCCTGGATTCTGCCTCTTGGCGAAATGTTTCCAGGTACGCGTGGGCCCGCTTTCCAGGACGGATGCCCTGCCTGGGGTCCTGAGGGCCTCACGCTGGTCGATCCGAGTCACAGCTGCTTTGTTCTGTCCGTCTGTCCAGTCATCACAGCCACACGCTTTATTTCTCAAAGGCCTATGGAGAGTGCTGATGGCGCTCCCGGTTGAGCGATCGGCCCAGCGAGCGGGCCCTGTCCAGGGGGCCATTGGGTTCTCCCCGCCAGCCCTGCTCTCCCCTATGTGTCCCGCTGGATGACAGGCTCCCGTGACCTCTGTGGCAGGTCATAGTGCGGCCGCCCAGCAGCTGCCGCCCATGCATTGGTCCTGCGCAGTGACTGGGGGAGCTGAGCACCAGCAGGGTCCTATGCGCAGGAAGCAACCCCCACATTGACTTTTCTGGGTTTAGAGAAGATGGACAGCGGTCTGTGGTGGAAAACGCTAGGGCACTTTCAGGCGGCTTCGCTATGTGAAGGTACATGTGGAGGGAGGGCCTCCGGGGGTTACCGGAACACAGGGCTCTGACCTTGGGGGCAGGAGCATATCGTAGGGATTGTTTCATGGAACTGAACCTTCATGGTCTGACTTAGGTCTAATGCAGCCGTGGGCAAACTACGGCCCGTGGGCCGGATCTGGCCCGATTGAAATGAATAAAACTAAAAAAAAAAAAAAAAAAAAAAAAACCACCAGTCCAGTTTAAGAACCCATTGTGGCCCTCGAGTCAAAAAGTTTGCCCACCCCTGGTCTAATGTCTAACTGCGTTGGTAGCTCTCAGCTTATCTTTTAAAAATAAATTCAATTACACTCAATAGGCTTTATTGGGAAGAAGAGGACTCTAGCGAGTTGGCAGTCACAGCCTGTAGAGCAGGCAGGAGTGCAGGTGCGGGAATTCAGAAACGTCAAGTGTTGTGCGTTTACACTGGAGTCAAAACAAGATGAAATGAGTTTACATGGGGCGGGGGCGGGGGGCACTGCATTGTAATTGCTGGAGAGGCTCCCCGGCTGGAGAGTTATTACCGCTAAGTAACTGCGTGTTCCGTAATGACATATCCCTGGAGTTTTAAAATGGACTTTATTTATAGGAGCAATTTTGGGTTCACAGCAAAACTGAATGGAAGGTAGAGGCTTCCCATGTAAACTTTGCCCCAGACATGCATGTCCTCCGATATCCACATCCCTCACCAAAGTGGTGCCTCAGTTAAGACGGATGGACCTGCACTGACATGTCCTCATAACCCAGAGCCCAGGGTTCCCATGGGGGTCCCTCTCGGTGCCGGGCGCTCTGGGCGTTCGGGTGAATGTGCAATGACTCGCAACCACCGTCACGGAGCAGTCATCGCCCTGAAAGCGTTCTGTTCTCTGCCTATTTGGTGCTTCTTTCCTGCACCCCTGGCAGCCACTGGGCTCCTAACTGCCTCTGTAGCTCTGCCTTTTCTAGACACATTACAGCTGGAGCACACACCAAGTAACCTGCTCAGACCAGCTTCTTGTCTTAGTCACACGCATGGAAGTCCCACCGCCCAACCCCCATGTCTTTGTCAGTGAGCTTGATCGCTCACTTCCTTTTAGCTGAAGGATGGTTCATTATCTGGATGGACCACAGTTTCTCCATCAGCCACCGGAGGCGTCCTTGGTTGCTTCCAAGTTCCGGCAGTTATGATAAAGCTGCTGTAAACATTGTGTGCAGGCTTTGGTGTGGACATAAGTTTTCAGCTCCTTCGGGTAAATGCCAAACAGTGCAATTGCTGGGTCATGGGCAAGAGTATGTTCCGTTTTGTAAGAAACCATCAAATTGCCTTCCAAAGTGTCTATACCAGGGGTGGGCAAATTTTTTGACTCGAGGGCCACAATGGGTTCTTAAACTGGACCGGAGGGCCAGAAAAAAAGCATGGATGGAGTGTTTGTGTGAACTAATATAAATTCAAAGTAAATATCATTACATAAAAGGGTACGGTCTTTTTTTTTTTTTTAGTTTTATTCATTTCAAATGGGCCGGATCCGGCCTGCGGGCCATAGCTTGCCCACGGCTGGTCTATACCATGTTGCATTCCCACCAGCAATGAGAGAGCGTTCCTGTTGCCCCACACCCTCGCCCGCACTTGGTGTTGTCAGAGTTCTAGATTTTGGCCATTCTGACAGGTATGTGATGGTATCTTGTTTTAGGCTTATCTTTTTAAAATTCTGGGACAAATGATTTTCAAAACATTTATTAATATACTAGAGGCCCAGTGCACAAAATTCATGCATGGGGGGAGGGTCCCTAAGCCCAGCCTACACCCTCTCCAATCCAGGACCCCTCAGGGGATGTCCAACTGCCAGTTTAGGCCCAATCCCATGGGGATTGCTGGCACCTAACCACTCGCCTGCCTGCCTGCCTGATCGCCCCTAACTGCCTCTGCTTCCTGGCCTGATCACCCCCTAACTTCCCCTCTGTCAGCCTGGTTGCCCCCTAACTGCCCCCCTGCTGGCCTAGCCGCTTGCTAACTGCTCCCCTGCCAGCCTGATTGCCCTTAACCTCCTCTGCCTCGGCCGTTGCCACTGTGGCTTTGTCCAGAAGGACATCCGGAAGGTGTCCGGTCTGCCCAATCTAATTAGCATATTTCCCTTTTATTAGTATAGATTAATCAGCTCAGATAGTCAAAGGATGGCCAGAAGATGTCCAATCTAATTAGCATATTCCTCTTTTATTATATTAATAAATATATAAAAATTATTATATTGTTCAATGAATTTTTAAACTGTACAGGCTCACATTGCCAGGACTCTTATCAGAAAACAGAAGGTCATCAAGGGTAACCTAATTTCTAACATATTAGGAGAGTTTTACATGCTTTTATACTTTTTGCATTTATAGTATAAAAATGACCGTATAGTATGTGTGCTTTTCTACCTGGTTCTTTTTTAAAATATATTCTTTTTAAATTTTTTTTTGAGAGGAAGGGAGAGAGAGAGAAACATTGATGAGAGAGAGACACATCAATGGGTTGCCTCCCACATGCTCAAGAATCAAACCCACAACCTGAGTATGTGCCCTGAATGGGAATCAAACCTACAACCTTTAAGTGCACAGGACAACACTCAACCCACTAAGCTACATCAGCCAGGCCACCTGGTTCTTTTGATCAATATAATGTATGTGACATTTGTTGCTGTGTTTTAGATTATACTGGTGCCCAATTTTTGATCTGTGATGGATTATGTCATCATGAGGTCTCATGGAATCCCTTTGAAAATTGCCAAGTAGTTTAATAGTGATTCAATAACAATCCTATATAATAAAACCCTAATATGCAAATCGACAGTACAGCAGAACAACCAGTCACTATGACATGCACTGACCACCAGGGGGCAGATGCTTAATGCAGGAGCTGCCCCCTGGTGGTTGGTGTGCTCCCACAGGAGAAGCAGGGCTCACAGCTGGCAAGTGCAGCGGTGGTGGCAGGAGCCTCTCCTGCCTCCACAGCAGCGCTAAGGAGCCCTCGGGAGATGTCCGCCTGCTGGGTTAGGCCCACTCAAGCCTAAGCCAGCAGGCAGACATCTCCCGAGGGGTCCTGGACTGTGTGGGAATGCGGACAAGTTATGGAAGAAGCGGGCAATTCGAGGCTCCTTTTTCGAGCCATTGGAGGGCCCCAGTGCATGAATGTTGTGCACCAGGCCTCTTGTATAGCATAGCAAATAATGTGTACCTTGCAGAAATAGGTGGTTTGCCCATTTCTTCTAGGCGTTTCCTCTCTGTTCTCCTTCCTACATTAAACTCAGCCCTCACATCCAATATTGTCATAGTCCATCTGTTTCAATGACTGTGACCAAGTGTTCAGTCACAGGATGCACAGCTTACTTGATAGGTCTCTGGTGTTGTTCACTTGCCCTCAGCATCTGTGGTTGTACTTCTAGAGTCTTTTGTGTCTCTTCACACTCACAGTCCAGCTGACTTTTGGGTGAATGGTGTCTCCTCTGGTTATGAAATAGACTTTAGTTGTTGCCGCTGCCAGTCTCATTATAGTAGTTTCTGACTGTTTGAGACTGTTTCTGACAGTTTGAGACTGTAAATGGATGTGGGCAATGTTTTCTCTGACAGGCCAGAATGTGGGAGAGGTGGGTGAGGACAGGATGCATTGTGGGATGCTTCATGGAGGATGAGGAATTAGAGACTTTGAAAGACACATCTAGTGGAGATGGAAAGACATCCACGAGGGAAGGTCACCCTGATCCATAAAGCTTACAGGCTCGCTGGATGGAGGGCACCTGGCCTGGAGCCATGAGGGACATCCGAGTGCTCGGTGTGAGGGCTGCAGGAGGGAGGGTGACCGACTGGAGAGTCAGCAGTACCAGGCACTGGATTTGAGACTGCAGCTTATGGCTCTTACTGCCTGTAATGAGTCATACGTCACAACTAGTTTTAGAATCTGACAAAACTACAACTGAACCTTGTTTCTCAAACTTAATTCATTCTGGAAGGCTGTTTGAAAACTGAAGTTTCTGTCTGAGGGCAGGGACACAAGCAGGACTCCTGGGGAGGGATGTACTAGTACCTCCGAGATGGTGAAAATAACGTTTCTCATTCTCGTAGCAGGTGAGGATAGTGGGAGTCACTGCCCTGTGTGTATAATCCATTAGTGTACGCTCACAGGTCAGACGGATGGACGGCCCTTGGTCTCTGACAGCAGATGAGGGATTGTGTGCCTCTAGTGGACAGAGCCTCTTCTCAGGCAGAGCTACGACCCACAAGCTCCGAGCTTGGGACTGTGGATAAAGGCTGCCCCATGCCTTGTTCTTCCTACGGGTTCCATCAACCACACATCTCTGCTGGGCTGGGGATTCATCTAGCTCAGTGGTTCCCAATGTGGGCACACGGCACATGGGGGGCAATTTGATTTTTAAGGGGGGGCAATTTGAGAATGAGTCATTAACAGTGAATTTTTTTATTTCTCATGGTTCTAGGAGCCTCGTATATCCTAATATATAAAAAACCAGGGGTCATCACTATCAAAACAACCAGACAGATGACTGAACAGCAGTCTGCGTGGGGCAACCAGGCCAGCAGGGGGGTTAGTGAAGGACGACCAAACAACTGAACAGCAGGCTGCGTGGGGCGACCAGGCTGGCGGGGGCATTGACCAAACAACTGAACAGCAGTCTGTGTGGGGCGACCAGGCTGAAGGATGCCCAACTGCCAGTTTAGGCTTGATCCCCCTAATCCGGCAGTCGGACATCCCCCGAGGGGTCCTGGATTGGAAAGGGTGTAGGCTGGGCTGAGGAGACCATGCCCATGCATGAATTTTGTGCACCGGGCCTCTAGTAGTAGGGTCCCTAGGCCTGCCTGGCGATCAGGGCCGATCAAGTTCCCTGCCTCCTGGCCTCCTCCTTCCCTCACTCCCTCAGAAACCCGCCACTGCAGCTGATCGCCCACCATGACCTGCACTGCCCCCTGAGGGTCAGCGCATGTCATAGCGAGTGATTGAACTCCCGGTCTCCCAGTTGAACTCCTGAGAGGACAATTTGCGTATTAGCTTTTTATTAGATAGGATATTGTGACATATTTATCCACTTCAGTTCTCTATTATATATTTGAAACTTGACTTGCTATTTTTTCATATCACTTCATATTTTTTTAAACAATTTCTTAGTGATTTCTTCTTCAGTACTTCAACTGTCTTTTTTTCTTCTTTTTTTTTCTCTTTCATGGATGCCATGTTCTTTGGAAGCTTGTTTAGACCAAGTGAATGGCCTTTTAGGCTCCCTCCACATGAATAGGAGCTCACTTTTTGAATAATAAGGATTATATGTCATGCGGGTAAGAGGACATCAGGATTTTAGAGGTGCTCAGGTGGGGCATGGCCAAAACAAGGTTGGGAACCACTGGCCCAGCCACCTCCTTCCAAGCTTCATGATCGAGGGTGCAGGCAGCACTGGCAGTGTGCACGCAGACATCGGGGTGTGAATCTACCAGAACAGGAGCTCATCCCCAGCTGTAGGCAGCTGGGGTGGGGTGTGTGGAGAAGAAATGCCTAAGGAAGATGTCAGCCGTCTTTTCACCCCGCAGCCACCACGCTGCTGTGCTTGGCATTTAATAAATGCCTAAGAATGATCAATTACATAACCCAGCAGAGAGCCTTCCTTAGACATTTGTTCATCCCTCTTTTGACGACTCCCACCATATTGCTCATAAATCAGTCCTTTATTTTAACTTTTTAAAAATTGGTTTTAGAGAGGGAGGAAGGGGAGAGAGAGAAAAAGAGAGAGAGAAACATCATTGCTGTGAGAGAAACATTGATTGCTTGCCTCCCAGCATGAGCCCTGCAGTCTAAGTAGGTATGTGCCCGGCCTGGGAATCAAACCATGGACGTCCAGTGCAAAGATGCTGCTCCAGCCAACCGAGCCACCGCCGGGGCGTTCCATCTGGAGACAGTATTTTCGTGCAGACCTCGGAGATGTGGCCCTCACAGGTGGCAGGCAGGGGGTGCGAAATGGACCGTGTCAGTGACGCAGGATCCCCTCCCCACCAAGTCATCTCTGATGGTTTAATTAAAATCAAAGTGTGACTGGCTTTTGTCGGGCATGTACTGGTGGACCTCAGATGCTCTACCGTACGTGCTGTTCCCGAGTGGCCACCGGAATGACCTATGGCCCTTCTCTCACCAACGCGGAGAGTGTGACATCGCCTCCTTTGTTTTCTAGTGGAAGATAACAGTCTCTCCCAGAAGAAGAAGGTCACGGTGGACGATCTCTTCAGTAAGGAGTTCAAAGTTCACGACCCGGAGGCCAAGTGGATAAGCGGTGAGTCCTGCGTGCGCATCCCTTCCCCACGCCCAGCCACTTGCCGACGGCCTGGCCTTCCTGCCGCCCCTCTTGGTCTCTGTCTGACTGTAGAAGTGGCCCCACTGCGCTCTGGCTGTGGCCATCCTGTTACTGTTCTAGGAAAACGTGTATCTGGTCAGTAGGGCTGCTCCCTCATGAGACACGGGTCCTCCGTGTGACATCCGGGAGCCACGATTTCTCCCAGGGAGATGTGAGATGTTGCTAAGCAACCAGCCTGGGAGGCACACAGCCGAGCTTTCTTGCTTCCTCATGTTGTTATTCTCACTGTACCCACCACTGGGCCGGGGGCCGAGGAGTTGAAAAGTCTCCAGAACGTCGCTGGATAGACGGGCCAGGGCGCCCCGTGCACGGTTGCAGACAGACATTCCCCTCAACCTGGACATAATCCATTTTCTGGTTCACAGGGTTTTTTACAACAAAACAAAATAGATCAGAGGCAAAAGGGGGCTTGTTACTAACAGTGCAGGACTTGATGCATCTCTTCTTGCGGGGTCTGGGATGGGGGAGCCTTCAGGGAGGGGTGCCCCCAGCTGGGCCAGCGCCCGCTGCCCGCATTCCTCCCGCGCTGCTCTTCCGTGGGCGCTGTGGGCGTTGAGTCCCAGCCTCAGTGGGTGCACTGGAAAAGTCACTGTCCAACGAGCCCCAGTGAAGACATAGCCTGTGTTATGGTGACAGCAGAGGGGCCAGGCCTCATGTGCGGCTGAGGGCGGGTTACCTCGGATTCTGCAGGAGGCCGAGGGCCCGTGTCCCCCGCCCGGGCAGAGGCGACCTGTAAGGGCTCTGGGCTGGTCCTGACAATGAAGGTGATTGCTGTCTCTGAAGGGGTGCATAGTCGGTTCTGGGACAAAACTGAGCCACCAAGGGCAACACCACCCAGAACGCACACAGGAGGAATAGGGTGGTCTCCTCCCCAGGAAGACGTGCATAAACTCGCACACTGCACCGCAAAGCTTCATGCTCAGTGAGCACCTTTAGAAGGAGGAGTCCTGCTCTGTCCAAGCCCCGAGGCAGGTGAATTTGGAGCTGCATTGGCCCCTGTGAATATAGTCGACCCGTCCAACGGGCAGGCTGGGCTTCCCCGCTGGGCATGGGCCACACCTCCATTGCTGGCACGTACATCAGCCTGTGTGGATAGAAAGGCCTCAGCCCTGCTTCCTCTGGCCCGGAGCCGGCTCAGCCCTGGACAGATGGCTCAGCCCTGGATAGGAAGCTCAGCCCTGGACCGGTGGCTCAGCCCTGGACAGGCGGCTCAGCCCTGGACAGGCAGCTCAGCCCTGGACCGGCAGCTCAGCCCTGGACCGGCGGCTCAGCCCTGGACAGACAGCTCAGCTCTGGACAGACGCTCAGCCTGGGAGAAGCAGAGGAGCCGGTGGCCAGCACAGGCCTCTGCAGACCCTCCCATGCCTGCCTCGGTCCCCTGCCCACAGGCTTTGTATGTCGCACAGAATTCGATTCAGGCTGCATCTGCAGCTGCGGCCCCTGATGAAAGGCACAGCTGTGTTAGGTCAGCGCGAAGGGCGTTTCCGACCTGCTCAGACCCACAGCTCCGCTCAGGGGCCTTGTCTGGCCCTCGCATTATTCTCCGATTCTGCCTCTTCACCAGTTTCCTTCCTTCCATCCTCTCATCCTTCCTCCCTTCCTTCCTTCCACTCTGTCTTCCTTCCTTCCTTTCTTTATTCCTTCTTTTCTCTTTCTCTTCCACTATCTCTTTTCTTCTTATTGGTTTTCCCCACAGGGTCCCAGCACAAACTCACATTTCAATCTTACATGTTCACAGGGGTCTGTCCTCTGCCTTCTAATTAGTAAACTCCTATCCTCCTTAAATCTTCTCCTTCTCCTCCTCTTCTTCATTATCATCATCATTATCATCACTTCATATCATATCATCATCATATCATCACCATTTCACCATCACCACTATCACCTCCATCATCACCCTTATCACCATCACCATCACTGCCTTCACCTCCATCATCATCACCATTATCACCATCACCATCATCACCTCCATCATCACTTTTATCACCATTACCATCATCACCTTCACCTCCATCATCACCATTATCACCATCACCATCATCACCTTCACCTCCATCATCACCATTATCATCATCTTTATCTTCATCACATCATCAAAACCACCACCACCACTACCATCATCTATAATAATAAAAGGGTAATATACTAATTAGACCAAACATCTTCTGGATGTCATTCTGGACATCCTTCCTGATAAAGCTGGGGCCAGCGGGAAGCCAACCCGGGTCCCAGGTGCCTGCAGGCAGCCGGAGGAGGGAAGCCAGCATGAGCCCCAGATGCCTGTGGGCAGCTGGAGGAGGGAAGCCTGGTCCTGGATGCTGGAGGGAAGTCAGTGCTGGCAGATGGGGGAAGGAAGGCCTACTCTTGCATGAATTTTCGTGCATCGGGCCTCTAGTCATTACATAGTCACCTACTGTGGGTTCCCATGTCTTATGCTATAGATTAAGTGCTTTACACATATTAAATCATTTAATTCTCATAATCACCATTATTCCCATTTTACAGATGAGGAAAGTGAGGCTTAAAGTGTTTAAATCACTGGATCAGTATCACAAAGTTAACCAGTAGCAAAGTTTTGACTTGAACCTGGGTTTCACTGGGTTTTATAAACTGTGCTACAATGGATAGAATTCAGGTCACCTGTGTCCAGACAATTTCTTTCATATCCTCACCAGCTACATTGTGTGTTTAAACAAGACCATAGGTTTTGAATATTTTAGAATTATTTCCATCCCCTAAGTTCTTTATTTTAGCATCCCTTATTTCCATGATGCCCGTGTTGAACTAAAAAAATACGTGATGAAGAAAACTGGTGTAATTTCCCTCAAATAGCCTTTCCTTTCTATAGTGTACATGAACCACTGAGGTCATCGGTGTGTCTGGGCTAAAGTGGAGTTAATAGTCTAGAACTAATGCACGTGGTCAGTCAGGAGGACCTGCATTCACTGTGTTTGAGGTACACTTCTCCTCACCCATCTTTCTACTAGAGACTTGACTTTTTAATCCTACCTGTTCAGAAAGTGATTGACGCAACAGCCTTCAATTCTCTCACACACTGAAGGCCTGCAGACATTCCTCGGGCACATGTGGCTCCTCTGGGCAAGCAGCCGAGGTGTGAAGAACAATAGAGCTGAGGCCACAGGAGGTCCGCCCTGAGCTCCCTCTCATGAAGGGGTGCAGAGTCGGTTCTGGAACAATGTAGACCTCTACACCTGGAACAATGTAGACCTCTCCTCTCTCCCAGCCTCCACGCTTCTTCCCTTCCTCCTGTCCAGCTGGCCCGGCCAGAAGAAAGCATCTCAATACCCCACGGTCACATCTGCCTGCCTGCAGGCCCACTCCTGCCTGTAGTCCCCACACCTGCCTACAGTGCCCACACCTGCCTGCAGGCCCACACCTGCCTGTAGTGCCCACTCCTGCCTGTAGTGCCCACACCTGCCCGCAGTTCCCACACCTGCCTGCAGTGCCGACACCTGCCTACAGGCCCACACCTGCCTGCAGTGCCCACACCTGCCTTCAGTTCCCACACCTGCCTGCAGTTCCCATACTTGCCTGCCGTGCCCACACCTGCTGCACTCTGCCCTCCCTGCCCATGACCTCCGTGGCGTGTCTGTGCTCAGTCAGGGAATCACAGGGAACTTGCTTTGCTTTGCTGAGGAATAATTGCAGCAAATCTCTCCTTTCTCTAAATGTTCAGTTTTTTGTCTGTTATATTATTCTCAGCATCTTATGTCTCTCACCTACACACACACACACACACACACACACACACACACACACACACATCTTACCCGGATCCCATGGCCCCTGGCAGTGCCTGGTTTCTCTGTCCTTTGCAGGTGACACCTCCAATTGCTCTCCTCCCCTCTCTCTAACCCAGTGGTCGGCCAACTGCAGCCCCTTGAGTGTGGCTCTTCCACAAAATACCACATGTGGGGGTGCACGTACAGTACGATTGAAACTTCGTGGCCACACTCAAGGGGCCAAAGAGCCGCATGTGGCTTGCGAGACGCAGTTTGCCGACCACTGCTCTAACCCCAGCCCCGGGTGTCCACCAGTGCTCCCTGACACTCACCTTGGCAAGGTCGTCAGGGACCTCCAGCTTGCTCCATTTCAAGGTCAGTTCCCAGACCTCATCTTATTCAACATAGCAGTAGCAGTTGACACAATGGACCAGTCCCTCCACCTGGATAAACTTTCTCACTGAAGCTCGTCACAGTGAGAATGCTCCTCTCCCTGACCCTGTTTCAGAGGACGATGGGAAAAGATTAATCTGGAAGATGGAGTCGGACTTGTCTGCAAGGGCTCCCTGCATTGCCCTCTCCCCCATGTAAACAGGGACCAGTCTGTTCCGTGTCCATGGAGTCGGTCACTCTTCACCGGGGTCCGATGCCACAGCGCCTGGTGGCAGTCCGGGGAGGTACCTCTTACGGAGGCAGCTGGGGTCGACCTGGGAGTGGCTGAGGGGCCCCATGCACTGGGCTCTGAGCAAGCTGAGGCCAGCGGCACCCCCCCCCGGGGGCGGCTGTCCCCTCCATGTCACTGGGATACAGACAGGCCTGATTTGCTCGTCTGCTACCCGCGGGCAGGGCCGGGCTCAGCTCTCTCCCTCCCCCCGGGCACGCTCAGGGGGCTGCCATGGACGCTCCCAGGTCTGTGTTTTTTTACGCTCATTCCCATTAATCCGGCCGCGTGTGAGCGGTGAGCCCTCCGCGTGTCTCCCCTAAAACGCTGAGCTGTAAAACCGGAGGAAATTGCTCCCTTTGAAGGTAGGGAAATAGCCGCTGGCTGATCCCGGGGAAGCGGAAGGTAAGATTGAAGGCAGCAGCAGCTTGATTTCAGATTTGCTCTGTCATCTTCCCTTTTGATATTCCGACACGCCAAACGGATTTCCTATAAAGCTCTGGGGTGAGACGGAGGGGGATCCGAGTGTGAAACGGTGGGCATTTCTGCTGCTGTTTGAAGGCCACGTTTTTCAATCAAAACCATTAAGTGTTAGAGTCCAGCGAGTGAGGCGGCGCCCGGGAGTCATTGTGCAGTGGCAGCCATTGGCCACCGTTAACTGCAGGGAAAGGCCCGGAAGGACAGTTGCAAAGAGGAAGCCTGGTCTTCAGCAGCTCAGGGAGAGGTGGCGCAATCATGGTCGTTATTTGAAGTCATGCATCACAGGTGCACGGAGGACACCATGGGGCTGAGAGCCCGGCAGGGGTGGCAGGGTTGGGTGGAATGAGGGCCCATCTGCGTAAACCACCATTTCCCACCTTATCCCTTTCAGCACCCTCCTTTCTGCAGGAGAAAGGAGCCCAGTGCAGCCTTAGGAGCCTCAGGTTATGTTAATGCTGTGAAATCAGAGCCACACCCAGATCCCCATGGCCACTCCTAGATCCCCATGGCCACACCCAGGTCCCCATGACCACACCCAGATCCCCATGGCCACACCCAGGTCCCCACGGCCACGCCCAGTTCCCCATGGCCACACCCAGGTCCCCACGGCCACGCCCAGTTCCCCATGGCCACACCCAGGTCCCCATGGCCACGCCCAGGTCCCCATGGCCACACCCAGGTCCCCACGGCAATGCCCAGGTCCTCATGGCCACACTCAGATCCCCACATCCATGCCCAGGTCCCCACGGCCATGCCCAGGTCCCCACGGCCACACCCAGGTCCCCACGGCCATTCCCAGGTACCCATGGCCACACCCAGGTCCCCATGGCCGCGCCAGTTCCTCACACTGAGGCTGTCTGTAGCTACTGTGACCTTGTCCCATCTCTGTCCTGTATCTGCCCCGCCCACATCCTGCAGTGTCCTGTGAGAGTCCCTGCAGGAACAGGGGAAGGCAGCACCTCTGTGCCGGGCGGTGACAGCAACAACAGCCACAGTGACAGGAGTAGGCACAGCAGCTACATAACTGCCCCGTCACTGCTGTTTAACCTGCAGGAAGACCCAGCAAGGTTGAACTTTTAGCTTTCCCTTAGAAAGGAGGAAACCCCGCAGGGGCCCGGACGCTGTAGAAATTCCCGGGGGAGGGGCTCCCTGTGCTGGTCTCCTGTCTCCTGCTTCTGTCTCTGTCCCCTTTTCCTGGGAACGGGGTCGTTCTGCGTTTCTCCGCTTCAGCAACTCAGTGTCTCCGTGGCAGACCCACCACTTCCTGGGGCCCTGAGCAGAAGCAGGTGCTCCCCCCAGGGCGCTGGACTCTGCACCACTCGCAGCAGCAACACCTGGAGCCTCAGCTGAGAGCCCAGCCTCGGGACGCCTCTGGGCAGAGAGGAGGCCGCCCATATTTCCCTGACACCTCGCAGCCCCTCCTCCGCCAGAGGGGCGCATCCTAGCTGGCTGGGGTGGGAAGCTGGCATTGTCTGGTGCAGGATTGGGGCTCCCGGCTCTGTGGGCTCCACTGGACCAGCGCTCTCCCAGAAAAGGGGGGACGCTCTGCGTCTGTGCTCCGCTACACCGTTGGCCAGCGCCCCCTCCCCTAGGAGATCCGATGTTCGAGTTTCTGCCCGAGTGAACAGGCCAGGAGTGAAATCCCATTTCCACCTGTTTGTGGGCCTTTGAAGGGGACAGGCCTGTTTCCCCTCCTGGTCCGGGGAGATAACGTGTGTGTGTGTGTGTGTGTGTGTGTGTGTGTGTGTGTGTGTGCGTACGCGCACATGTGCATCTATCTGCTCTCTGGAGAAAGGGTTCTGGGTGAGATGCGTGCTATGCTCCCTCCTCAGAAAGGCTGACACCTTCTAGGGTGTCCTCAGGTTGTTCCCACCCTCCAGGTTTTCAGGGCCTTCCCGAGGGTCCCCCACAACACTCAGCCCCTCCAGTGTCCCCCCTCCATGTGGGGCAGAAAGTGAAGTGCCCCCCATGGGGCAGAGAGCGAGGTCCGCCCCCTGTGGGACAGAGAGCGATACCCCGCCATGGGGACAGCCCCTGCAGCAGTCTTTCTTCCAGGCTCCATCAGCCTATAGCAGGTGGTGCCGACAGCACTGCCCGGGACCTGGGAGCAGGGCCACCCGCAGCCACGCACGGCACTCACAGCCTCGCTCTATCTGCCACCGGATCAGAGAGCCTGGGAGCTCCATGTCCCCATGACTGCCCTGTGCAGGCCGAGGCTGCCACTCCTGCACGGACTCTTACTCAGACAGCCTTGCAGGCGGAGCAGAGAGCCCAGTCCTTACACTCCCATCCTGAACGCAGGGACCCCCGAGTCTGAGATGGGGAAACATTATCCTTTATTGTTTCAATTAAATGACTCCACCAGGTCCTCACCCACCTCAGCCTGCAGGGTCACTAATCACCGTTGGCATCTTTTCAAACACTGATCACCTTCTTAATTCACAAACACCGACCACTTGGTCTCGTCCATGATTGAGCACAATCCCCTCCGACCCTGCACCCAGCACCTCTCATTCTCTGTCCAGTGTTGGTTTACACCTCTTGTCCTCGACAGCAAGCTCCTCGGGCTGCATGTGCCGTGGGATGAGGTCTCCACAAATGTAGTGTCTGCATGAACGGCCCAGCAGGTGGGCAAATTGAGCGTGTATGGAGGGACTAGGAGGCCAGGTTTCCGGCCATTTGAAGGATATCCGGGCTCTTTATTTGTTGTAACTCTTGGCATTTTAAAAACTAAGCGCACACGTACGATGATTACTCCACGTCCAGGTCCATTTCCTGCTTCCGTGGGGAGGATCTCACAGATGCTGGAGGGGCTCTGACACTGCGGCTCGCACTCAGGTTTTACTGGCCGCTCATGGGTCATATGCAGACTGTGCCCAACCTTAGACGCACTGCCTCTCCCACACGGTCGTCCCTGCCCCACCTGACCCCCGACAATGACCGTGTCTCCGTCCCCGCAAAGCAAGGGCACAGAGAGCAAGCCTCACACATTGAGAAGCAGCACACTGGTTCCTGCTAACGGAGTTTTATGGATGAGGGTGCCCGGGGTCAGAGGCCGAGGCCCCGCCTGGGCTCACAGCGCGGGGGCAGCGCTAGGCCTCCTGAGAGCTCTGCGGGGCTGACTCTGAAGCCTCCAGAGACTCTGAGCACGTGCCAGTCCGGGGAATTCTGCGTACAAAGAGCAAGGGCACCGACTGGGCGAGTCCTCTGAGTGGGGAGAGGCCAGTGTGTGTGAAGACAACGCGGCGCCCCCTGGGTTTCCTCCCTCTCCGGAGCCGCCAGCTGCTCATTGCGTGGCCCTTGGCTGCGCTGTGTGCACTGACCCACCCTTCCTCGCTGCTGGTCTCTCAGGAGCCTGGCATCGGGGGTCCCGGCCGAAGCCCAAGGCTCCACATGGCAGCCCGGGCAGCGAGGGCTGTGACTTCTCAGCAGATCTTACTGACCGGATCCTTCCCCGCCCCATCTGGGACCCGCACCCCCCAAGGAGGGACATGTGACCCTCCACCAGTACTTTCCCTAATCCAGCGTGACCTGCCCGGGAAGCCCCTGAGAAACACGCAGAGAAGCCGGGAGAGTAACGAGGCCGCGTGGCTGTTCTGGGACTTAAATGAGTTTTGCTTTTTGTTTCTGTCTAGCAGTTTGCTGGGAGCTTTTCCCTACGTCCATGCCAGCTCCCTGGGTAGTAAGTTCTGAGCAGGAATTCTAGGGGCACATTGACACAGTCCCACCGCCTGGCTGGCAGGGCCTCGCCTCTGGTGGCAGTGTTTATAGAATGACCAGGAATTTGTCCTAAAAGTCAATTTTTTTATTGGCTATTATGTTTGCTATTATGTTTATTTTTTCTTTATTTTATTTTATTTTTTCCCATCACCATTTATTCCCCATACGCCCTCTACCACCTCTACCCACTCCCTCTCCCCTGCACTCACCCCACTGATTATTTCTTTTTCCCTCAATCCCTCACCCACCAGCAGCCCCCAATGAAGCTGTCTGCCTGCTCTCCATGAGTCTGTCTCTATTTTGCTTGTTAGTTTCAATGACCTCAGAAATGAGACCCATGTTCACTCTGTAGTAAACCCCTCCACGCAGCCTCCCTGTGCACATGGGAACCCTCCACGCAGCCTCCCTGTGCGCATGCGAACCCTCCACGCAGCCTCCCTGTGCACATGCGAACCCTCCCAACAGCCTCCCAGTGCGCATGCACACAGATGCCCAGAGGTGAAATGTCTGAGGTCAACCAGCAGGGGCGCCTTTTTAACTGAAATCAGAGGGGAAATGGGAACCCACCTGCTACCCACCTTCCCGGGCAGCTTCTGTTCCACCGTCTTCTCAGTGCCTCCTGGCATCACAGGAGGTGTTCACTGACTCCTGGCATCACAGGAGGTGTTCGCCGCACACCAAAAGCCGACACTGCCTGTTCATCCGGAAGCCCTTGGGCACGTGGTTTAGCCTGACGTTGGGTTACGGGCCCCAGGTGGTCAGCAAACAGCACTGAGGCTGCCAACTCCCCTGTGAGCAGCCACAGCCCACTCCCGGCAGCTCCTGAACTGTTAGGAGCCTTTCTTCCTGAGGGCCCACGTGGGGACAGCCTCCGAGGCATCACTGAACGCCTGGGAAAGACACAACGAGGCTTGTGTTGTTGCTGACGGGTGTTCGGTTCCTTCAGACATGTTCCCCCAGTGAACCTCTGGGTCGTGGGCCACCGTGTTAGGTTCACGGACGGAGCCTCACTCGCCTCAGAAATGGAAGCGCTGGACACAGTGCATTTCCGTGAGGCTGCCTTGTTCTTTGGCTTTTTTGAACTATGTAATGATTTTTTATTTTTAAAAGAATTTTGAGGCAAGAGGTCCCATTTCTGGAAAGGGGTTGTGATTGACAAGCTTCCGTAATGCGAGCAAGGGGCTGTTTTGTTCTGAGCAAGAGACGTCCTGGGTCCGTAAGGCACGGCGCTGGCAGGTCCTCCCGCGGCTGGACTGCTGGACTCTCTGAGGAACACGGTGTGAGCCAAGCGGCTGTGAGCCCGACAGAGCCCTGCGTGACTTACAGGGTCAGAGTGCGGCCAGTGGACCCAAGTTTATCCACCAGCTCGTGATTCCCGGTCCAGGTTCTCTCCCCCGCCCTGCCTCCAACAAATTAGTCCATTTCACTCACTCACTCATTCATTCATTCATTTATTCAAGTCAATCACTGAGAAAAGGTATAGAGAAAAATAAGACACACTCCCTGCCCTTAGGGGGACGTTGGGATGAAGAGTTAAATGGCAGACGGGCACCGAGTGGACTGAGAGTAAAAGGAACATCACCTTCTGGCTTTGGGGGCTCAGGGGGCCCCAGGGGGTGACTTTGGAACCTACCCGGGACTGTCAAATAAATGACCGTGGCATAGGGGGCGTGAGGAGCAGGAGGCTCGGAGAGCTGCCTGCAGGTTGGGAGGGGTGAGGCTGCAGCCTGTTGGGGTTGGACCCTGAGGTCCCACTCGGCCGCTCCTTGAGGAGAGGGCCTGTGCGGTCTGTTTCACTTCTTGGGGGATGCGGGCTGAGTGTAGGTCTGGGCTAGGAGCAGTAGGTGTGTGTATTCTTTAAACTTTTTTTAATTTTTGAATTACAAGTGGTGTTCAGTACTATATTAGTTCAAGTGCACAGCACAGTGGTAAGACGTTTATATTCCTTAGGGATCACCCCCCGTGAGTCCTGCACCATCCAGGCGCTATGCATTTATTACAGCACTAGAGGTCCGAGGCACAGATTCGTGCACCGGTCGGGTCCCTTGTCTGGCCTGTGCCCTCTTGCAATCCAGAGATCCCTCAGAGGATGTCTGACTGCCAGTTTTAACCCGGTCCCCGCAGCCCAGGCCGAGGGACCCCACTGGTGCACGAATCCATGTATCAGCTGGTTTCAGCCGACCCCTTCAGGCCAGGCTGTGGCACCCCATGGGTGCATGAATCCATGCACCATGCCTCTAGTAGGAATATAAGATCTTTGGTTAATCTCTTCCTGCCCTCCTTGCTTCCCGCTTCCCTCTGAGATTCATCAGTCAGTTCCATGTTTCCATGCCTGTGGTTTCTGCTCCTGCATTGAGCATCTGTCCTCTGGTGGTCAGTGCACGTCATAGCTACCAGTCGAATGGTATTATAGATTACTCACAATGCTCCCTGCTGTCCCGTGCCCGTGACTACACTGCAGCTGCCAGTTTGTGCTTCTTAACCCTTCCCCTGACATGTGCACAAGTGTTCTTAGGAGCCACTTTCATTGTACAGAGACCTTCGCAGGGGCCAGTTGGGGACAGAAGGGTGGCTATGCAAGGCTGCCCCCAGAATCCAACATGGATGAGTCAGGTGCACGCACAGCTGAGAGCAGAACGGGGAGCCGGGAAAAATGGCCCAGCCCTAGGCCCCACAGGACAGTGACCAGGGTGTGGGGGCCGCATCCTGCAGCCCCCGTGGGTGACTTAGACAAACACCTTCTAAGTAGAGTCCCTCTCCTCCACGGCACTGAGCAATGACTCCCAGCAGGTGATTTACCTCCTGGGCAGTCTTCGCTTTCATCTGGTGGCGTTTGGAGATGTCGCAGATATTATATGTGTTCTTTTCTTTAATCCTCACTGAGGATATTTTTTCCATTGACTTTTAAAGAGAATAGAAAGTGTGGAGGGGGAGAAGGAGAGAGGGAAAGACAGAAACATCGAATTCAGAGGCACATTGATTGGTTGTCTCCCGCATGCACCTCAACTGGGGACGGGAATCGAACCTGCAACCGAGGTATGTGCCCTTGACAGGGAATTGAACTCAAGACCCTTAGGTCTGCAGGCTCTAACCATTGAGCAGCACCAGCCAGGGTTATATCTTCTTGTTTAATGATCTACCTATGGTGTGTTTTAAGATAGTTCTCTCTCTGGGATAAACACTGGAAAACTTCACTTATTTCAGGAAAAACACAAATGCAGGTGGACCTCCTACCTGCAGTGAGCGCCGTTCCTTTTCTGAAAGTCAGAAGATGGGAGGAGTTTGAAGAGCAGCAGGACGATGCTGTGAGCGCAAGAGCTCACGTGACATCATCCCGGAGGGGAGTGGGGAGCCTGGGGCATCAGGCTTGCACTGCGTGATGACAGGCCATTACCAGGGTCATGTGCTCCTCCCTTAATTTCCAGCACTTTTCCCGGAGGGTGACTCTTCAGCAGGGTGCGCCCATGAGCACTGGCCACACCGTGGCCACGTGGACCGACAGCAGGGGAGTCGGATGGCGTAGATTCCTGACAGCACCGTGTCTACTCCACATAAGCTTTGAGGGGGGCTCTTTAACAAGCACTAGGAAAGGTCCCTTTAGACCCAATCCATCATCATGAACTATTACCTGACACCCAGGTTTCTTTAACTGCCCAACACATGTCAACCGCCCCCTCCCTCACCCGTGATCATAGCTAGAGAATCTGGTATGTTTTTGTTGTTCAGCCGGGATCAAACATTTAAAGAATAGAGCCTGGCCGGTGTGGCTAGGTTGAGCATCAACCCATGAAGCAGGAGGTCACGTTTGATTCCTGGTCAGGGCACATGCCCGGTTTGCAGACTCAATCCCCAGTGGGGGAGGGGGGGTGCAGGAGGCAGCTGATCCATGTCACTGTAATGGAAAAATGAAAGAGCTGAGAGGATCCTTTGGGACCTTATGGTTAAACGTCTCCTTTTACAGGTTAAACTACTAAAAGTGCTGGGACGACCTGTCCAATCATAACACCTCTTCTGAGCCTGAGACAGGGCAGGGGTGAGGGGTACATCACCAGAACAGGCCAGGAGGCGGCCAGCCCGTTCGCCACCGAGGGAGCCATTCCCACCAGATGCTGAGTGAGAAACTTTGAGAACAGCAGCTCACCCCCCACTTGCTCATAAAGGGCCTACATGTTCTTTGGCTTTCTTTTTTATCTTTTTTTAATTTCAGAGAAGAAGGATGTGAGAGAGAGATATGGGAACATCAATGATGAGAGAATCATTGATCGGCTGTCTCCTGAACGCCCCACACTGGGGGTGGAGCCCACAACCCAAGCATGTTCCCTGACCGGAAATCAAACTGTGACCTCCTGGTTCATGTCGATGCTCAGCCACTGAGCCACACAGGCCGGCAAAAGGCTCTACATTTCCTACATGTGTGTGGGGGAAGTCCTGGAAGAGAGTAAAAGCAGCGTCCGGCCCTTGGATTAGGTCTGCGCGCTGTCTTCCATTTCTTGTCTCCCTGTGGCCTCCCTGACAACTGGACCCCTTCCTGTCTTCCTGCCAGAGAGTGGTCGCCTGCTCAGCAGTGCGGCGGGGCGGCCCAGGGTCTCGGGGGGAGGAAAGGGAGGCCCCGTGGAAGGGCCTGTGGGCAGGGAAGGGCGTGGAGCGGCCGCAGAAGAGAACGGCGTTGGGGTGACCGGCTGCTCTGCCTGCAGTGGACAACATGGGGTTGCTGTGCTGCTCAGCGAGCCTCGCAGGACCGAGCCCTCGCAGCCCGGGGTCGGGAGAGCTCCATGAATGGAGGCAGCGTGAGGCACTGGGACTGGTGGGGCTGAAGGAAATAGAAACCCAGTGGCTTAGCCAACGAAGAATTGATGTTCTTCACCCACAAGACAGCACGATAGGCCATGTCCAGCACATGGTGCTGCCCAAAGCTGTAGTCAAGAATCCGCGTCAGCCCTGGCCGGCCGCTCAGTTAGAGCATCGTCTTGATACAACGAGGCTGTGGGTTCGATCCCCCATCAGGACACATACAGGAATCAACCAACGAATGCGTTAATACACGGAGTAACAAATTGAAGTTTCTCTCTCTCTCGCTCTCAAATCAATGAATAAAAAGGTTTCTCAGCCCTGGCCCTCATGGGTGGCCCCGCCCTGCACACACCCTCCAGCATGAGGAGTCAGAAACACCCACCACCTACGAGGTGAGAACCACAAACCTCTGCAGACACCGCCTAACGTCCCCGGGTGCAGACACCCCGCCCCCCACTTCCTGCCCAAGCCCAGAGCCGCTGTTCTAGATCCCGGCTCTGATGGCCGTGACCTGTGGCCTTGACCTGCAGAGCTTTCTGAAGAACAGCAGGTGACTCCATGCGCCAGAGGGATGGCTCTGCGTTCCAGGAGGTAGTGCCCTGCATCCGGGAGGTAGCGCCCTGCGTCCGGCTCGCTCCAGCCCTGACTGGGCCAGGTGACTGCTCCATCTTCTTCTTTCTTAGATTTCTTTTATTTTTCCATTACAGACATGCAATATCATATTAGTTTCAGGCACACAGCATAGCGGCTAGACATCATATAGTTCACACAGTGGCTCCTCCAGTAACTCGAGTCCCCCCTGGCACCAGGCAGTTATCACAAAGCTGCTGACTCTATCCCTGTGCTGGTTATATCCCGTGACTGCCCCGTAACCACCACTCTGCACTGCTCATCCCTGCACCTTCCCTCCCCGCCTGCCCCTCCCATCTTGAGAAAAGAACGCAGCTCTTGCTTTAGCATCTGAGGTGACCGGTCCTTCAGCCAAGAGTTGATCGCTGAACCACAAAAACTCCAACCACGAACACTCCCAACGAAGGCCATTTCAGGAAGCCTGCCAAACCAACAGCCACACCACGCACGCTCAGAAGCATAAGTTTTGTGAAAATATCCCAAATGTATTATGAAAAAGTTCCACAAACGTGTGCTTTTCTGGTCGGGAAACGGAGGCTTCCGGCTGTTTGCATCCACTTGCGTTCACACATCTGTCCGGAGGAGGGCTGGGGTTAAAAGCCAGTGCTCCGGACGTATGGTCAATAATGTGAATGATAAAGTATCGGTTTTTAGGAGTCATCCCTGCTTACCAACATGGATGAATTCAGAACTGTGTCCTCGGTAGCTATTATCTTTCATTAGTTTTACTGGTAAAACCCTCAACAGTGCTTGGAGGATCCTATGAAGCAGTGCCCCCCAGTGGCTAAGGGTACACATGACACGCACGGTTAGCAGGGTATGTTTAGTCTCCCGGAGAACTGAGGCAAGGCCAGCACCTGAGAAGATATATGCCTGTGCCTCGTGTATGTTGTGTAGGTAGCAAATAAGCGTGGAGACAGATGCAGTTGGGCTTGCGAGCAGGTGTGTGATTTCTTGATCGCTGACCTATTAATATGCTTATTAATATATAATGTTACCTTGAGTGTAAATTTAGCTGCCTCACATTTATATTAACATTAGCGACGTGACATATGATCATTTGAGCAAGAACACTGCTTTCTGCCAAAGCAAGAGCCTCCCTAATTATGTTTTAATGCAGTTAGGTGTGATGTGGAAGGGATATGAGTCCAGGAATCGATATGTCAAAGGATCAACTTATGGGACCTAATTTTTATGAAATATGACTCTAGTCTCATCCTTCTCTTTTTTGTCCAACAGATCATTACAGCTCAAAGCTCAGTCCCATATTCCTGAAACTGAAGATTAAATATTGTCTCTAAAAATAGCCATTCTTAACTAAAAATATCTAAGTGCGTCTTTAAATTTCTAGGTAGCTTTGGGTTTAAAGAGAAAACCATAAGTGGGGAATATGCACTATTAATTTTTTGTTTGCTGTGGGACTTAAAATTAGATGGGTTTGCTCTGGCCGAGGGCTCGGTTGGCTGGAGCACCGTCCGTACAGCAGAAGGTGGCCAGTTCCATTCCCGGCCAGGGCACATACCTAGGGTGCCAGTGTGATCCCCAGTTAGGGAGCACACAGGAGGCAACCAATTGGTGTTCTCTCTCCTCTCTCTCTCTCTCTCGTCAATAAAAAATAAAATTAGATGACGTTTTTGAAACTAGCAGTTTCTGGGTTTAATCCCTGGGACATGGGCAGGCGTATCGGGGCCATCAGTCCAAGTTTACACTGAAGGAGACTTTGTTCTGTTGGGAAGCTAAGGGCTGTGGCTGTTTAGTGACATGAAGTGAGAAGAGCCGTTGCATTTTATCATCAAAGTCAGAACCCGAGGGCCCTCCCTTGCCGACCAGGAACTCAGCTGTATATTTTCCACTAGGTTCTGGGTTGTGGCATCTGAAAAGTCTCAAGAGACTTCCAGCTCACACTTCCCCTCCTCTCGCCTTCGGACGGTACATTGCTCACAGCTCACCAGCCAGCATTGACACGTCACTATTAACTGAAGTCAGTGCTGAACTCGGCTTTCCTGGGTTCTAACGCCCGATCTTGCTCCAGGATCCAGCTGACCCCGGGCCCTCGGTTGCCAGGTCTCCTCAGCTGCTCTTGCTCTGATAACGTCTCAGACATCCCTGGGCTTGATGAGCTTCGCAGAATCAAACTCGAGTGTCTTGAGGAATATGGGTCAGGTCTCTTGAAGCATGTTCTTAGACTGCAGTTTTTCTGATTTGTCGTTCAGCTGGGCTTCTAGGGTTTGGGGAAGAAGCCCACAGAGGGAAGAACCATTCTGGGGGTGGCATCTGGTGCCCTTGACCCTGTGCTGAGGTCGCAGTGGCCAGGCGGCTGGTGCCCTTGACCCTGTGCTGAGGTCGCAGTGGCCAGGCGTCTCTACCAAGTGTCTCTTTCCCCACATTTTCATCCTGTACTTTTGGAAGGAAGTCACTGTGCAGAGCCTGCCCTGGACGAGGGAGGGTCGTGCTGTACCTGCCTGACGCAGGGGACAGGTGATTCAGAATTCTTCTGATGGGCAGTGTGTCTGTTCGTCATTTCTGTACAGATTCATTTACTTATATCACTATAGACTCATATATATTTGTTTTATACTTTGGGTAATAATCCAGTACAGCTTTTTTCTCTCAAATGTTCCAGCTTTGTCCGTTGGGCACTTTTTTTGGCTGACTCCATGCTCTCAGGCTCACCTGCATCATCAGGGCTTTTTCTTTACCTCACCCTTTCTCTCCTCCCTCCTTCCCTTTCTCTCTCTCTCCTTAATCCTCCCCCAGGATATATATTTTCCTCCAGGATTCCTAGACAGAGTGGAAGGGAGGGAGGGAGAGAGAGAGACACTGATGTGAGAGAGACACAGTGATCAGTTGGCTCCTACACATACCCTGACCCAGACCTGGGATCAGGCCTACAACCTAGGCACATCCCTTGACTGGGAATCAAACCTGGACCCTTCCGTCCAAGAGCCGACCCACCAACCACTGAGCAAACTGGCCAGGGCTCTTTCTTTCTTTCTTCCTTTCTTTCTTTCTTCCTTCCTTCCTTCCTTCCTTCCTTCCTTCCTTCCTTCCTTCCTTCCTTCCTTTCTTTCTTTCTTTCTTTCTTTCTTTCTTTCTTTCTTTCTGCTGCTACTGCAAGATACTCCAGGCTCATCTTACATTGCCTCCCCAGCCCTACACCAGCCATTTCTCTGAGGAGCCCTGGTTTCTTCTACTGGGTATGGAGACCAAATCTGCACTTGTTGGTACGAGGCCATCAGTGCTCCTGGGCTGTGTTCACAGCCGACAGAGTGAGGAAATGTGTGTATGTGCAATGTCTCTATGTCGATCCCCATCTGTGTATTAAGCTAAACATGAGTTCATATTGATGTTCCTACATGGAACATCCTAGCTGTCACATGCCATATATACATACATGCAGCATTATTCATAATAGTCAACATGTGGAAACAACCAAAATGTTCACCAACAGGAAATGGACAAACGAAGCATGGTGCACACACACAGGATGTTACTCAGCTCTTTGAAAGGAATCCGACTTGTGCACACCGTGAATGATCCTGCAAGCACCACACTCAGTGAAACAAGTCAGACGCAAAGGACAAAAGTGCATTGCACTGATGGGGTCCCTATGTCGAACCAACCTTGTATTTTGGGGATAAATTCCCCTTTGCCCTGGTGCATAATTCTCTCTAAGTTGCTGCATTCGGTTTGCTAATATTTTGTTGAGGATTTTTGCATCTATATTCATAAGAGGTATTGGTCTGTAGTTTTCTTTGATGTCTGTGGTTCTATGTATCAGAGTAATGCTGGCCTCACAGAATGAGCACGAAGGGTTCCCTTCTCTTCTGCCTATGATTTCTTCAGAGATAATGTCTGCTCATTTCTCTCCCCCTTCATCTGAGGAGCCTGTGATGCACCTGTTGAGACACTAGTCCCACAGGTCTCTGAAACTCTGATTTTTCTTCCTTCCTTTTTCTGTCTTCTCCTCTGACCGAAGATCCCCATTATCACCAAGCTCACGGCTCCTGCAGGATCAGATGTGATTTTTGCGCTTGAGTGACTTTTTCAATTCCCTTGTTGTGCTTCCAGTCCTGAATTTCTGTTTGGTTCATTGTAAAGCCTTTCTATTTCTTTATTGATATTTTCTATTCAGTGACACATAGTTCTCATACGTTTAGCTCTTTAGACATGGTGTTTTTTAGTTCTTTGAACATATTTATAATAGCTAATTTATTATATTTATTTAATTTATTGGGGTGGCATGGATTAATAAAAGTATATAGGTTTCAGGTGTACAGTTCTATATCATCTGAATATTGTATTATGTGTTCACTACCCCAAGGCAAATCTCCTTCCGTCACCATTTATCCTTCCTTTACCCTCTTCTACCTCCTCCACCCCGTCCCCCTGGTAATCACCTTGCTATTATCTGTGTCTATGAGTATGTTTGTTTTTTTGCTTAATCCCTTCACCTTTTCACCCCAAACTCCCTTCTCTCTGGCAGCTGTTAGAGTCTGTTCTCTATGAATCTGTTTTTATTTTGTTCATTGGTTTATTTTGTTCATTAGATCCCACGTATGAGTCGCATCTTACAGCACTTGTCTTTCTCTGGCGGGCTTATTTCGCTTCTATGACAGCTAACTGAAAGAGTTTTCTCCCTAACATGCCTAATGTCCAAACTTCCTCAGGAATAGTCCCTACCTGTGTATGGACCGCACTGTCCTATTTCTTTGTGTCTCGTGATTTTTGTTAAATGCCAGACATTTTCAATAATTTAGTGTGGCAACTCTGGAAATCAGATCATCCTTCTCCCTAGGTCTGGCTGCTGGTTTTTGTTGTTTGTTGCTGTTCACATGTTTAATGGCTTCCCGCACTAATGTAATAAGGTCCGCATGCTTTTCATGGGAGGACAGACACTGGAGCCCCTGCTGGGTGAGCTTAGTGCTTGTATAATGATTAGACAGACATTTCATGAAATTTCTTGAACCAATAAGTCTCACAGCTTTTGCCAACAAGTTCTGTGTACATGTTAGTGCACAACTTCAACCCTTATCAGGGAGTTTATGACCCTGCATGGTCTTCCTTTCCTGCCTGCTCGCTCAGAGCCTCGAGGTTAGCCAGAGGACATGCACACACATCTCCTAGACGCACATACAGCCTGTTACAGCCCAGCACTGTGTTCCAGTTCCTCAAAGCCCTCGTGGGCTTCTTGTTCCCTAGCTTTTCTCTTTCAGTTTTTTGGTCAACTTTCCATTGACTGCAACTGTTATCACCCCGGGCAGCTGCTATTTAAAACAGTTGTCACAGATTGTTTTTTGACAAATGCTCCAGAGAGAAGGCTTTTGTAGCGAGCAAGCTCTGCTTTGAGGAGTACAGATGTCCAGGAAACTGTCAGACAGATGAAATAATGGCAATCCTCTAGAAACCAGAGCTTTGGGAGATGTATAAAGCTGTTCTTTCCCCTCCAGTGGCTTCTGCACTGATGAATTTAGTGACTACAGTGATTGCAAAGCTGTTGGCTTTCAAGACTGCCGCGGAGCTGGCGAGAGGGAGATGGGAAGATGACAAGTCAAAGGCCACACAGGTCATTGACCTGACCAAGATCCAGCCTTTCTTAAATAAATAAATAAATAAATAAATGCACCTCAGATTGTTGAAGGCCATTGGCTAATTGCCAAAGTTAGACACATGTTGATTTTGACAATTTGTGAAAGCTCACTGCTTTTATAAAGGAGCGGAGTTTCCGAGGCTCTTGCCCTGCAGTTCCGGACGTGGCTCCTTCTCCTCCCCTCGCGTTTCGTGTGCAGTTCTTTTCTCTGTGTTCAGAATGGCCTGTTTCCCAGCTATGACACGTGACACACAAAATGAGGCTTGTCCCTCATGCCTGTTCCCGAGAATTTTCAGGAAACATTTAAGATGTTTACAGTTTACTGTGCTCCCAGGAGCAGGGTGTTTCTGTGGGGGTGAGGGTAGAGTACATTGAAACCCATAGGGCTGACATCTTCAGTGTCCTTTAAACAGATTTTATAAAACCACAATTTCCTGAAAGTGTCCCATGACGCATTGGCTCTGCAGTGTCACTGCTTCTGTGCCAGGCCCTCCCAGCCGCCGGGAGAGGGTCGGCGGCGGCCCCGGTGTGGAAGGGTGGGTCTCCTCCCTCCTTGGTTCTTGTCAGTCCCACAGGAAAGACTGCAAACAAGTGACACCAAATGATTGCATCAGAGCAACGCGAATGCATTAAAGAAGCAAAGTGAGCCAATCTATGGAATTAGCAAGGCAAGCGAGTGTATCTAAATGCATCTGCCCTGTAAGGCGCAGCCGGCCTGCCCAGCTCATCTGGGAAGTGAGTGCAGTGGGGGTTTGCGGGGTTTCATGCCCTTCTGTCTATAGGTTTGTGTGTGTGTGGTGGTGGTGGTGGGGGGGTGTCCTGCCAGGTATTTTGGCACAGATGAACTCCCAAGGACTCCCTTTTACTTCGCTACGGCTTTCCCAGAATGCATGAGAAGCACCTGGCAGCTTTGACTTGACAAGCCCCGAGACTGCTGGCTGCTCTGTTTAGGGGGTGAAATAAAACTGCCCCCCCCTTTATATCTTTCCAAAAACAGCTGACTTCATTGTTTAGTGAGACAGGGTCTGAACACTCCCTCTGCTTTCTTTCCCTGCCCCTCCTGCCTCAGCAGTTCAGGCGACTTATGCTCTGTGTTCTCCGGCGGGAAGGAGAAGGGGCATTAAGATTCCCTCCTCTGCCCTCTCCCTCCTGCGCTCTTTAATGAGGACAGGTATTTAGCCATTTGCTCTCAAGTGTCCTTGCTTTGGGGAAGGGAATGGCTGTTCTTTACAAGCTGACTGCAAGTGCCCAAGCTGTTGGCCTTGCTTAATTTTCCTCTCCGTTTCCCGATTCCACGTGCTTAGGGATTTTCCTGGCACTCGCTATCCTGGAACCCTTTGAGAGGGAATGTGCCTGTACATTAAAATGTGTGCTGTCTTGTTTTCTTACTCACTGCATCTGATTACTGTGATGTTCAGTATTTAGCTAAATTCTCCCAAATCACCTATTTAAAGGCAATTTCTTTTTCATTCCCTTCTGTGTGGGCTGCTAAAAACATCTACACCTGATCACCTGCAACTGCTGAAAGAGAACGTGTTTTCTTTCTGTCTCTGGAAACTAAGATCTATACTTAGAGTAGAAGACGTGGGGTGCCCTGCCCCCCCCCATCTTTCTAGAGGACATCTGCCAGGTGTCCGTGTGGAGAAGACCATCAACATTTCCCCCTGTGCTTTCTGTTGGGAGGGTAGTAATGAGCACACCTACATTTCCCTTCCCAGTGGTAACTGATTAGCAGGGATCGGAGTGGTTTTCCCAGGAAATTCCTAGGCCTGGGCACTGTGGGTCCTCCAAAGTCCCCAGCAGACACAGGAATTGGCTTCCAAGTGAATGAAGCGTATTCTCTAATCTCCTACGGCACTTTTTTCTTCGATGAGCGTTCAGGGTATTAAGTACCAACGATATGTTCTTCGTAATACAAAGCACTTTAGCCTGAGTGATTAAAGGCCTTTGGGGAAGTTTTTAAAAAATGAACTTGGTTCAATTAGAGAATATTTAGAAAGTATAATAAAATGAGGAGGTTAAAAAACACACCGCATAATACATTTAAGCACAAAGTGAAGGTGTCCCATACAGAGACATGGCAGTCCTCAAAGGCTTTGTAGAAGCAGTGATTCAATCAGGCCTTAAGGGAGTGCATGCGTCCATATCAGCGGGGATGTTGGGGCGTCTGAACCAAGACTCTGCAGTAGACTTTAGTCAGCCTGTGTGTGGACAAGAAACAGAAGCAGACAGGAATGGGGGTGATGTCATGTCATCAACAACCCATCCAACCAATCAATCTCGCTACAACCCCTGGCCTTCGTTCAATCCATGCATCTAAACAGGTCCTTTCGGAGCAGTTCCCTGCTCTGACCAAGGAGGCCAGCAATGACCGTCGAACAGTTCTTTGTAACATAAATCTAAAATTGACTCCTAGAATTTTCTCTTTCTTTAAAAAAATGGTTTTTTAATTGATTTTTAGAGAAAGAGGAAGAAAGAGAGAGAAAGATCAATGTGAGAGCAAAACATCAATCAACTGCCTCCTGACCACCCCCCTATTGGGCATGTGCCCTTTGGGGACATGGGACTACACCCCACCAACTGTGCCATACTGGCCAGGGTACCCCTAGAATTCCCTATCCTTACACCCAATTACTTCTTTTGAAGCAACTAAGAATCAATCTAATTCTTTTGTGATAGTTCTTAAAATCTTGGAGAAGGTAGTTATTTCCGCCCTCCCCTATACAGTTCAATAGGAAGAGCCTCAGACCACAAATCTAAGAGTTTGTAGCTGATTTCTGTTATTTATCACCTTCCTAAGTAAAGGCGTTAACCACCTGAGCTGCTACTCATAGAGAGTAAGTGCCCATTTGTCCCTGCTCCCTCCCTGCCCAGAACTTGGCTCTTTGAAAAGCAAGTCTGACTCTTGCTTCCAATCTTGGGACATTTCTCCACAACCACAGCTGCCTTTTGAACTCCCTGGCTCCATCTCAGAAACCCATTTCTATCTTATACCTGAATTCTCCACCCCTGCCTGGACACTTGGCAACTTGGACATTTTTATTTCTTCTCGAATTGCATTCATGTGGGTGGGGCTGGCCATGACTCACACCATGCGATTCCTTCCTCTGGTGGGTGCAGGGTCTGTAAGAGCCCGGGTTCCTCTACAGGATACTCTGTAACTTGTGGCAGACTCAGGAAGACAGCAGAGAGTTTCTTACGGGGGGTTGTTGGGGCTGGCCTGGAAGAAGTCACATCTCGTCTGCCTGTGTTTCCCACTGGCTTGGAGTCAGTCACATGGCCCCTTCTAACTGCCCAAGAGGCTGGGATGTTCGGTCTAGTTGGGTAGAGAGGAGGAAAAAGGCCAAACCTGGAAGTAGTTTACATCACTTTAACCAACTTGTGTTGGAATTCAGGCAGATGGTCCCACCTAATCTCCAGGAATCTGGAAGGTGCAGCCTGGTTCAAGGCTCAGAAGGAAAAGGCAGACATTGTACTGTCCAAACCTATCAACCTTAGGGTAGGTGATCACATTGGTTATCTGTGTCATGTAGTAAAATTACATACAAGCACACATGTGGAAATGCTTCAACTATGGCAAATCAGCATAAAAATGAGTGGTTCTGGGACAACTAGACAACCATGTGTGAAAGAATGAACTGGACCCTTACCTCACCATCTTACCTAATAATAAACAAATATGTAAATTAACCATCCCTCCACTATGCTCACCAGCCCATCAGAAGAGTATGCAAATTAACCCAACAAAGATGGGGGTTAATTTGCATATGTAGGGGCGAAGCGGAGGAGGAGAAGACTGAAGGCTCCATCTGGAGTGAAGGCCTGGGTCTCAGGTGCCGGAGGAAAACCGGTGCCGGCAGCCAGGGGAAGGGAAGGCCTATTGCACAAATCTCTTCGTGCAATGGGCCTTTAGTCTATACTACTAAAAGCCTAAGTGATCGTCAAGTCCTCATTCCTTGGTGCCCTTATACTGTCACAATCCATCACCAGGAGGCTGCATGCGTGGTGGACGCACGCGAGTCTGCGTGTGGATGGGTGGAGACTTGACGTTGTGTGCACAGCACAGAGGTGGACCCGGCATGGCAAGGCCTGGGGGTCCCGCGGCTCTGCAAGGCACAGAGGTGGGACCCCTGGCTTCGGCCTACTTCTTTGGGGCAATCCATTGAGGATCCCTGGATGGGTGGGTCGGGTCTACCTCTTTGGGGAGATCAATCGCAGGGCTTCTGCACTGTGAGAGAGCACAGGCCAGGCTGGGGACCCCCCTCCCACCCAGTGCACAAATTTTGTGCACTGGGCCTCTAGTATTCAATAATTGTCTCAAGATGGATCAGAGACCTAAACATAGGAGGGAAACTATTAAACTCAGAAGAAAACAGAGGGTGAATGCTCTTGGCTTTGGATCTGGTAAAAGACTGAGATATGGGCACCAAAAGTTTGAGAAGCAAAAGAAAAAATGGATAAATTTTATTTCATCAAAATTCAAAGTGTTTGTACTTCAAAGGATACACAAGAAAGTGAAAAGGCAATCCACAGCATGAGAGAAAATATTTGCAAACCATATATCTGGTAAAAAAAGATTTTGTTTCCAAGATACACTAGTATAAGACTATCTAGACCTCAATACCAAAAAGACAATGAACCCAATTTATAAATGGGCCAAGGGTCTCCATGGACATTTCTCCAAGGACACACAAATGGCCAGTAAAGCCACGGAAGGTGGTGGCAGCATCAGTCATCAGGGAAATGCAAATCAATAGCACCGTGAGGTACCAGCTCGCTCCCACTGTGTCGGCTAGAATCAGGGAGTCAGATAGCAAGTGCCGGGGAGGATGTGGAGAGATCAGTACCCCTGCCCAGGGGGTTGTAAATCATGCAGCCACTTGGAAAACAGTTTGGTGGTTTCTCAAACAATGAAACATTAAGGTGCTATTTGACCCAGCAACTCCACTTCTCAGTATAAGTACAAGAAAGACATGAAAGGGGTGGAGATAGTTGAGGAAATAGTGAGAGAGGTCCTGGCTGCCCAGGTGGGTTTACTTGTCTCAGTCTAAAGTCAATGTATGCGAGGATAATAAAAACAGCCAGGCTAAGACCTCGCCCCAAACACCCAGCATGCACTACTACCTCTTTTAATGCTTCCATCAGCCAGTGATATAGGTAATGTTATTATCACTGATCCAGTAACTTACTCAGAGTCCAACGCATGGTCAGGTCCGAAGCCAGTTTGAACACACTCTTCTGGGGACTGGGGTCCGTTGGAAGGCTGTGCCATGAGCTTGAGACTCAGAGCAGGTAACGGAGCCCAGGTACGTCACTGATGTTGCCTTCGGAAGTCTAACACACGCTTCCTCACTCACATCAGCCGTCTCGTCAGGAAATTTCAGAACCACGTGTGGGCCAAGGAGAGAGGAGCTGCAAGGTTGGGGAAGTTACTGTCTTCACCACAAACAGGGGAAGAGCCTAGAGCAGATTCATAACCTACAGAATATGGCGCTGCCACTGAGTGGTAGGTCGTACAGACATGCCGCCGTCCTAACTGAATAGCAAGTCCATCCCGACCCTGCTACAATGTTGTCTTACCGGCGTTTATATTTTCAGGTGAAATTGATCTATTCAAACCTTCGGTGGTAACATCATTTTCCTGATGCCATAAATGATCCTCATAGAATTTGTTAAAGCATTTTCATTATTAGCACAATGAGCTCCTCTGGATTATTGCTGAACTAACTCTTGTGATAAACTCTGACATAGTCAGGTCTCAGGTCCTGCAAGGCCACAAAGCTGCCCAGTAACTGATGATAAAACGTAAAAGTCATTACGGTCTTTGACAGAAAACTACGTTTTCCCTCCTGAAACCATCACACCCGATTCATGAACATTACACATTTTCCTCCTGCACTGGGTATACTTTAAATATGATTGTTTTACGTTGTCCAGGCAATGGGAAGCGCTTACATCTGTGCGAATCTCTGTGACAGCCTTCTGAAAGCTGCTTTGGCTTTCAGATCATTCCAGAAATGACAGAGTTTTGTTCCCTGTTCCTGGTGAGCCACCCTGCCCTCTGTGGACTTCTGCGTGTCGTGTTACATAAAGAACTCTGAAGGGCGTCCTGTTGATTTTCTTGATAGAATCACTGATGGTTCTAACAGTCATCTTCCTTCACTCTCGGTAGCATAAGGCCACATCAGGCATAATGCCACGCCACTAAAGTGGCCATGTTGAGCTCTTACTCACTCACACATGAAGAAAGAGAATGGTAAGCGTAGAAGAACAGTTTAACCCTCGTTCCCATTGCAACGCATTCCTCCCCTTTGTAGGAGAAGGATATCCCCTGGGGCGATGAGGAAGGAGATGGGATGGCTCCTTCTGTGGAGGGTGCACAGTGTCAGCCTCCGTGCCGGCCCCTCTGTCTGACCACAAGATCTCAGAGTGGACCTCTGGAAGCACCATGGCATGGGCAGGACTGCAGCACCTTCCTACACAACGACAGATTCCTGAGCGCGGATAACTTCTCAGGACAATCACCCTGTGGGCTCAGGCGGTTGTCTGAACACAGTCCCATCTGTTCATTGAGGACAGACAGTCAGAGGCAGGGAGATCTGTCCTTCAGGTACACCCGGCGAGATGGGCCTTCCTGGCAACCTGTGAGACCATAGACCAGCAGTTCTCAACCTGTGGGTCGTGACCCCTTTGGTGGTCGAACAACTCTTTCACAGGGGTCACCTAAGACCATCCTGCATGCCAGATATTTACATTACAATTCATAACAGTAGCAACATTACAGTTATGAAGTAGCAACGAAAATAATTTTATGGTTGGGTCACAACATGAGGAACTGTATTTAAAGGGCCAGAAGGTTGAGAACCACTGCCATAGACCATGTAAATGTACTTGGGAGGGTGGTGACTTCATTACCCAGAGCAATAGGAACCACCACATTTCTTTTGCATTTTTGGGATAACTACTGAAACAGTGAGCCCCAAAACACTGTCAGTGGCAATCAGTAGATCCAGGATACAAATTAAACCTACTAACTTTATTATTTTCTCTCTTTTCTACACAATCACTCTTTCTTGGATCTGGTGATTTTTCAATGAACATTGGACTGTGTCTCAGAGATTGTTTTGTGGTGTGTGGTTTTCTATTGTTGTTGTTTCTGCCAAGCTCTTTGGTCACCCCAGTTTTGTTTAATTTCATTTTATAAGAATACTAGTGACCTGGTGCACAAATTTGTGCACATTGAAAGGAAATTAATTAGAAGAAATACTTTAATATCGCCATTTGCCCTTTCTCTATAATAGAAGTGTCAACCAAATTCATGATCAACAATGACAGATGGAAACACACTCGTATGATTGGCACCAGTGAGAGCTTTATATGTATTGCACACATGCATGAATCAACTTAGCCTTTTATAGATATAGAACAAACTTGCTTAATTAGACCTGCTTTCTGATGTAGCTAAACATTTTCCAGCCCAGTGAAGCACCCCAACTTCTCTTTCAGATAATTGTCAGCAACACAGCAGTAAATATCAACACGAAGCAGATTATTATTATAGATCACGCAGGGAGAACAAAGGGTAAAATATTTAACTGCAGCCATGTTTGACTATATTCTGAGCAGTGAGAAAACCTGAAGTCATTTTCAAGGTCCACCATTTCTTACTTCTTTTCAGTCTGGTCAGGTTTCTAGACATTCTAAATCTTCCAGCTAATGAAAAGAAAATAGGATTCCACCGAGTCTCCTATCTACCTACTCCAGGACTTCTGTGAGGATCAAATGAGAAGAGGCATGGAAAACGTGTCACAGACATTTGGTTAAAGTGTGAAATGGTTCCACCTGGTTATAAAACAAGTCATGTTCCCTGTTTGAAGAAACTCCAAGGAGGCTAGTTGCTAGGGAGAGGAAGCCAGGCACTGCTATGAGATGTCATTACCCAGAGCCCACAGCCACCATTTCTGGGCTGGCCTGGGTGTGGGCCACATTTTGCACCCCACAGCAAAATGGGGTCTCGGCAGCGTTGGCTGTGATTTGGCGGGCAGTTGCTCCGGGGTGGTGGAAGGGCCTCTGTCCCACTTGGGGGAAGCCTAGTGTTGCTTTGTGGGTGCCAGGTCCGAGGTTCTATTTCTCTGTAAATGGCCAGAGCACATCACAGCAGCTCGTGCATTGAGTGCCTGCTCCCTGGTGGTCAGTACGCATCATAGCAACCAGTTGGAAGGTTGAACACTTAGCATATTAGCCATAGATAGATAGATAAATAGATAGATAGATGATAGATAGATAGATAGATAGATAGATAGATAGATAGATAGATGAGAGATAGTCACAGCACAATTTCCTATGTGGTTGTTTTCTGCTTTTCCTGATGGTCAAAAGTCCTTCTTTAACACCTACACAACATTCTGGTTGGATGTTGGTTCAGATGGGAACATTCTAAGACACATGAAACCCAAACAACATGCAATAAGACTGTGCTTACCAGCCTGAGAAGGCATGGAGGCAGTTATGTGCCACTAACAGGAGAAGAATGAATTAGAGCTGAGAGCAGGATGGCACTAATGGTCTCCTCAGAGAGATGTTCCCCGTGAACTGACTCCGGATGGTGGGGCTCACAGGCACTGTGCACTGTGTAATGAACACTGTGGCAGGTTCCTGCAGGAAGAAGGAGCAGCCGGGCAAACCTGCCTGGGGAAGAACAGTGATTTGTTCCCTGGATAAGACCCGGCACTTCGACTCAGCGCAGGGATAATGACACACCAGCACTAAGGAGACTGTAAGAGGCATGAAACTAAAACATAAACATGAATGGAGATATTTGTCTGCTAATGCTGTAACTAGATAGCAAAACAGAATAAGAACATAAGTAGAAGTCAAATTGTGAACTTTCAAAATTGGATCTCCTGTGTGGCAGTCGTTGGTGGCATTGCTGCAAGGTGTCTCTTTGGTGTCGTTGATTTCAGCACGTTGGTGTTTGTTGTTGTCATGACAACATGTCTGGTTGCCCCTTGCCATCACAATGTCATATGTAATTTTCCAGTTTCACTCTCATGCTTTCTGGTCTTTATCACAATTTTTTTTTTTTAAATATGGAACGCTTCACGAATTTGCGTGTCAACCTTGCGCAGGGGCCATGCTAATCTTCTCTGTATCGTTCCAATTTTAGTATATGTGCTGCCGAAGCGAGCACTTTATCACAATTTTTATTTTTCTCTTCTGAAATGTTCATTATGTGTTGGCTGCATGGAAAGCCATCCAGACATCCTGACAGGGTTCCTCCCTTCAGAGTAGAGTGACCCACAAGGCCGGGGTCATGGAGGGAACAGCAGAAACCAAGGACGAGGGGGTGGAGAATGTGTTGGATGTGGCCCAAGGCCATGGCCTGTCTGCCTTAGTTCCTACTCAATGATTATGGATAATCTAAGTTGGAAGAATAGAGGGCGCAGGGGCTCAGACTTATTTGGGAAAGTTAAGGCAGGGGCAGGTGCCTTCAGCCAACTCCTGTCCTATGCATCCCCATATCTACTGGCTTTTTGTTTTGCTGGCTGCAGAAGACAGAGGGAGGAGGTGAACTTTCTGCTCTGGAATGAAGCGAGTTCACTGCTCGAGTTCTGATTCTGCAGTCTATAAGAAAACAAAGAGACTTACAATGACAGCAATGGTTAGTCTAATTAAGAAGACAAGGTGCTTACAAGCATTAAATCTTGTCTTCTGCAAGGTGTAGGGGACAGGAATATAAAGGGGAAGGGGCGAGGGTGAGGGATGTAGCTACGTGCAGGCCTGGGGTCTGTAGACATCAGCTATTGTCAGGCGATGAGATGATGTTGAGGAGATGATGTTAACTCCTGGTGGGTCGAGCTGACCATGCTTATTGGTTCTGCTTGCTGGAGTCACCGCTGAGTCACCTCCCTAATCACTTTGCACAGGCCTTGAAAAGAAAAATTTAAGAAAAACTTAACTGCCTATTCACCTATAAGTATATGTGTTCTAAGATTTAAAATAATATGATTACTTTTCAAGTGCTCTATTAGATTTATTATTCAGTATACTTATAATTCCTTTTGAGATTTCTCTTTATAAACCTTCTATGACTTTTATAACCATTCTTATAACTTTCACAATTATTCTTAAGTATTCCTACTCTAATTTCCTTTCTTCCTATTATATTCCTTTTTTTATATCCTTTCTCACAATTTTTACTTGCTCAACTCTAGTTCTTTATTGATACAGACCCTCTGTAACTTACACATACCTTTTTACAGCTTACACATACCTTTTTCAATTTACATATACCTTCTGTAACTTACACATACCCTTTCAGTTTATCTACTTCACTTCCTTTTTCCTGTATCTCTATATCTTCTATTATATGAAAAGTATAAATTCCTTCTAATTAGTTATGATTAAAGGTAGTTCTATACAGGTTCCTCTATTCCTAGCTTCAGAGCAGTCGGAGTGGTGAGATGTCTCAGAGTCTATCTCTTTTTCCTCCAGTTGACCCATCGTCCTTGCTCTGCCCATGCCTGTCTAACTGCCTACTGTACGCCCCTCAAGGATCTTGGCTCTGAATTCTCTCAGGGAAAGGGGACGCCGGTTTCTTCTGTAGCTGCTTCGTGCTGAGGCAAGTCAGAGGTTTCTCTGAGCCACGAGATCCTTGCTCTCTGTCAGAGGGACGATGATGCCTGGGCACAGAAGGAGGTGGCAGTGGTGCCTAGAGGTGGTATTCCCTAGGTGCAAGTAGGGCTTATAGTCTGGTGGAGACAAGCTGTGTTATAAAATTTAGTATTATTGGGCCAAAGTTAGAACAGTTTTTAACAATTTTCTGTTGAAACAATTTTTCTCCCTAAAATACCCTCATTTTTATTAAAGACTAATCTACTTACTGTATTAAATCTAGTTATAATTTGGCCTGATTGTTTGTATGAATACAACAAGAATAACAGTTGATTACATCGGCTATTTTTTTTAAATGTGCTTTGCTGGGATCTCATTGGAAAGTTTACTCCCAGGACAAAGAAGCCAAGCCACACAGTTGCCATCAGGCTTCGCCTGCAATACCTACAGAATTGGGGTGCATTCCTCAAGTTGAGGTCTCTACAGGTGTCTTGAGATTTCTTTCATGTCATCTCTCAGGAAAGCCACCTTCGTTCCTTACCTGGAAAAACCACCATGAACCACATGACCAATAGGTACAAGGCTCTTTATCCAAAGGGCTTATCGGCTTCAAAGTCAGTCTTCATTCCTTAGAGCTTTCTGGTGACACCTAGAGTCCTGGCATGTCCCTTTCAGACATAAGAATCCAGCAAAGTTTTGGTTAATAAAACGACAATTGGAAGCTGACTTATATATTGTTATGAAGAAATCAGATTCTTATTGGATTCATGCAAACAAACACATTGCCATGAGAACAATGATTACTAAAACTATAATTATTTTTAGTTCATTTAGTCCTATAATCAAATTCTTTTTCTCCTGAGTTTTCTTGCCAGTATTTCTATAAATCCAGATACTCTATTGAGTTCTAGTAATTGTTATCCAATTCGAGAGGATGATCTGAAAGTTTATTCTCAGAGATATGTAGCTGAAAGTAAATCGGAGTCCTTTCCATGGAACCCTCGGAAGATGTAACATTTTTTTAAATGTCTCCAAATGACAAGAAATTTAAAATGACAGTTATTGATTTGATTATAATCCAAATGACATGGAATCTTGCCCTTTCTGCAAAATACAACATTCCACGATATTATAACTTATAGCAATTAGTTATAAATAAAAGCATATTAGATTCTATTTAATATGCGTATGTAAATATAATTATCATTTCATTATTGGACAGAGCTTCCCATATATCTTAAGTATAAAATTTTCCTTCATAAGGAGAGAAAGCAAATCCCTGAGGCATTCCAGGGCCCATTGTAATGACCTAAAGTCATTTCTAGGTCAAGGAAAAGTTTCTTAAAATTCAAACCCTGGTAAGGTAGTCAAATACATTAAACAAAAATATTATATTATTATTATTATTATTAAACAGTATTAAGACATCTATTCACTTAAAGTAATCAACTTCCTGATTAACATAATATAATCATTTTAATAATTTATATATAAAATCTTTGCTTCCTAGGTAAATACAGGAAAAACCTTTTTTTCCTTACTTTCAGAAACAGGCTTATTTTTCTATTGGGAAACATACATTCTTAAGAAGCATAACAGAGATAGTGAATTCCTTAGCTGACAAACAATTCCCTCAAACTTGGAAATCCCAAGCAGCTGCAATGACTTACTGCGCAGTTACTTTCGTTTTCTTACTTTTCATTTTTGAGGGTTCTGCCATGTTTCATTGTGTTCCTTGGTCCTCACACGGGGCACCACTTGCCGGAACTGACCAGCAGACCCTGAACGATGGATGAATGATGACTCTGACACACGTTTCTGTGTGAGAGAGGGCTAAGGGACTGCTTGGCTACAGGGACCAAACAGCCCCCTTCACCTGCCTCCTCAGGCTTTTATTGTAACAACAGCTTGAACTAAAATTACCTGTTAGATACTATCAGCAGGGCACGCATCCTTGTGAAGACACATGCATCTGCAGTGTCCTTTAAGCAAGGACGTGTCTAAGTAAACACCCGGGGCTCAGGCTTGTTTGGAAAAGTTAAGGCAGGGGCAGGCACCTTCAGCCAACTCCTGTCCTATGCTTCTCCACAGGCCAGAGTAATTTTACATACTTGGAACTTAAACAACATCTTTCTAAATAACCATTGGGCCAAGCAGACATTCCAGGGAAAATTAGGAGTAATTTAAACCACATAGCAATGCCATTGAGCACATTAAAATTTGTGACCTGGCTAACACCATCCACAGAGGAAACTTTTTGCTTTAATAGTTTTATTAGAAAAGATGGAAGATGAAACCAAAGAGCTAAGCTTCCACCTCAACAAACTAGAAAAAGAGAGAAAATAAAAGCCAGGGCAAGTAGTAGAAAGGAATAAAAAGGAAAAGCATGTAATTCTGTAAAGTAGAATCAAGAGAGAATATAACAGATATTACCATTGGAATTCATCCAGTCTGCACAGTAGTTTTCATTATTGTGTGAAATGCCGTTACCATCACACTGGCTCAAAGTTATCACCTTCCCCCAGAAAGATAGTAAGTTTTTTTCTTTTTCCCATTTTACGTGCTGCCTCTCACCAAAAACCTATCAAAGATCCCTTTCATTCACAGTATACATACACACAGGCACACACACCAGCATGCCTGCAAATATACCTCTATGTGCATACTGCTCAGTGTACCCCGTTTTATTAGTTTTCTAAGTGTGTGATTGATTATACAAAGTATCAGTGTCACTCAGGATACAGTGCAGATGGTCAAAGACCTCTGAGGAACAGCCAATTCCTGAAGGAATAGCAAAATGAAAACAATCTTTCAGGAAATGGATGGAGGTATTCGCGTGTGCACACATACAGATTTCACCCCAAAATTTCAGATGTAAGAAATTGGTCCGTTTAGTGCCAATTAACTTTCATCCCTTATGGTGGCAGGTTCCTTAATATGCTGTCTGTGCTCACTTTGTGTGTCCTTTCCAAAACAGTTCTAAAATATTCCAACAATGTTGTGAGTGTACATTGCGTTTTGAATGTCAGTGTGTAGAGCAGGAGATAAAATTCAGAGACCGGCTTCACAGGAGGTTATGTTAAGAGGAACCAAAGGCCCCTTTGGTGAAATGCAGGGTACATTTGTTCAGACGCAGTCCATTCATTGCACACAGGGTCCATCAAGGGCTGGGTGGGCTCCTTCGTGTCTCACGCATCTTTTTTAATTTCCTCTCTTGCAGATAAAGAATTCATCTACAGAGAGCAGAAAGGAAATGTGATACTGCGGAACGTTGAAACTAATCTGTCTACAGTGTTAATCGAAGGCAAAAAAATTGTAAGTACTCTCCTCATTGACCAGGATAATTCCCGCGGTCTCCTGCAAGTCAATAAAGCAGAAAATGACTTTGAGTTTAAACTTTCAGTATAGCCGAGCAGAAGCAATGAACTTGTAATACTCCAGGCTGAGCAAGGGTAGATAACGTGAAATTGAAACCACACTAATTAAATAAGATAAAAGCCCAGATTCTCCCGGGGTTTGGGACATTTCTCTGCGGGTGTTGAAAACAAGTGCTGCAGATCATATGTAATTGAAAGATCAAGTCCCCAAGGCTTCCCACATTTACAGGACAACTAGAGGCCTGGTGCACAACATCTGTACACTGCAGCGGGGGGCAGTCCCCTCAGCCTGGCCTGCACCCTCTTGCAGTCTGGAACCCCCTTGGGGGATGTCCGACTGCCGGCTTAGGCCTGCTCCCTAGGCATCCCCCGAGGGGTCCTTAGCACAGCTGCAGAGGCATGAGAGGCTCCTGCCACCACTGCTGCACTCACCAGCCATGGGCCCAGCATCTGGCAGAGTGGCACTCCCCGTGTGGGAGCGCACTGACCACCAGGGGGCAGCTCCTGCATTGAGTGTCTGCCTCCTGGTGGTCAGTGCATGTCATAGTGACTTGTTATTCCACTGTCTGGTCAATTTGCATATTAGGGTTTTATTATATAGGACTAGAGGCCCTGTGCATGAAATTCGTGCACAGGAGTGGGGGTCCCTCAGCCTGGCCTGCACCATCTCCAATCCCGGACCCCTTGGGGCTGCTGGCTCCTAACGGCTCACCTACCTGCTGGCCTGATCCCCCTAACTTCTCTCCCCTGCTGGCCTGATACCCCTAACTGCTCTCCCCTGCTGGCCTGATCCCTCTAACTGCTTTCCCCTGATGGTCTGATCCTCCTAACTGCTCTCCCTTACTGTCCTGATCCTCCTAACTGCTCTCCCTTGCCTGCCTGATCGCCTCTAACCACCTCTGCCTCAGTCCTGCCACCATGGCTTTGTCCGGAAGGACGTCCAGAAGGTCGTCTGGAAGATATTCAGTCTAATTAGCATATTACCCTTTTATTAGTATAGATGGCACCTTGCCTAAAAATGCAAGTTGTTAGCAGGTTTTCCTATCATGGAAGGGGAGCCCGCAGTAGCATCCTGGGTTCTGACCAGGGCTTATGCACTCGTGCTTTATCTCAGCAGATGAGATTCCTAGAAGAAGACTCTTGGATGTACCTTGAACATTTCTATCGATTTTGCCAAATCATCCTCCAAAAATGTTGAATCACTTTAAACTCCCACCAGCAACCATGCATGTGCCCCCTGTCCTACTTTGATGCCAGTATCATTGATTTCCCCCTAGAAGCTTCCCTCCCATCAGCCGGGACTGCTTGGCACTTGAGCCAAACTCACTGTTCAGCCCAGGACTTGATTTCCCGAGATAGAATTATGGAGGAGGAAAAATAGTTTTCCTCTACCCTTCTGAGTTCTTAGTGGAGGCCCTTGTAATGAAAGACAGATTACCAAGAGAAAAACCAAAGTTCATTAACATGTGTACCTAGTGCATATGTGGGAGATCCCAGGGAAAAGTTAATAACTCCCCAAGGTGGCTTAGAATCCAGATTTAAATACCTTCTTCCTAGGGAAAGGGGATAGGATATGTAGGCCTCTTCAGACCTTCCTGGGAGATGTTATAACATACCCTGTGGTTATAGAAAGGTGTGGGCCATATCACTAAATAAACCAGGGTCAGTTTTCTCATCTTGTGGAAAGGGAGAAAAGTTATGATAGTTTTTCTCCCTTTCCACAGGTTTCCTGCCAGTTTGTGTCTCTGCTGCAGCCCCAGTGGCCCCAGCACCTCTGCAGCCTCGGGGTTAGCGGCTGCTGGGTGCCGGCCCCCCTATGGGTTGTGTCTCTGCTCTTCTGGCCCCAGTTGCCCCAGCGCCACCTTGGGGCTTGGGGCCGCTGGCTGCCGGCCCCCCTGCGGAATGTGTCTCTGCTCCTCCATCCCAGTGACAGCGCCAACAAAGCAGGCCCAGAGGCCCACTACCAGTGGGTTGGGGCAGAATGCCTGCATTGTTGCCATGGCGACAACGCAAGCGTCCTGGCCCAGCCACTGCCATCTTTGTTGTGGAGTGATGGCTAATCTGCATATTACTCTTTTATTAGATAGGATTGTGATCATGCATGGGAAATAGTTCAGGAGGACTTGCTCAATCTCGTCTTAAAAAACAAACTAATCTTGGGGGGTGGGTTAGAGGTAGAAGAGGGTATATTGAGGATAAATGGTGATGGAAAAATAACAATAAGATAAAAGGGAAAAAACTAACCTCTACCAATGATACTGCTGTAATTAACCTAGTTATGCATAACAGGAAGTGAGCAAAGGGAAGGCCAGAAAGTATAGGTATGTTCCATGCAATACTTACTTGCCTGTCAATCACACCTGGGAACAGAGGTCACCCGCCAAAATGGGTGTGGCCACTGCAAGTGGACTAAGATTTGGGGTATCTAATCCCCTGAACAAAGGAATTCACTCCATTGTGCTTTTGGGACCCTTGGGGCTCTAGATGCTTAGGGCAAGCTCTCCTGCATTACCCTCCTGGCCCATGCCCTGGGGACCCCCCACACAATGACTGATGGACTGTGACTAGCCTGATGCTGGACTGGGCCCGGCTCCACCATGGGAAGGAAAACTGGCTTTGCTCTTAGCTCTACTGAACCCCCAGCTGCACTCCTATGACTGGACTCAGGGGAAAGGGACTGTAGAAATACAGGACGTAGTTCCACACAAATAAAAATCACTCATTCTCCCGTGCGAGTCTCAAAATTCTTTTTCTCAGAATAGCCTAAGAACTCCAGCCTCAGCTGCACCCAGTGGGGAACGGACTCCCACTTTCTCTGATAACGCCTGCACAGGGAATATTCATGTAGGCACTGATGCATTTTCTCAAATGGCAGGAAGCCACATTAGTGCTTTCAAACAAGTATTCAGTTTCCGTGAGTGCCACAGATCACAAGTACCTGGTCCATGTGAGTGCCACAGCTCACAAGTACTCAATCCCCGTGAGTGCCACTGCTCGCAAGTACTCAGTCCCCATGAGTGCCACAGATCACAAGTACTCAGTCCCTGTGAGTGCCACTGCTCACAAGTACTCAGTCTCCATGAGTGCCATAGCTCACAAGTACCTGGTTCCTGTGAGTGCCACAGCTCACAAGTACTCAGTCCCTGTGAGTGCCACAGCTCACAAGTACCTGGTCCCTGTGAGTGCCACAGCTCACAAGTACTCAGTCCCTGTGAGTGCCACAGCTCACAAGTACCTCATCCCTGTGAGTGCCACAGATCACAAGTACTCAGTCCCTGTGAGTGCCACAGCTCACAAGTACCTGGTCCCTGTGAGTGCCACAGCTCACAAGTACTCAGTCCCCATGAGTGCCACAGCTCACAAGCACTCAGTCCCTGTGAGTGCCACAGATCACAAGTACCTGGTCCCTGTGAGTGCCACAGCTCACAAGTACTCAGTCCCTGTGAGTGCCACAGCTCACAAGTACTCAGTCCCTGTGAATGCCACAGATCACAAGTACCTGGTCCATTGGAGTGCCACTGCTCACAAGTACTCAGTACACATGGGTCCCACAGCTCCGTGGTGACTGGGTGAGGGTCCGTCAGCTCTCCACATCCTCTGTTCAGGGGCAAGAAAGGGCGGCTCGGCCTGGGTACGACCCCATCCTGGACCCATCCAAATGCTACTCACCCCTCTTTTCTCCTCAAGAACACTTTACTTGCTATTTAAATGCCTTTCATTTCCCTTTGGTGTGATGATAGTTTTTTCCTTTAAAAACAAAAATAAAAGTGTATTCAGCCTTGGCTGGGTGGCTCAGTTTGTTGGCACATAGTCCTGTGCACCAGGTGGCAGGTTCCATTCTCAGTCAGCGCACGTACAGCAGGCAACCGGTCAATCTCTCTCTCTCTCTCTCTCTCTCTCTCTCTCTCTCTCTCTCTCATCAATTAAAAAAAAGCTTTTCCTCGGGAGAGGGTAAAAAATAAATAAAAATAAATAAATAAACATTGTATTGAAGTTTAGTGTGGAATGCACCCTGCTCTGTAAGTAGCCAGTTTGCTGGTGTAAGGGAGGCCAGGCAAGGCTACACCACCATGCAATAGCTTCATGGAATTAGATCATATTCTGCACAGTGAGACCCAGAGAGAACTAATGTGCCTGGGTGTTTTCCTTTTAAAAATCACCTTTGGTCCAATTACTCCCCTACGAAAATCTGACTCAACCCGCTTAGAAGGACTGCAGTTGCAGAAATGGATTTCTGATAGGAATCGAGAGGAGGAAACGATCAGACCCTGGCTGAGGGTAAGTGCTTTTTAATGTCACCACCTTGTTGATATTTCCTGCGAGGATGTCAGTTTAGGGAAAGCCGGCGCTGTGCGCGCAACTGCACTTAGCGATGAAATATGAGCCTGTGAACGGCCTTCTGTTCTCAGATCAATAGCTTGTAACACATCATATGTTTTAGCTGAAGTTGTTTTAGCCAAGAAAGGAGGCAACAGCGTCAGAAGCCACATCAGGGAAAGGTGAAGGGAAAGGGAAGCCTCCGCTCCCCCTAGGCAGACTTGCTCCACTTCCTCCCTCCCTCCCTTCCTTCCTCCTTCCTCCTTCCTCCTTCCTACCCTCACTCCCTCCTTCCTCCTTCCCTCCCTTCCTCCCTCCCTCCTCCCCTCCCTCCTTCCTTCTCTACCTCCCTCCTTCCTTCCCTCCCTCCTTCCTTCCCTCCTTCCTCTTCCCTCCTTCCTTCCCTCCTTCCTTCCTCTTCCCTTTTCCCTCCTTCCCTCCCTCCTTCCTTCCCTCCTTCCTCTTCCTTCTTTCCTTCCCTCCTTCCTTCCTTTTCCCTTCCTACCTCCTTCCCTCCCTCCTTCCCTCCTTCCCTCCTTCCTTCCCTCCTTCCTTCCTCTTCCCTCTTTCCTTCCTCTTCCCTCCTTCTTTCCCTCCCTCCTTCCTTCCTCTTCCCTCCTTCCTTTCCTCCTCCTTCCTCCCTCCCTTCCATCCTTCCCTCCTTCCCTGCTTCCTTCTTTATTTCTTAACTTTCTCCCTTCCTTCCCTCCTCCCTCCTCTTTCCTTCCTCTCTTCCTTCCTTCCTTCCTCTCTTCCTTCCTTCCTTCCCTCCCTCCTTTCTTCCTCTTATTCTGTCTGTCTCTCTGTCCTCCTTTCTTTCTCTCTCTCTGTCTTTCTTTCTAGAAGAAGCGTGTTTAGAACAGGCCTCATGCATCTTCTTGAGCCGCATCATGTCTCCTGGGCTGTAATTCCTATGGATATTTGGCACCATCTCTCCAATTCTTCTAAAACATAATACAGTGAAACTTCTCAGAGGATGGAGTGTTGAGTTTGCTTGAGATTTAGGTATTTAAAGCTGGATAGTCTCTGAAGATGATGTCACTCAAACTCTCCTTTCCTCAGATGAAGAAAATGAACTTTGGCATGACCTCCCCTTTAATGGATGTTGACCTAACAGACCTGCTCAGACTAAGCCATTGGTTGACCTGTGTGTGACAGTCATACCTACACGCCCTTTTATTGTACCGAGGGGTGACAAGAAGTGGTAAGCCTGGTACAGTCACTCCTTATAACACTTAAATTGTTCCAGATGATCAGAAAGCAACTGGAGATCATTCAAGACGAAGAGGAATATTTATGCATTTTGACTCATCCCAGGGATTTTTTATAAGTAAATAATAAAAAAAATCTAGAAATAAAATAAATAAAAATAGATGAAATATAATGTAATCACTAAAATAATAGTTATGAAGGCTGTATAGTAAAATAAAAAAATAGTTTAGTTAGGATGTAATATTACATAAACACAGAAGAATACAATGTTATACTCACACTTTAATTAGCAACTGTAAATTTCATCCACGTGTACTGAAAAGGCTACACAGTGAACACCGAGCTATGAAAGAGTTCATCTTGGTGGGTGGTGAAATTTTGAATACTGTTTCTCTGTGCGGTGACTTCCATAATGACTATTTCAATGCCATTTATTCAATCACTTTAATCACTTTTTAAAAAACTTCAGCCTCGTGTTTCCAGGAGATTAGACTCCCTCCAGGGAGGAATATGTAGGAGCTGTAGACAGCCCAGCACTTACTAGTGGGAGGGAAAATGCCCATTTTTCCTAAAGCCTCCTGTGGCTATTCTTATGGGGGTTTCTCTCATTTTATGTCTGGATTGTTTTAGTTACCAAACTTCTCATTTTAGTTACATATTTAAACGACTAAATTAACATTTAAATAAAGTCTTTTTGTTTCTTCCTTGTATGTCCCCCTTTGATTTTATTGAATCATTAGGCTGAGGAACTTGAATTTTTATCTCAGTCTCTACAAATTCATGACACTACAGAAGAGCGGCCCTGACCAGCTCCTTGGGGGCTTGGGTCATTCACAGCTGAGCCCCCATCAGGGAGTGCTACCTACAGTGATTTCTATGTGTAGAGAGTTGCTCTCTTTGCTGGTTGCTGTTATCTTTAAATTGATGCCATTATTGACACTCTCATAACAACTGAGGATATATTCATTCAGCAAACATCAATGGGGCTTCTATTATGTGCCAGTCACTGTTGGGCACGAGGAATACAGACATGACAAAACAAATTAAAATTCTCTTTTGACATTTGAGAATTTTTGGTCATGAGAGTATAAGGTGATCATAATTATCCTCCTAACATACGAAACTATAAAATGGGACAAAATATAGGGGGGAACATTCTAAAGCCGGCAGTTCATACCTGTGGTCCCTGAAAAAAGGAAGAGAAATTAAAGAAGGGCAGTGCTCACTGAGCTTTCTGCTTGAAGGTTATGGCTGAACTTCAGCACAAGGAGGAAAACTCAAGCTTGTCAGTCTTGCTGAGTTAAGGGGACATATGCTATTCCAAGGGAGAAAATATGACTAAAATTTTCGTGACAGAGTACACATGAGGAGGAAGCTAACTAGAGAACACTGGAGAATACTGTGAGACTTTGGGTATATGTACATCCTATATAATAAAAGCCTAATATGCAAATCAACCGAACAGTAGAACTACCAGTTGGTGGGGGGCAGGGCCAGCGTGCAGACAGCTCCAGGCCAGCCAAGGCAGGTGCCAGTGGGCAGAGGGAGGGGGGTGGCAGTGGGGCAATAGGGTGGCAGGGCAATTGAGGGGCAAGGCTGGCCACTCGCTGGTTGGCGCCGGTCCTGATTGTGCTGCTGGTCACCTCCCGTAGAGGTTTATTCAGCTCAGCCGCACTGGCCTTTCTACTTTTATATTCAGTTCAAGCACAGCATTTGTAAAATCGGAGCAGTGGGGAGCAAGTGCCCTTCCCGCTGGACACAGGGACTTGAGTGCCGGCCTCATGTGCATCCCCAGGTCACCAGCAGATGCCGCTGTGACCAATGGCCCTGGCCCAGAGATGAGCCAGCCGAGGAGCGGGCTCTTCCTCCTTGTGCTGCAGCCAGGGCCACGTGCCCTCCCCACCTCCTTCTGCCTTGGGCCTGCATCCCTGACCACAAAGCCAACAGCAGCCAGTGAGTGGGCTACCAACCCAAGCGGCAAGCCACAAAGACTGGCAGTGCACCCCCATAGCCTTCAGCTTGTGACTCCTCCCAAGGCCCTGTCCACTCTGCCCCTCACTCACTGGCAGCCAATCGGGGCCCCCAACCTCCCGTGGTCCCTCTCCTTGGCTTGCCCTGCCCTCATTTGGGCCCCGCCAGGGACCCTGACAGGAGGGAGGAGGGATCCTGATTCCTCCAGGCCGGCATCAGTGACAGAATATGCCTGAAGACCAATTATTGGCACAATGTACCTCTGAAGCTGAAAGAAGCTGGTGTCGTCAACAATATATCTGAAGAATAGCCACTGACAAGTACTACCAATACTGGTAGGAACTGCCTTCACAGCAAAATTGAAGTAAATGCGGATTCAATTATCTAACATAGTTGTGCTCGAATGACTGTTACATATCAATTTTGCCTATCACTAAATTTCTCCGATGAAAAACCATCTGATGGAAAATTTACTTGATGCTGTAGCAAAGGTAAAGTTTGTCCAAATGATATACATTTTTGAGAATACCCAGCATATTTTTTAAAATCCTATATAATAAAAGGCTAATATGCAAATTGACCAAATGGTGAAATGACTAGTTGTTATGATGTGCACTGGCCACCAGGGGACAGACATTCAATGTAGGAGCTGCCCCCTGGTGGTCAGTGCTCCGGAAGCCGGGCTCATGGCTGGCGAGTGCAGCCGCAATGACGGAAGCCTCTCCCACCTCCATGGCAGTGCCAAGGATGTCTGACTGACAACTTAGGCCTGCTCCCCACAGGGAACATTCTCTGAGGACTCCCAGACTGTGAAAGGATGCAGGCCGGGGTGAGGGAACCCCCTGAGTGCACAAATTTTGGGCACTGGGCCTATATATATCAAAGCCTAAGCAACTGGCTGACCAGCCAGGAGCTATGACACCCACTGACCACCAGGAGGCAGATGCTCAAAGCAGGTGCTGTCAAGTGATACACCTGGAACCAGAGGAGAGGGAGCCCAATTCTGTGGTGTGTCACCTGAAAACCACCCTCTTGCAATCCAGGACCCCTTGGGGATGTTGGAGAGCTGGTTTCAGCCCAGGACAAAATACAGTTCCAAGTGAAGGACAATGACAGGACCCTCTAAGTCGAAGAATGCCCAAGGCTCAGTAGTCACCAGAACCACTGATGTTCCTCTGATCAATGAGACATGAAGTGGCGACTGCAGAAGAGCCACCCTTTAAGAATGAGGCTCAATTAGCTTTAAAATCATGGCTATTGATGAACAGCCTTTAAAATATCTTAGAAACAAACTTCAAAAGAATCTAATTAATCCACAAGTAATTAACTGACTATCATAAAAAGGCCACCATTCTTTGAAGGAACATACACAAAAATATCCAAGATTCAACAAGAGAAAATTAAAAATGTCTGGCATTAGTTGTTTTGTGTTTTTTAAATCCATAAGAAGAGCCCAGCTGGTGTGGCTCAGTGGTTGAGCATCAACACAGGAATGAAGAGGTCATTGGTTTGATTCCAGTCAGGGCACTTGCCTGGGTTGCAGGCTCAATCCCCAGTAGGAGACATGTAGGTGGCAGCTGATCAATGATGTTTCTCTCTCAGCAATGCTTCTATCTCTCTATCCCTCTCCCTTCCTCTCTCTCTAAATATCAATAAAAAACATACGTAACTCCATATGAAAAAGCAAGGAAATGTGACTCATAATGAGGATAAAAATCAGTCAATAGACATAAACCCACAAATAACTGAAATAATGGTATTAGCAAAAAATACATTACAGTTGCTAACATACATATGTTCCAAGTGCTTAAGTACATAAAGGAAATCATGAGCACAAAGAAAAAAGCAGTTGAAGACTGTAAAACACCCAAGTAAAATATCTAGAGAGGAAAAATAAAATATAACATTTACAAAAGTCAAGATTAGATATCACAGAAGGACATTAACTTTTAATTAATAGCAGTATAAACTATCCAAAATAAAAAAAACAGAGAGGAAAAATACTTGAAAAAAAAAAACCCACAAAACTTGACCTCAATCACTTAGTGGACAATATAAAATATACTAATATACTTGTTATTAAAGGCCCAGAAAGGGAAGAGAAAAAATAAGACAAAACAAACGTTTGAAGAAATAATGACTAGGTTTTTACCAAATTTGATATAAGAATTCAAACTCCAACTATGACGACAGAAAAAAAAAAATCACATCAAAGCATATTATTACTAAATTTTGAAAAACAATGAAAACTATACTTCAATGGCAGCCAAAGGAAAAGCAAACATAAGGATGACAGCAGACTCTGCACCAGGCAGTGCAGTCCAGGAAACAGCGGAGTGGCCTTTAAAACTGTCAATCTAGAATTTTATATGCATCAAAAATAACTTAAAAAATAAAGGTAAAATAAAGATCTTTAAAATCACAGAGGACTCATGGGCCACACAATATAGCAGCAATCTTACCCTTAGATGCCCATCCTATTAAAAACTGAGCACACGCATACACGCACACAGTAAATACACGTGGGTGAGGATCTTTATTGCAGCTGTGTACAGTGGCAGCAGGCCAGGAGCATGTCATTACTGGCAGCTTGTAAGTTTGCTAAGCCCCTGGGTGCTGGAATGTATGTGTGACCCCACATGAATACTTGTGTACTTTTGCAGTCATTATCAGGCATGTGCAGTGTGACAAAAAAGTTGAGTGGCCCACTGCCTTCTGGTTTCAGCTGTCATACTATAAACAAGTCTTCTTTCTGTGGTCCACACAGTGCCACGTTTTTCACATTTTTGTGGGTATTTTGTTGGTGTTGCACTGTTTAAAAATGACCCCCGGGAATAATGTTTAGTGCCCCCTGGGTTCTGAAGCACGAGAAGGCTGTGCTGTGCCTTACGGGGAAAACACGTGTGTGAGATGAGCCCCGTTTAGGCATGCGTTTCCGTGCTGTTCACCACGAGTTCATGTCAACGAGTCAGCAACATACAGTCAATACAATGTCTTTAAACAGAAACACGCGTAAGACAAGGTTATGTGTTGATTGGTTGACAAAAGTATTATGACCAGAGGCTCATGGGAACCTACCCTTAGGAACAGTGTTCACTAATCCAGTATTTTTGTGGATTTTATAGAGCATAACTGCCAGGAATAGCAAGGACTTTCTGGAGGGACTAAGAGAAGAATTAAGATGTAGCCAGCGCCGGAGAACATTATGCAGGCTTTAAAGATCACTAAGCCAAGCTCAAGAAGTTGCTTGAGAGCCATTCCCTAAAGTTATTGTTTTGTGAGAAAGAACACCACAGGGAGGCGTGACACTGCTGTCGCTTTCAGCTGGGGTGACACGTCTCTGTGTCTGTGCACAGCGTCTGTGTGTGGCCTGTGGCTGTGTGGCCACGTATCCAGTGACATACTCCAGGCTGGCTGCCCCGGGGCTCTTGCTAGGGGGGCACTGTGAACACAGCAGAAAAGTGGGGGCAGGGGGAGGTCAGTTGAAGGGAAGCAGCACTTTTGATTAATTTACTTACGTACAATTATCAGTGCAGTATGAAGAGCGTGAAGGCAAACGTAATAGTCCCCGTGCTCTGCCTGTGGGCCAGGGTCTGTGCTGGCGGAGGAGCGAGGTCAGAACGGTGTGCAGAATGCGACTCTATTTCAGGGACCAATCTGCCTGCCGTAAACTGTGAAGTATGAGAATGAACAAAGGGAGGTGCATTTAAAGGAGAGAAAGGTTGGGAGTCTTCTTGGGAAAGGCTATTTGTTTTCATGTTTATTTCTATTGATTTGTTTCAGTGGATACAGTAAGTATTGTTTTGTTGAAATTTGAAAAAAAATACAAATAAAATGGGGTGAAAGCATCAATGCAATGACTATCATGCAGCGAAGGGAAAGGGTATAGCCATCTTTAGCCGATGTGAGCTAGCCGGCTGCATGCTGGTTTTGTGAGCAAATTTCGAGAATGTGCTACCTGACAGGGATTCTTCACAGCCTGTGTTCTCTCCCTTCTAGGAATCGTTACGAGCCATCAGATATGAGATATCTCCCGATAAGGAATATGCACTTTTCTCCTACAACGTGGAGCCCGTGAGTACTCCGTTTTCCTGTCTGTGAGAGAGCTGTTTCCTGGGCTCACACCTCACTAAGCACTTTTCCTTGACTCTTCATTCTTAGTGATCTTTGAGTAGTGGGTCCTGGGTAATCTCTCTATGGCCCACTGCCACCTAGGAGAGAGGGAAAGTATACAAATTCCTCAACAGAAAATAAAACCACTCCTGTTAGGGGCTATTTTATAGGATTTTCTTGGGAAGATGGTGCAAAGTTGCATTTTTATAGAGATTATCTTACCCTGTTATGCAATTCTTTTTTTGCATTTTCTCAATCACATCATCAATTTTATCCCAAGAACAAAAGCAACTGGCAGTTTGTTCCTAAACTAAAATAAAATTATCATTATCTCCCAAGCATCATAATCTTCTAGAGAAAAGTTGAACTATCACCTTATTATATAAAATCCCTGTTTGTAGCACTTCATACATGAGTCTCTATAAAACGTCACCAGAAATTTCCACAAAATCTCATCCTAGGCGCTACTGGCAGCCTAAAACTGTCCCTTTCTTTCTTCCTTTCTCTTTTCGTTGACCATGATTGAAATTACTTCAATTTAAATGAGCTTTTTACTGTAAATGAGCCAGAAGGTGAGGTGTCTTTGTATCCATGAGGCAGATGCTCAGCGTGGGAGAGATTAGCGACTTTAGAGATGTCCGTTTGTGGAACTTTGTATCCTGGCCAATATGATGCAGAATCCCACGGCCTTTATCGTTCCTCGGAGGCCATTCTTGTTAGCGGTTCTGCAGCGCCTGCCAGGAGGGGGACAGGTCCCTGCGCTGTGACGCAGGCTGACAGCCTGGGCGAGGCTGAGAGCGTGGTCCCGGCACTGGGCCGGCTTCTAGACTTCACCCCCCCATTCACACCCACCCCTTCTAGACAACGGGGGGGTTGGCTGGCATGGAGATGCCGGTCCGGTTCTAGGAGTTGTAGAATGCCTTTTAAAAGCTGTTTGATACCTGGGTGCTTTATTGGAGATTTCCCTTTCATTCCTCTCGGTGCAGGGCTTTTCTCGGTCTTCAGTTTTCCGTCTTCTGGGTTGTTGTTGTTTTAAGGTCCGGCCCATAAAAGTTCTTACTTCCTCCCTCCAAATCCTTGGGACAGCTGATCACCTTGTCCTGCTGACTGGGGGAAGTTACTGCACTGACAGCCTTGGGTTCTGCACACCCTGCACACCCCGGCCTCGCCTGTTTGAGGTGCAGATGCACAGACCGGGCATGCGTGGGCGCTGGCGCATTCAGCTCCTCTCATCACCCTTGGGGACTGCCAAATGCGACACCCACACCTGAACTTAAAAACCACCTCGGCAGCTCCGTGACGGGCCTTCACAGGGATGGACAGTGGCTGGCTCTTGATCGCCCGGGGACGCGGCCGCCCGAGAGGGCAGAGCGCAGGCGGCCGGTGTCAGGGCGTCTCGCTGAGCACCTCTCATACTGGGAGCATCCCAACGCCGGGGTGCGGACCTGTGGCAATGAGCGTCCCACTCCTAGAGCCATATTTGCTCCAAAGTCCTGTGGAAGAGCCACATCTGTGACTCCGGGCCTGTGCTGGGAGGATTCTCCGCCGCCTGCCTGCTCTCCCCCAGCTCTTACAAAGAGTCCCTGGCATCTCATAGCAGCTGATGGCTGCGGGGAAAGCATTAGGCAAACATGCGCCTTCACCGTGCAGACCGCTGGCTGGAAGGGCAGCCTCCTCAGCAGGCAGCGCCCACCGCGGGCCTGTGGAGTGAGACTGTGTTCAGTGTTCCTCAACTGAGGGAAATGTAAGCAATTTGGAGTGGATTTGGCAAACTGCAAAATGATTCAAGCATTGATAACGTGTGCCATGTAACAGATATAGACCCCTGGGACCTGAATCAACAGGTAACTCCTGACCTGGCAGGTGGCTCCATTGGTTGGAGCATCTTCCTGTACAGGAAAAGGTTTCAGGTTCGATTCCCAGGTCAGGGCGTGTACAGGAGGCAACTGATCGATGTTTCTCTCTCAGGTCGATGTTTCTCTCCCTCTCCCTCCCCCTTCCTCACTCTCTAAAAAAATAATAAACATCTCCTCAGATGAGGATTATAAAACCAAATTATAGTTTTAAAAAGAAGTACCTCTCACCGTTTCCGAGTCCTGAGCAGTTATGCAAATGACTGTCCAAGCAAGCGTCCTGTTCTTTGGAGGAAACCATAGAGCAGAAGAGGCTTGGGATTCGGCAGCAAAACTTGGGCTTAATGTTCGGACGAGCTTCCTAACTTGCTAAACTAAAACGCAGACATTTCCAGCAAACGGGGCCGGATTTCCGGGGAAGCATCTGGGTCTGTGGTTCTGGAGGAAGGGGGATACCCCAGGACTTCCGAGCCTGTCTGCAGTGTCCATATAACTACCCTGGGTATTTTTTTTTTAAAGTTTTGCCCTGGCCTGTGTATCTCAGTGGTTAGAGCGTGGGCCTGTGCACCAAAAGGTCGAGAGTTCAATTCCCGGTCAAGGGCATGTACCTGGGTGCAGGTTCACAAGCAGAAGGCAACCAACCGTAGTGCCTCTCACATAGATGTTTCTCTCTGTCTCTTTCCCCCTCCCCCCGCCCACTCTCTAAAAATCAACGGGAAAATAGTAGTATACATCCTGGGTGAGGATTAGCACACACACAAAGCTTTGTATTCAAACAAGAGAGTCAAACAAAGCTAAAGAAGCCTCTCACTGCAGGGCTTTAGAAGCTTGTGTGTTCTCGTGCGGATTCCGCGTCTCCCATGGGTGTTCCCGCAGTGGCTCCTAGCTCTTCATAAGGAAACTGGAATTTTTCCCTTGGGTCCTTGCTCATCACAGTCTTGTCTGTGTATTTTAAAGGCAGCTAGGATACCTGGTTTATATGAACTAACTCTACTCTTCATTCAAAAGACAACCATAAAAAATATTTTTGTGCCAACAATCCAATTGCTAGGCATCTCTCATTTAGGTGGACGAATGTTTCACGTACAATAGAATTTCAGTGTATTAGGTTACAGCTCCAGGTGAGAAGTCTAAACAGTCCACATCGCATCTGAAAGTGAGCATCCTGTCAACTTCTGGTTCTCTTTGCTGCCTGCCCAGAGGTGGGACGAATAACCCAGCGCAAGGGCCACAGCGTCTCCGAGGAGCAGTCGGTGGTCCCTGAGCCGGTGCTGGTCAGAAGGGGGGCCAGTGCGCATGGAGGATCGTGACGTGCTTGCGAGGGCCCAGCGCCTGGCTGCACCCCAGGCCCACTTCTCCCCATGTTCTGAATAGAGAAATCTTAAAAGTGATCATCTTAAAGGGGAAATGAAATGGTGGATGTGACAAAGTCATCTGTGCAGACAACTCCGTGAAGCGTATGAGAAGCGAAGGAGGCCTGAGACGGAGCCTTGAGGAAAGTCACTGTGATCCTAACGGTTGTAAAGGATAATCTTCTGTGAGTAAGAAGAGGGAGGCCTGACAGACAGGAGAAAAACCAGCAGCACGTCTTGTTCTGTATAAACAGGGAGGAGCGTGTTTCCCGGGAGGGAGGCCTCCTCGCCGGGGCTCTGTGTTGGAGCCCAGTGAGTGTCGTCTCAGCCCCACTTCTCCCCAGGTGACCTGTGCTTTCCTGTGGCTGGAAATGCTCCACCTGCATGTCTACCCTGGCTTCCTCTGAGCTCCGGGGATGGGTGCAGGATGGGCTATTGGATGGCGCCGCCATGACCACTTTGTCCTGGTGCTTCTGGACCTCTGTGCAGCCTCTGCGTCCAGGAGTCTCTGTCCAGAGACCAAAAGGGAAGCATTACGCACAGCTTTGGTCCTCCCCAGGGAAGAGGGGCCCAAGAAGGGTCAGGAGCCCACACTTCCGGCGCTGTCTGTCTGTCTGGGCGAGGACTGGCTCCCTGGCCGTGTCCGGCAGATGGAAGGCCGGCCAGGTCACTCTGGAGTGGCTAGAAGCTGCCCGTCACCGCACACTCGGCCACGCCCCGAGGAGAGCGGTGCAGAAGGGACAGGGCTGGTGACTGAGTGAGGACACAGAGCAGAGTCTGGGAATCCGGGTGCGAGTCGTAGGTAATATCTTGGGAAGAGTAAGGTTCAGGAGAGATTTTCCACTTTAACTCCATCGTATTCACTGTGCCTCTTCCTCTCATTAGTTGCAATGTTGTGTCATTTCCCAGCTGTTGACATAAACTGGCTATTTGCCCATTTTTACATGGCAGCTGCTCAGACAGAAGGACGGTCTCCGGCCCTGGGGACCTGCATGGGGGTCTGCCTGTGTTCTCTATGGAGCAGCTGTGTCTATGGCACCTTCTTCTCCCTGAACTTCTGGGCCAAGTTCAGTGTGGCTTTATGCACTCAGAGTTCTTAAAACTCCATCACATACACAAACATATAAAACTAGGTAACAGAAGCAAGCGGTCTTATTTGTGAAAAAACGTATTGATGCTTCATGTTTATTCTGGAAGTGAGGATCATGCTGCTCAGCATGCCTTTTTTACTAAACTTCCCAATGTTATGAAACCTGTGCTCGGCTCTCGTCCTTGGACATCACAGATTAGCTGCTTTTAACTACGTCAGCTTTAATTTTATTGATGGTCTCAAAAATACCCTTTGAAAAAGTGTAAAAATTCTCCATTTGATTTGAGAAAGAGGACCCGAGCTCATTTTGCCAGGCCGCAATACCTACAGGTGCATAATGTTGTGTCTGAAATGTAGAAAATAAAAACGGTGTTATGTTTTTCTTATATGGGACGAGCACAAAATGTGCTTTTTCATATCATCTCGCTTCTTCTCAAAAGGAATTCCTGCCCCACAGAGCCAATGTTCCCGATTTTGTTTCTTTTCTATACAGAACTTCATAACATTTCTCAACGTACAGCTTTGGGAGAATTCTCTTGAAACTAAGGTAGACATTGGGGAAACAGTAATTTTTATTTTTTTACTTAAAAACTGTATTCCCTGTGCTAACTAAACTATAGTAATAGGGGAAATGGCTCTGAGACAAACTGATCTACCCAGGGATGCCATGTTCCTTCGCACTGAGGTGCATTTGACAAATGCGGAAAGTTTTCAAAACCCTTTGGGGGGAGGAAAAACAAGGTAACTGTGATGTCTTAGATCATTGAAACATATTCATATGTTTTGTGACTATCAAGGAGGCAGGAGTACTCATATATGAACAATATTCCTCTTACAGAACCATTTCTGGAAGAGTCGGTGTGAATTAGTGAAGTTCATCGCAGTTTTTAAGGGAATTACTTGGGGTAATTGTTCTTAAAACCAGTGGAACTTTGTTCTGGTTCAAATAAAATCCAGTCTGAATAAAACCCAAGTCAGTCTCGCAGCCATGGAATTAGCAAAATGGGTTATATGTATATAATCTATCCATTTCAGTTATCTATCGATGCATCATGAATTACCCCAAAACGTAGTGGCATAAAGCAAACAATATTTATTCTCTCAGTTTCAGGGGTCAAATGTTTCTCAGGTTAGCGGGTCCTCTGCCCCAGGGTCTTCCACAGGCCTCCATCCAGGTGTCACGTGGGCTACAGTCTCATCTCCAGGGTCTGCTGGGGACGGACCAGCCTCAAGCTCACCTGTGACTGTGGGCGGGGCCCAGGGGGATGGACCAGCCTCCCACTCACCTGTAACTGTGGGCGGGGCCCAGGGGGATGGGCCAGCCTCCCACTCACCTGTGACTGTGGGTGGGGCCCAGGGGGATGGACCAGCCTCCCACTCACCTGTGGCTGTGGGCGGGGCCTGCTCCTCCAGGTCCACAGAAGCTCTGTCAATGGGCAGATGTTTCAGAAATAGAAACAGACTCAGAGACAGAAGACAGACTGACAGCTGTTGGAGGGCAGGGGCTTGGGGGGCTGAGTGAAAAATGTAAGGGATTAAGAAAAAACAAAACTCATGTACATGGGCTACCAGAGGGAAGGGGGTGGGAGGAGGGTGAAGCGGGATAAATGGTGATGGAAGGAGTCTGGGCGTGGGGTGATGAGCACATGGCACAGTGTACGGGTGATATGCTATGGAATTGCCTGGAGCCTACATAATTTTATTAACCAATATCACTCTAGTAAACACAACGAAAATGCAGGCGGCAATATGATGTAAGGCTGAACTGTACACATGCATGTCTGTCATGTATGGACTCACCCTGTCCTTAGGAAAGGGCAGCTGTTTCAGAGCCATGGAAGGTTTGAGGGGACAGGGGAGGGGCTGGGTCGCACGGGGGTGCTGAGCGTCCGTGAAGAGGACACTGAGTGGACGGTGCTTCTTCAGCTCCCGGGGCGGCAGCGCTGACGCGGCAATGGAGGCGTCCCTGCATGGCCTCCATTTACCAGGTGTTGGTGCCATTGTAATAAGGGAGGCGGAGAGTGCGAATGAGGAGAGGGTTTGCCCAGTAACACGCGAGGAATCGGACAGAGAACTCCTTTGCTTTTATCACTGTGATGTCGGGGGTGGGGGGAGGAGGCGTGGAGAGGGGAACAGCTCAATATCGCACTGAAGACGTGTTCTTCGGCTGGTTCATCATTATTGTGGCCGCGCTGTTACCAGCGATGACCTGTAGGGACTCATATCTGAGGAATATGGTCCGAGCTGCTGGGCCTTGGTCTCCACAGTCGGGGCTGCGGCTGATGGTGCGAGAACTGGGCGGGATTGCGGGGCTGTGCGCGGGGCTCCAACGCAGTTGCCCCAGCCGGTGTGAACGGTGACTTCACTCAGCGTTAGTGCAGAGGCTGGTGTGTGGCCGATGGGGTCACACGCACCCTTTCGGTCCAGGGAAATCAGGCGGCCGCCCCCAGCAGCCTGGCACATGCCGCTTTCCCTCGGCTACCAGAGCTTGTTTACGGTGACAGACTGGCCTGAGTGAGAGTCTGCAGGTCTGTTGCTCCCCCCTCCCCAGGATTTCCCAGGACCCCTGCACTGCAGGAGCTGAGAAAGCCCCTGACTAGCTCTGCGTGTGATAGGGCAGATGCCTGGGATTTTGTATTGTCTTGAGCAGTGAGTTTAATTTTCGCATCGTCTGTGCTATCCCCTGGCTTGTTTATCCCTAAGCGTTATTGTGGCCAAAAGCCCGCGTGGAAGGGGACGTCTTCGGCTGCTCCCAGGACGCGCTCGCGCGTGGGCTCAGTGGACTGGGCGCCTCAGCAGCCCTGCTTCCGCATCTGTAGAAATCGTGAGCAGAAGGGATAGGTCCTTGGCCGACGCCTACATTGGGCGCTGCCCTGCCTTTCAGCCCCTCGGCTCCTCCGGACAGCGGTGCCCGCTAAACAGACACAGTGTGCTGGCGTGGGCAGGATGCGCCTCGTGTGTGTGTGTGTGTGTGTGTGCGTGTGTGTGTGTGTGTGTGTGCGCGTGCACGCGCGCGCGCACGCCTGCCTATGTGCGTGTGGAGGGGAGTAAGTAGTTCCCACTGAAGGTGGAGATGGAGAAGAGGGCTGTGCGGTCTGCTGTGTAATTAAGAAATCATCGACTGGACCAAATAGCCGTCCTTTCTCGTAGGAGTGAGAGCCAGGCTCCTTCCTTCGTCCAGCTCCTCACCTGTGAGCCAATTCAGAGCTGAGGTCCTGAGGTCGTTGGCCACCATGGCAGCAGCCAGAGACCATACCTGATCAAAAGAATAAAAACCTCTAGTTTCTTAGCGTTGAAATGAAGACATCGGAAGGGGCTGAAGTTCATGGGTAGATGTGGTTGACATGTAGCTCTGATTACAGGATTTCTTGGCTGAGGAAAGAATTAGTGAAATCACCCAGTAGTTTAATCTACATAATGTCACCATCATTGGTGTTGCCTGCCCCAAGCCACACACTAGTCTGACCGCCTCTGAGACCACAGTGTGTCTTCAGAACCCAGGCAAGGGGTGCTGCTGGCCAACTGACCTTTGGGGGGCGTGACTCGAGTGTCAGCCACATCCTGTGCTGACGGTCAGCAGGGCACCCTGAGTGTCAGCAAGTGCACCGCCCCAGCTGGCCGGTTCCCACATCCGGCTGACCTCTCCCAGAGAATCTGAGGCTGTCCCCTTGCCCACCCTGTCTGACCAATGTCTTCCACGCTGCTGTCCCAGTTGGGTGATGGCTGCGGCGATGCGGAGCCATTTCTTCCTGTTTCCACTGCTACTGCCTTCGTCCCGGCTCTTCTTGTCGAGAGCAATGCCAAGCCCCCAACCTGCCCTTTCCCCAGATGCTGCCCCACAGTCTCTGGGTGGGTGGCCTAACATGGCCCCATCAGGACACTTGCCTGTGCCTAGACCCCACGTGGGTGACGTCCTCCAGGGGCAGGGCAGCACGTTTTATTTCCCACTCCCTGTCCCATCCCTTTAGGCAGAACAGCAGCATGGGATCCCAGGGCTGGGAGGGACCCTATCAGGGATCCCAGGGCTGGAAGGGACCCTCTGAGGGCCCAGCCCACCCCTTCACAGACCAGAGAGCAGAGTCTGGGGGATGGAGATTGACTCCTTCAGCGTCCTGGGACTCATTGTAGGCAATGCCAAGGCCACACCCACCTTCTTCCCCAGGCTGCTTTCCCTCTGGTCCCTGTTGTCCTCTCTGCCTGTGCTGGCCAGTCCCGTAGCCGCCAAAGGGCAGCGACCCGCCTGCGCGTGTCTGGTTGAGCTGCTTCGCAGATGCTGGGCGAGGCCTGGCCCGGCTGAAGCAGAGCCCGAGGGGAGGGTCGAAAACAGCGTGGGGCCGGGGGACAGGCGCTGCCCGGGCACCCATCACTGGGAAGGAGTGTGGGACAGGCTCCCGTCAGTGACTGTCCTGAGCAGTCACATGGGCTCCCGGAGATGATGGTGGGGAGCGGCTGCAGGCGGGCCTCAGGTCGGGGCGCTCTGAGCGAGAGTGCGAGCATCCTCTTCTAGTGGCTTCTGAGAGCTTCCCGGCAGCACAGCTTCCCAATGTCCTCAGACAGACGGTGCCCCCACGGTGTGTTCTCATTGGCGATGAGGGGCCCAGCCGGCAGCTGTGCCTTTACTTCCTAGTGAGGCAGACACCG
>NW_006293699.1:2447957-2460249 GCF_000327345.1 Myotis davidii
CTTCACTCAACCCCAAGTCCCCCTCAGTGAGGGTGGCTGTGGGCTCGCTGCTACGTCCGGGGCATAATGATGGCTGCACAGGAGGTAGGGGACCACCCGTGTCATCCACTAGACTCAGGGAAACAGTCCTGACCCAAGAAACGTCCTCCAGCGATGCACAGGCCTGGGAGGAAGCGAGCTTAGGCTGCGAAGCAAAACCAGCCCTCGGTCGCTGTGCCTTCTGTCCAGCATCTCAGGTCACAGACAGAGATGCAGACGCCGCAATGCAGAGACCACAGGGTGGGGAGCAGCGGTGACGACAGGAGACAGGAGGGCAGCCCCTCCCCCCCACTCCCCCACCCCGTGCTCATCCACCACCACACAGGCCCAGGGCCAGGCTGACTTTTCAGAAAGGGTTTTGGTAAATAGAAGGGGCTATTGTTAAAGATCAGGGTTCAGACTAAGAGATGAATCATGGGTACAGACAAACAATGACACCTGAGGACAGAGATGGCAGTGTGCTGGTGTGATGATGATGATGAAGAGGAGGAGGAGGAGGAGGAGGAGGAAGAAGAAGGAGGAGGAGGTGAAGAACAAGAGGAGGTTTCCTGGGGGAAAGGAGGAGGAGGAGGAGGAGGAGGAAGAAGAAGGAGGAGGATGAGGAGGAAGGAGAAAGAGGAGGAGGAGGAGGAGGAGGCAGGAGGGAGAAGGAGGGGGAGGCAATGACAAGGACAACGGTGCGACTGTAGTTGTGATGGTGCCAATGTCAGAGATGATTGTGGTGATGAGAGCATCATGGTGATGATATTAGCATCAGAGGAGGATTCCCCTGTCATTACTTCCCAGGGGCCTCGCCTTGGGAGGAGAGGCTGAGATAATTAAAGTCGGAAGGAGCCTGGAGCAGAGGGCACCAGGGGGGTGGGCACTGCCCAGCTGCATGCTGGGAGGAAACCGCCGGATGAAGGGCTCTGCTGTTTCCACTGTCAATAGAGGCGGCTTGGCCAGGGTCCAGCGAGGGGATCAGGGCAGCCAGCACCCTCACCAGCTGCAGGCCCCGGCCCCTCAGCTTTAGGGGAAGGCGTGATGCTCAGCTTCAGGAAGCCTGAGCTGGGCTGGAATTGCAGGTTTGAGGGACGTGGACTGGCTCTGTGCTCTGAGCATAGGCGCCTGGAGGGCGAGGGTGAGCAGGAGGCACCTGTGCTCTTTGCTGGCGGAGGGAGGCCCTGATGCAATGGCAGACGGGGGTGGGGGTGGGATCTCCCACCGACAGCAGAGATGAGTGACCCGAGGAACGTGTGCGGCCGTTCTGGGGGAAACACTGTTTGTTAGGCGAGAATGGACGAAGTGGCAGGAAAACGCTGGCATTGGAGCATGTTACCAAGATCAACACGGAACAAGATAGCCATCAGCCCACCTTCCACTCCGGACTCTCCCGCAGCCTCCCTGCTGCAGCGACTGCTCATCAGCAGAAAGCGTGCGGGCACCTTCCTGGCAGTGAGCACCCCCGGCCAGGCCTCGCGCCGCCTTGCTTTCCCCGGGAAGGCACCACTGGAAAGTAAACGCTTGTGTCTGGTGGGATGAGGAAGGTAGAAGACGGGGTGTGAAAGTGGGTTCCCCAAGGGAGGGCTTGTGAGGACGTCACACGGAGGCCGAGGAATGGCGGTCCTGGTGACCTGAGGAAGGGCCCCAGGAGGTAGGGCACCCAGCGCCCAGGCCCTGCTGCTGGAGGGTGGGAGGCCAGTGTGTCCACGGGCACCGGTTCCGGAGCACACAGTATGGCCTGTGAGCTCTTCATCTTGCAAACACAAGGGATCACACAACTGTCTCCCCAACCGACCTTCACCCCACAAGCACCCTAAGCACAGCTTCACCCCAGTGGTCCCACCTCCGGAGGGGGTGGCTGGCTTCCTTGCCAGTGCCCCCTAGAGAGGCTGACCACAGGTCTGAAATAGGGGGGCCCCTGTCTCCAGCTGACGGATGTAGGCAGGCCCCAGTCTGGACTGCCCTGTGAGAGTCTGGACTGGGGGTGAGCAGCCCACACGGATAGCTCTGCAGCCTCTTAGTTAATCGTGCGAGGTCCTTGCCAGGAGGGTGTGATGCAGATGGAGGGCACCTGGCAGTGTTGCCAGTTAGGCATGGTCCTCACGCTGGCGGCTGCTTTGCATTGGGGGGGATGCAGTTACCGCACTCCGTTAGGATCCCATAGGAACAGCCCTGGTCCGGCTAGATTCTGGGCAGCACCTCGATCGGACAAAGAAGCTTCATTCACATTGTTAGTCATTCTCGGTGCCTGTAGCGCCATTCCTGGCATCTCAGGCCTGTGTGCTTTTCTCTGACTCTTTGAAAAACCAAATAGATGGGTTTTCCTTTCAATATATTTCTTTATTGATTTCAGAGAGGAAGGTAGAGGGAGAGAGAGATAGAGACATCAATGATAAGAGGGAACCATTGATTGGCTGCCTCCTGCATGCCTCCTGTTACTAAATCAGTCCATTCCCTGGAGATTGGGCCTACATTGGCAGTCAGACATCCCTCTCACAGTCCGGGGCTCTCACAGTCCAAGACCCTTCATTCCTTACTGCTCGCCTGCAGCAGAGGTGGGAGAGGCTCTCGCCATCACCGCTGTGCTCGCCAGCCATGAGCCTGGCTTCTGGCCAAGCGGCACTCCCCCTGTGGAAATTCACTGACCACCAGGGGGCAGCTCCTGAGTTGAGCATCTGTCCCCCTGGTGGTCAGTGCGTGTCATAGTGACCGGTGGTTCCGCCGTTTGGTAGCGCCATTTGGCATCTCAGGCCTGTGTGCTTTTCTCTGACTCTTTGAAAAACCAAATAGATGGGTTTTCCTTTCAATATATTTCTTTATTGATTTCAGAGAGGAAGGTAGAGGGAGAGAGAGATAGAGACATCAATGATAAGAGGGAACCATTGATTGGCTGCCTCCTGCATGCCTCCTGTTACTAAATCAGTCCATTCCCTGGAGATTGGGCCTACATTGGCAGTCAGACATCCCTCTCACAGTCCGGGGCTCTCACAGTCCAAGACCCTTCATTCCTTACTGCTCGCCTGCAGCAGAGGTGGGAGAGGCTCTCGCCATCACCGCTGTGCTCGCCAGACATGAGCCTCCATGAGCCTGGCTTCAGGCCAAGCGGCACTCCCCCTGTAGAAATTCACTGACCACCAGGGGGCAGCTCCTGAGTTGAGCATCTGTCCCCCTGGTGGTCAGTGCGTGTCATAGTGACCGGTGGTTCCGCCGTTTGGTTGATTTGCATATTAGCCTTTTATTATATAGGATTGCATCTGCATTTGAGGGATTTGAGTGTTTTTTTCAGCCTCTGATTGTATGATTGGCTTCTTGTAATATTCATGTTTTTTTAAGATGCTGATGAGTTTTAAAGGAGCCCCGTGAATGGACTGTTACTAAAACAGGAATGATCAGAAGTTTCTTCCGTTGTCTGACCTCCTGCTGTCTCTCTTAGCTCTTCCTCCTGCCACTCCTCCCCCGTGACATCTCTCCTTTCACTCCGGACGTCCTGGTGCTGCTAGGAAAGGGTCCTGAACTGAACCCGGTGCCCCTCACTGCCCTTTCTACTCTGACCTTGAGAAAGTGATTGGCCTTCTCCAGGCCTGACTCACCTGCACAGGGAGTGAGCGGGCCCTTCACTGCAGGGCATCCACTCTAGAATGCTCCACCCCGTGCTGCGTCACTGTAGGTCAGAGGGCGGGTGCTGGCTGAGCCTCTGCCGGCGGCCCTTTGTGGAATCCACGCCTGAGTCCCCGCACAGTCAAGGCTAATTAGTGAGGAGGCCTTATTGATGGTATGCCAAGCGGCCAAGGCCACTCTGAACCTGGGAATCTTAATCGAGAATCACACAGCTGTGAGGCCACAGCGACCTCACGGCATGCTGTGCCCTTCTGTAGCCAAATGATTGATGTCATTATTGGCATGAGGCCTGTTTGTCTAAGGAGTATAATGCATGTTGGTAGCCAGCCAGTGGGTAGGGGAGACGGCCAGAGAGCTCAGAGGAGCTGAGAGCTGGTACTGCCACGATGTAAGGCTAAGAGCTCATAGAGAGCTCAGACATAGCTACCATGTTAACCAGCCAGTGTGCTGGGCAGGGAAGTGTGCTAGAGAGGCGGTAGGCACAGATGATGTAGCTACCGGAGACACGGGAGACAGGAGAAGCTGCTGAGGCAGAGAGCTCAGGCGCCGCTACGATGGGAGGCGGTGCGCCTAGGCAGCCATGGGCTGCTCAGATAATAACTGTGGGCGCAGAGACTCTACTGCTGGGTGGGAAGGATATGTATTTACCAGCCGGTGTGCGGCTGCCCTCAGGGACCTTGCTGTGAAGAGCTGCTTGTCGGATGGCTGATGGCCACTGGCTTCTGCACTAAAGACTCGTTCTATACACCCACAACCTCTCATGGCTTCTCCGTCTAAGACCCAGCGTCCTAAGAGGTCTGGTTCCAGACAGAGGGTTTCGGACACAACACCTTAACCAGTGAGCAGGGGGTAAAGGAGGAACTTGGACTAAGTTCCCAACAGTTAGTACAGTGGGCAGGGTTCGAGCAGGAACCTACCCTGGCACAGTTGGGAGGAATTCAGAAGAATACATGGACTCAGAGCAGGGCTGGACAGGGATGGGGCTGTCCCTGGCACCCTCCCACCGCACAGAGGTGGCGGCAGCACCTTCTGGTCGGCACCTGCACTGCCCTCCTCTCCGTCCCTTTGGTGCCGAAGGGGAGGCAGCAGGGGCCGGAGCGGCCTTGACTTTCGGAGGCGGCCTCCACGCTGTCTTCCCCGTTTCCTGCCGGAAGCAGGCAGCCGAGTGGTCTGCCACTGGGAGCGCGGTTCTTTGCACATAAAAACCCTCATCTCTCATTTACAGCCAAGCAGGTCTCACTTCTCCCAGGATCAGGTGTTCATGTTAGTCCTGAGCAGAAAGAGGGCATCTGACCCAAATTATGAAAATCAGTGAAGTAAAGCTGGTCCATTTTTCTCCCCGCAGAGAGTGACGACACCTGTGGCCTCTCCTCCTTGCATGTGCCCAGCTGGGGCCCAGCCAGGGGCTCAGCCTGGGGGAGTCCAGCTGGGGACTCAGCCTGAAGGGAGCAGCTAGGGGTCCAGCCTGGGGGGGATCAGCAGGGCCCAGTGGGTGGTGGGGCTCAGCCTGGGGAGGCCCAGCTGGGGGCCCAGTGGGTGGGGGGCTCAACTTGGGGGCGCCCAACTGGGAGCTCAGCCTGGGGGTCAGCAGGTCTCCGAGAGCGGAAGGAGGGGCCTGGGCCTGCATGGAGGCATCTGCACTGGAGCTGAGGGCAGGTGAGGCCGGCTGCCGCCGCGGTGTTGACTATGATGATTGCCAGCACAACTTGGAGAGAACCTTCGCGATGTCCCCGGTGTCTTTACGTCCACGGTGTATGAAGTGTGAGAGATGTGGAGAGCAAGACAAAGCCTGGCATGATGTGGATTGAGGTGGGAGAACCTTCCAGAAGGAAGACAATGCTGAGGCAGCCTTGGAGGGAGAGGTCAGGACATGAGAGGGGCAGCACCCACGTGGACTGGAGAAACCTTGTCCCGATCCAGCTCTTTCTAAAGCGGGACTAAGAGGACGCCCGGGAATTTCCACGGACGACAGATGAGGAACATGAGCTTCGGGAAGCAACGGGCAGCTTCACCGAAGATAAATGCCCTTCTTCCGGTTCCTGACAGCACGAGAAATCATTTCTGTGGTCCATTTGTTTTATTTTAGGATAATTTAAAACACAAGGCAAAAATAAGGCTGTAGCCCTAGCCCATTTGGCTCAGTGGATAGAGCATCAGCCTACAGACCAAAGGGCCCCGGGTTCGATTCTGGTCAAGGGCATGTACCTCGGTTGCAGGCTTCTCCCCAGCTTGGGCCCTAGCTGGGTGTGTGCAGGAGGCAACCAATCGATGTGTCTCTCTCACATCGATGTTTCTCTCTGTCTCTCCCTCTCTCTTCCACTCTCTATAAAAAGCAGTGGAAAAATATCCTCTGGTGAGGGTTAAAAATAAATACCATAAGGCTGTGAGTCCAGTGTTTGTGAAGTTAGTAGCGCAATGGCTCTAAGGTGGTTACCTCTCTGTCACCATCCTTCAGTCCTGAGAGTGGTGAGGGGCGGGGGGAGCTCTCAGGACTTGGCAACTGAGGACGGATGTTGTAAAGGTGGGGACACGGGCCCTCCAGGACTGACAGCTGCTGTGGCCGGAACACGTGTGTGAGGGACAGAGGGCGTGCAGGCTTCATTGGTCACCGCTGATGAGTCGTCATTCCCTGAACTCTGTCCTGGGGCGTGTGGGCCTCAGGGGTCACCATCCTGTGAGGTCATGGCTCGCTGAGACTGCCCCAGGGGCACTTCGGGTTTCTAACCCACAGGACGGGGTGTCAGCCTGGGGCAGGTGGGGCCAGTGGCCTTTCTGAGGCTGAGGGACCGTCTGGTCCAGGACTCCCAGCCCGGGGGTCACTGGTGTCTTCGTGCTCCTTAGCTTGCACAAGTGCCACCCCGTGTCTGTCTTCACCCTCACGTGCCGTCGCCCAATTCCCCTTTTATGAGGACACCAGGCATATTGTAGTAAAACCCACCCTAATGGCCTCCTGTTTTCTTGGTTATTCGTAAAGCTCTTGTCTGCAAATAAAGTCACACCTGAGGTCCAGGGGTTTAGGGCTCCAATATATCTTTTGGGGAAGATTGAAATTCCAAACTCATCGTTAAGAAAAAAGGTAGCAAATTTGGTCATTGTTTTCTGTTTAGACTTCTTTTAATGAAACGGTGAGTTGTTGTTTTTACCAAAACCAGAACAAATTCTAGGCCAGTGCTGTCTGTTCCCTGACACCACGTGCCTGCAGCTCACAAGTACACTCACATCTCACATCCTGGATTTTCACAAGGAACAGAGCTTAGTCAGCACTTCGTCATGAGGTCAGAGCCACCTGTTAGGGTGAGAAGGAAACACACCGATTGGAATGGTCACCCTGAGCCCGTAGCCTGAGCTTTGCAGGGCAGGCACTTCCCAGCTGGTGTTTATTGCTCATGGTCATCGCCTGCCCTCCTACGGCCACCCACGTGCATGGTCAATGTCACTGACCCAAAGCAAAACACCAGTGCGCGAAATCAGCAACATTCTGAACAGATTCTCGCCACTCTGGCCAACGCGGCTGCAGCTTTCCCCGGAAACAGCCGGGTGCAGCCCCAGGGGAGCCTGGCCGGCAGCTGGCAGCACAGTGCCTGCTTCCTTCCCCGTGCCCTAGGCCTGGACTCACCAGGCGGCGAGGGGAGCAGGCCAGCAGTCTGTGTCCTTGTCCCTCAGAACCAGAGCTAGATCAGATGCAGGGTCACCATCAGCAACAACAGAGGCTTGGAAGAAAAATAGGTTACCGCCTTCAAAAATGGAAGAAAAAGAAACCTAACATTGTAGCTAATCTATTATCTGTGTGATGGTGGCCAAGCAACACAACGAAGGAGCCTGCCTTTGTCATCTCAGACGGCCACTGACGGGCCAGCAGTGGGGACGGAGCCAGACGGGAATGCGGTGGGCGGTCAGGGTCAAGTCTATGAAGCGCTGCTCGGTGCGTCAGGCTTTGCGGGCCTCCCTGTGACACCACCTCCGTGCGCCACTGGCCAGCGTGACTGCGGACCTGAAATGAGTGACCTGCGTGGCAGGGACGCTTTGCAGAGCGGCCCAGAGGTCCGTGTCAGGTGGCACTGGAGAGTTTGCGGGCCTACCACTCGGCCAAGTCTCAGAACAGTAACAAACTTCTCATTGAAGCAACGGTTCTAACAAGGCCCACCATCTTGATGACCCTGGTTTCCAAGAAATGTTGACGGTTCTGAAAATTGTCTTTTGTTTCTTCCTCATACCATGCTTTTCCCATGTTGCTCTTTATTGCACTTTTTTAAGGATTGATCACATTTCCTTGGCTGCACTTTTCTCTCCATCATCTCTGGACCCATTTCCTGTGTCCTTGTCTCGTTTCAATTCCATCTTGTTCCGCCGTCTGCAGTGAGTCACAAGGATGGTTCCTGCTTCGAGCACACTACTTGGCTGGACCTGCATTGCCAGTCAGTTCTTTGCTCACGGCCGACAGCCCACCTCACGCCTCTGGCGCAGCCTCCGCCCTGGACCCCGGTGCGATCCGGGAGCCGGTGACAGATGCCTTCCACTTTCCGTTTGGCCATCATCATAGAGAAAATTGTTTAGCGACAATATCAGGTTCCTTTTCCTTCCGTGTTTGAAGATTACAGTCCATTTTTCTTCCGAGCCTCGTTGTCCTGGTGGGGATTCTGCCTGCGCTCGGACTTCCTCTCTGCAGGAAACCTTCCTCTGGCGGCCTTCACACCCGCACGCCGTGCGCTTTCGCTCCGACGTGTGGGCCTGTGGGTTTGTTTTATTTGTCCTGCTCTGACTGGTTACGCTTCCGCACTGTGCGGAGCCATGTGTGAGTCTAAACGAATTCATACCACGTTCTCTTTGTATTTAACAGAAACACACATTTTGTGTTTCCTTTCTTGCTGGAATGTCTTCTGTGGGTATTGCTTTCTCCCATCGTTGTTTGCACCTTTTCTGTGTCTCTAGCTTGTCTCTCCATGCTGCACTGTGTACACTGTGCTCTAATCTGCATTCCAGCTCATTAATCTCCCTTTAATGATGTTTAATCTGTTCTATCCTGGGCCCATTAGCATTTTTACCTCGGGGTACAGTTTGTAATGTCGAGAAATACTGTTTGGTTCTTTCCAAGCGTTGGTGGTGGGTTTGTTTGCTTCCGGCCCCCTCTCTTCACCTGCGGGTGGCTTATTTTTGATGACTTATATTTGTGGGGAGCTCTTCTCGAGGAACAGTGCTTCGTGGGGTCCTCACCGTCGAGGGACCTAAGAAGATGGCATGCAGGTGCCCTCGCTGCCACCGCGGGCGGTCTCACTCGCCTGCACGGTGCTCATGCTCAGTTCTCTGGAGACTCGCCGGCAGCTGATCGTGCAAACAGGACTCTCCTGCTTGGGGCGATGGCTTGTGGCTGAAATTCTCAGGGGGAGCCCTTAGCCCCCCACCCCCAGCGCTCTGGCTCCACAGCAAACAGCGTGGCCCCCTTCAGGGCTGGAAGGTAGAACTTTTGGTGCCACTTTCCAGGAAACTTAATGCATATGTGGGTGTGGATTTTTCAAGGAGATCAGTTTCAGCTCACGACCCCATTGAGGCCCAAGGTACCCCCTGCCCCGTGAGGGCGTTAAATCCTCAGCCTCACCTGAGCCCGCGTTCAGGCCCGACACCCTTTCCCGCCCTGGCTTCAACCTGAACTCGGTGTTGTTGTCATGATGTGACTTTCCTTTCGGCACCTGGAGGTGTCCCTGGCGTCCAGCTTTCTGGTTTCAAAGTGCCCAGATGCTGCCTCTGTGTGTGAGGGGAGGGTTCCTCTGTCTGCGTCACAGAGCGGGTCATGGGAGCCCAGTGACCCCGCTAGGAACTGTCCCGTCTGCGAGCCTCACAGGACCATCCTGTGGGCTGTGGCCCTGACCATCCCACACCACGGGCTTCAGGAGAGACACGCATCTCCAGTGCCACTTCCTCGGGTTCCCCAGGAGCCACTTTGTCGCCACGCCGGTTTTGACCCAGACACAGCACTCCTGTTGGTTTCTCATGTGCATTCAGTCTCTGTGTTTGTGGCATAACATGTTCTCCTCTGCTCTCGAGTCCTGGCGGTGCCTTCCTAATGCTCCTGCATCACCACAAACATGCATGTACACACTCACACACATGTGTACACACATGCACGTTCTCATGCATGTGCATATAAATATATGTACACTGTACTCACACAGGCACACACCTGTACACAGTGTATTCACACATGTGCACACATGTGCTAGCTTTCACGCGCACACTAGCACGTGTCATAGCATTCTGCTCACCTTCAGCATAGAGCACACCTTGTCTTCCTGGCACCGAGTCCACACTCTTTGCTGGTCTCGCTCCCGCCCTCAACCTCCACACCGCTCCTCCCGAACGCTCCAGCCGTGCTGCTTTTCTGGAATGAGCCCTTACTTTTAACAGATCGATGGGTTCTTTTCACTGGCATTTCCCCAGGAATTATTACTGCTTTCACATTCTCTTTGGAAAACAAAAGCGTGTCTTGGCCTTTGTCTTCCACACTAGACACGGTCGCGCAGAACTCCCGTCGCTCTATTCGCTCAAGGATTCTTTGCTTAGCAGCTGTTAATCGAGCAGCTACCCTGTGCGGCTGGTGTTTGGGGTGCTGAGTGTGCACTAGTGAGTGAAATACGCAACCTGCCCCTGGAAGAGAGAAAGCCCTGCTCCGACTCCGAGGGCTCATCATACAACTAAGGGAGATGTCTGTGAAGGAGTAGGTAGCACGTTGCGAGTCTGGGGTGAGTGGTGCGACCTGCGCTCTGTGCTCTGGAGACTCCTTGCTGACAGGCGTTCACGTGAAGGGCGGGGATGCAGGAAGCACGCTCTGTCCAGAGCCAGGCCCTGGACCCCAGAACAACGATAGATGGGAGCGTGTGAGGGTTGGGTGAGGTGTGGGGAGCAGTCATACTTTCCAAGAGTCCCAGGTTCAGGATGAAACCACCAGCTACGCGCCTCGAATTTAGGAACTTTTTTGGAAAACTAGGTATTCTAGGCCGAAAACAGGAGTCGAGGTAGAAATCCCAAGAATTGTAAACGACTTCTGTACTTTGAAGCTGACAACATAAGTCTCCTCTATTTCAACTCTTGCCCGAATTGTTAGACTCAATTGTTAGTTCCTTATAGTTGGAAAAACAAATTCATGCAAACGGGGAAAACAATGGACATTTTATTTATATCGAGTCTTTTCCTGGTAATTGTTTTATGTCACAGAAGCTGAAGATCTTTACTTTTTACTAAATATTTCAGTTTGTACCTGGTTACTTGGAGTCCTCTAGGAAAACGTTTTCAACCATTACAACAAAGGGTGTGACTGCATGATGATGTCAGAGAACTTGGCCAGGTGTGGGGCACATGTTCTAAATGAAATGATTCGAACATGGGATTGTGCCCTTCCGCTGGAGGGAGGGAACACCTGCCAGAAAGGGCCGATTCATTCCGGAGGTTTTCCATCCTCACTCACCTTCATCGTCAGGACTTTAACTCACCGGACCACCAGCCATAGGAGTGGGGACTGACGAGGTGGGAAGTTGGATCACTGGGATAGTGCCCAGTGAAAACATGAATGAAACAGGAGATTAAAAACCAACCAGGGTCGCCCTAGCCGGTTTGGTTCAGTGGATAGAGCATCAGCCCTCAGGCTGAAGGGTCCTGGGTTCATTTCTGGTCAAGGGCACAGATCTCAGTTGCTGGCTTGATCCCCAGTCCAGGTTGGGACACATGCAGGAGGCAACTAATCGCTGTTTCTCTTTCTTTGTCTCTTCCCTTCCCTTCCACTCTCTCTGAAAACATCAATGGGAAAAAAATATCCTTGGGTGAGGATTAACAACAACAACAAAAAAATCAACCAGGGTCAGTGTTGCTCAGTGGTTAAAGCATCAGCCCATGGACTGAAGGGTCTTGAGTTCAACTCCTGGTCAAGGGCACATGCCTGGGTTACAGGTTCTATCTCCAGTCCCAGTTCAGGAGGCAACCAATCCATGTGTCTCTCTCACATCGATGTTTCTGTCTGTCCCCCTCTCTCCTACGCTCCCTAAAAAATCCATGGAAAAAGTATCCTCGGGTGAGGATCAAAAAAATAATAATAAATAATGGGGGGTGATCAGGGTCTCACTGCTGTGAGATGAGATTTCTGCAGAATGCTGGGAAGGAAGGAGTGTCAATGGACATAAGTAATTCCTGCCACAGGCGCTTGTCAGGTTGACCTGCTGAGGTTGGGTCTCACTGGTCCTGGATTAGGCATCCGTCCGCACGGAGATGCGAGGGAGGGCGGGTGGGGCAGGGGCATTCTCCGAGTGGGACGGACGCTGCTTGGCCACAGCCCCGCCACTGCCCACACTCTCCCGTTGAGCAGGAGACGGCCCAGCCTTGCTTCACAGGGGCCGCGGCCCTTTCCGTGTTGGAGAGCTCTCAGGCTCTTAGCCTCCTTGGTCTGAAATCTATTTCCTCATCAGACGTGCCTGTCAGCATGGCTCCTCCTCGGAGCAGATGACCACAGGGGCTCACACGTCCACATGGAGCTCTTTACCCGAGAAGTCCCCTCGCCCGCCTCCCTCCTCCAGGATGGCCACAGCTGCTCCAGCTGTGGCTCAGCGGCTTTCTCCCAGGCTCCGGCCCCCTGGTCACCTTCTCAGAGCAAGTTGGCTCCCTCAACTGGGCC
>NW_006293699.1:2460315-2462819 GCF_000327345.1 Myotis davidii
AAAGACGTGGGAGCTGCTCCGCTCTTGCCTCAGCCACATGGTGAAGATGTGCTCACGCCTGTTAATTATTCCAAGAAGGACCTGCATGGAATACTCAGGGCGGCAACTCTGCCCGAGACCCCTGACAAGCCGCCACTCCACAGAGCGCGTCTCAGGGCTTCTGGGAGCTGCCGAGGGGTGACAGGGACATCAGGAGGGGTGGAATTAATGACTAGAACCGGAGTGCAGGTTTTTTGGAAGAACAGGTCAAAACCAAGCTTTAGGAACATGCCTGGGAATGTGGTGGTTCAGGAAGCATGTGGGGGAAATGAGACATTCGTTTCCTTGCTCACCTCCCCCGATGTCCACTGGAAGGGGGACCTGGGGTCCAGACGTTGTTTGAGCTTCGTTTCCGTCTCCAAGGTGATCAGGATACGAGGAACCCGGGGCCGTGTCTACTCCCCGGCTGTGGAGCTGATATCACAGGTGCTCACTCATGTCCAAGCGCATCAGGTGGCACACATTTAGTAAGTGCCATGCTTCGTCTCTGCTGTACCCGGGAGGCTGCTTTAAGAAGGTGCTGAGCAGCCCGGCTGGCGGGGCTCAGTGGTTGAGCGTCGACCTATGAACCAGGAGGTCATGGTTCGGTTCCTGGCCAGGGCACAGGCCCAGGTTGTGGGCTAGATCCCCAATAGGGGCGTGCAGGAGGCAGCCATCAATGATTCTCTCATCATTGATGTTTCTCTCCCCCTATCCCTCTCCCTGCCTCTCTGAAATGAATAAAAATGTACTTAAAAAAACAAAAGTAAGGTTCTGAGAAAACAAGAGGCACATGTAGGGTGCCATCATCCTGAGGCCTCTGCTCCCAGACGGCTGGCAGCTGAGTCCATGCCCACAGCACTGGCACCGCCTTCCGTTCCTAACAGCAGCTACAGGCTCTGGGGGTGGCCCGCTGGTAAACACTCACTTACCCCAATTTTAAAGCCAAGAAACGGCCCTTTTCTAGCTCCTTGGAGCTTTCATTTCTCCTTTAGGTTTTCACTCGCCATCCTTGACGCCTCACACAGATCACTTCCTTCTTTTCCTGTTTACCCTTTGGTTTCCAAATCTCAGGCTCTTTTCCTGCCTGAACAGTCTTTTCCCTGTTAATCTCCCCTTCGTTCCCATGAGGTGACCTGATCTTATTTCTTTTTAAAACACCTTTTCCGTTACAGTTTGCCTTGAATGTCACTTTGGGTGGTTGAGGTGTGCGGCATGGTGGCTAGACGACCGGTCTTACTTCTTTCATCATCCATTGTAGCTGTGGAGCCCTGGATCCTGGCTGCGGAGAATCTTACCTGAGCTCGCCTAACCCTCCCACACCTTTCATTGCCTCTGAGTAGAGTACAGGATTGGATAAGAAGGGACAGCTTCCACTGAGCAGAATGGAAGCGCCAGCGTGTGTGGCAGCCAGAGTTCACAGGGTTTGAAAGTGTCCTGGTGGGTTAGTGCAGACTAGGAAGTGAGGTAGGTAGGTTAGAGACTAGGAAGTGGGGTAGGTTAGAGGAGACTAGGAAGTGGGGTGGGTTAGAGACTAGGAAGTGAGGTGAGTTAGAGACTAGGAAGCGAGGTGGGTTAGAGAAGACTAGGAAATGATGTGGTGGAGACTTTCTTCTGGGCTGCCATGATGGTTAAAAAGGAGTTCAAGGAAATGTGGCCAGAGACTATTTTTAAATATGTTTTTATTGATTTTTGAGGAGAAGGGAGAATGGGAGAGAAACCTCCATCGGCTGCCTCCTGCGCGCTCGAGTCCACAACCAGGACCCGTGCCCTGCCAGGATCTGAAGAACTCTCGGTGTCCAGGAAGACACCCAACCTACTGAGCCCCTCCGGTTAGGGCCAGGGACTTTATTTCTAACGAGGAGATTTAAGTGATATTCTCCCTGTGGGGGAGAAGGAAAAATGCTTTGAGAGAGGCAGTGAAATATAAGACAGGGCCCTTCATGGTAGGATCTGCTCCAGTTCAACAGGAAGCAGAGGGAACGGGATGGAGACCTCCAATGCGTCTCGGAAAGGAATGAGGCAGCTTCTCCCTGGTGGGACCATGGCAGGAGGTCTGAATTCTGGCACGGGCGAGGGTTAAAGGGGTGGTGGCCTGAGAGAACTTGAGTGAATTCGGCACTATTTGAAGATGGGCGACTGGAGCCGAGGAGGAGGCACGGAGTCAAAGGAAACCAGGTTTTCAGTTCAGTTTACTGAGGAGATGATGGAACCACAATAAAAATATCAATGTTGAATTAGGTTTTAATGATCATGGAAGAGTTCGTTTTGGAGGATGTTGAGTTTGGGAGTCTGCGAGGCAAGAGGTAGAGACGGTGAGGTGGAGGTAGTGAGGTAGACATGGTGAGGTGAAGGTGGCAGGGTGGAGGTGGCCAGGTGGAGGTGGCAGGGTGGAGATGGCCAGGTGGAGATGGCAGGGTGGTGGTGGGCAGATGGAGGTGGGCAGATGGAGGTGGCATGGTGGAGATGGCGGGGTGGAGATGGCG
>NW_006293699.1:2462852-2468526 GCF_000327345.1 Myotis davidii
CGAGGTGGAGGTGGTGGGGTGGAGGTGGGCAGATGGAGGTGGGCAGGTGGAGATGGCCAGGTGGAGATGGCAGGATGGAGGTGGGCAGATGGAGGTGGCCAGGTGGAGATGAGATGGCCAGGAAGAGATTGTGGGGTGGAGGTGGGCAGATGGAGGTGGCCAGGTGGCGGGGCGGAGGTGGCCAGGTGGAGATGGCAGGGTGGAGATGGTGGGGTGGAGGTGGCCAGGTGGAGGTGGCCAGGTGGAGATGGTGGGGTGGAGGTGGGCAGATGGAGGTGGGCAGGTGGAGATGGCCAGGTGGAGATGGCAGGATGGAGGTGGGCAGATGGAGGTGGCCAGGTGGAGATGGCCAGGAGGAGATTGCAGGGTGGAGGTGGGCAGATGGAGGTGGCCAGGAAGAGATGGACGGTGGAGATGAGATGGCCAGGAGGAGATTGCAGGGTGGAGGTGGGCAGATGGAGGTGGCCAGGTAGAGATGGCCAGGTGGAGATGGCCGGGTTGAGATGGGGATGGTGGTGGCCAGGTGGAGATCTAGTGTATTTGTCTGCAGTTGAGGAGCTGGTCTGTGGGAGTTACCAATACTTGGGCAACAATTACTTAAAACTACAAGAGAGGGTGATTTCAGAGGAAGGAGAGGTGTGTGTGCTGGTGGCCTGGGGAAGGAAAGACCACGAGGGAATAAAAAGTATGGTTCAGTCTGGCCGGTGTGGCTCAGTGGTTGAGCGACAACCTATGAACCAGGAGGTCACGGTTCAATTCTTGGTCAGGGCACATGCCTGGCTTGCGGGCTCAATCCCCAGTAGGGGGCATACAGGAGGCAGCGGATCAATGATTCTCTCTCATCATTGATGTTTCTCTCTCTCTCTCCTTCTCCCTTCTTCTCTGAATCTTTAGAAAATCAATAAAAAATGAGGGACAGGTTAAATATTACTGAATTTTACAGGGAAGGAGAGGGAGTTAAATTTATATATGGCACCAAAGTTTCTAAAGCACATAATTGTTGCCCCTGTGTGTGCCTCGGTGTCAGTGTGAGGCAGAGCTTGTGATGGCAGGAGCCGATAAGGGTGATCCTGCTTAATTCAAAGTGTGTGATATACAGTCAAGATGAGTAGCCAGTTGGAATGTAGACTCTCACGTTCAGAAGACTCATGAGGTTTGAAAGTATACATGAACCAGGAGGTCACGGTTCAATTCTTGGTCAGGGCACATGCCTGGCTTGCGGGCTCAATCCCCAGTAGGGGGCATACAGGAGGCAGCGGATCAATGATTCTCTCTCATCATTGATGTTTCTCTCTCTCTCTCCTTCTCCCTTCTTCTCTGAATATATATATATTTTAAAGTGTGGTTCACTGGAACTGAGGGGAGGAAGGAAGGGAAGCAGAACAGAAGAAGTGAAGCAAATGCATGAACTTACCCCAGGATAAGCCCTGGGCTGGGGCTCTTTCCCCCAGTTACTGAATGCCAATATCAACGGTTTTGCATAATATACTTAAAAACAAATTTGTTGAAATGGTTTTTCCCTCCTGGGACTGGTGTTCTGGGAAACAAGTCTCCCATATTCATTTTTTAAGGGAAATCTGATGGTGTAGGAAGAAACCAATGCAACTCCTATCCATGAATTCTAAGCCTGCCGGCATGCAGGCTTAGAAAAACAACAGTCTCGCCCACTTCCAATCTCAGCACTTGTTTCCCGATCCGAAGTGCTCAGGGCCCATTTAAGGAAAGAAATAGATGCCACAGATGCATAGAGAGCATGGAGGACAGCAAGACTCCCTCCCTCGGAAACGGCTCCTTTCGGGAGCTGGGAGCCAGGAGCCGGGAGCCGGGCCTTTCCATCCTCGGGAGGAGGGTGAGCACCGTGCGAATGGAACCTGGGAACCTGGGCTCTGTAACAGCGGCTTCCTTGCGCCTCTGGTTCCTCCTGTCTGAGGGAGGGACTGAGTGCTATGTTGTTTCCTGTGGGAAATGAGAAGACCATTGTCTACTTCCTGCTTCCCCACATTTTTAAGAGAAGCAGCAGTCATAACTGCCCTTTCACCTCTCAGGGCTCCCATGTGCCCTGCATTTCCTGGATCCTTCCTGTGCGTCCCCACTTGGCCAGCCCAGCACCCCGGGTTGCACTGGTCTCTACCTCTTCACTCGCTCATCTTTCTCTAAACCCTGCCAGTTAGTGGTCCAGTGTTCCAGATATTTTATTCTACTTCATCTTTTATTACATCCACTTAGGCTTTCCTTCTCCCTGCTTGGCAACACAGACAGGGAATTAAAAATGGGTAGTTGGCTCATCTCCTTCTTCCCATTGCCCTGGCGAGGTTATTCTAACAGTAGTGGCTCAGTGCACGGATTTGTGCACATTGAAAGGAAATTAATCAGAAGAAATATTTTAATATCGCTATTTTCCCTTTCTCTATAATAGAAGTGTCAACCAAATTCACGATCGAATATTACAGATTGAAACACACCCGTGCACTTGGCGCCAGGGAGAGTTTTATATGTATCGCGCATGCACAAGTCAACTTAGCCTTTTATATATATAGACTAGAGGCCCAGTGGATGAAATTCGTGCAAGAGTAGGCCTTCCTTCCCCCAGCTGCTGGCACTGGCTTCCCTCTGGTACCCAGGACCCAGGCTTTCCTCACAGCCCCAGCTTCGTCCAGAAGGTCATCTGGTCTAATTAGCATATTATGCTTTTATTATTATAGATGTCTCCCTTTTCTCACTGGTTCCACTCAGAAGATATTCAGTTAGTGTCCTGAAAGAGTGACGCAAAGGGTGGAGTCTCCTCTTTGCTCGGGAATGATGGCACAATTGGAGAATATGTTGATTCTGGGTGAATTAAAGAAATAGGCCTCCAACCAAGAACGAGAACATATATCACCCTGGACAGTGTGGCTCAGTAGTTGAAGTGTTGTCCCATCAATGTTTCTCTCTCTCTCCCTCTCCCTTCCTCTCTCTCTAAAAATCAATTAAACACGTATATTTTTTTAAAAAAGAAGGATAGCACGGTCCCTTACTTTGCATACTTAGGACATCTGTTGGTTTCCTGAATTTTTCAGTCCACAGCCATCACCTTGGACTGACAACGTGAGCACCAAGAGGTCACCCTTGGTCCAGGCAACGTCCAGTGTGTGACAGAGGCAGACCTCAGATCAGCTCTCACTTGGGCTGGACTTAAATTCCTTACAATCCCATGTTCCTGGTCCCCAATTGCAGCCCCTATGACACATGCTTCCCAGGAGACCGCTCAAAAAAAACTTCTCCAACCTGCGGTTGCCACCTCAGAAGTAGTGCAGGGAGAGGGAGGTGAGGTGCAGGCCTGGGCGGTTAAGAGGGCAGCCCAGGTCGGGGGTGCAGGCCTGGGAAACACTGTTTTGGTGGTTTTGTTACCTTTGCTTTGAAAGCTACGCCCCCTCCCCCTGCAATGAGGGACGCTGTGGAGTTTGCCGTAATTTGCAGAAATCTCCCCAAGTATGTGGGTGAGTGTCTCTGGCCGCATTTCCTGCAGCGGGAAACCCTCGCCTCCGATTCCATCACAAACCAGGAGGCCGTGGAGATGGCTGAGCCTCCGCCGCCCGTGAGCCGTGTGCAAGGGATAGAAACAGACTAAACAGGACGCACCCACTAACCCCAAGTCAGCGCAGAGGTGCTGCTCCCCATAGCCCCCGACGGCCTTCTTGGGAGGGCCATGGGTCGCTGTGTTCACAGAGATCTGAAAGCCATCCTGGTCTCAGCCTTGTCTCACTACTTGTTTTGTTCTGTTTCTTGTCCGTTTCAGATACACCGACACTCCTACACTGGATACTATGTCCTGAGCAAAATTCCTCATGGGTAAGACTGTTTTCATTTCCTTGTACTGAGAAGCTGCGGCGCACTGGCTAGGCGCTTAGTTCTTAGGAATTGAGGGCAGAAAACAGGTGTCTTGACTTTTGACCGCAGGGGTGCTGCTACTGCAGGACCTCTGGGACCAGGGACCCACACAGGGTCAGGGTCACTCGAGTCCAGCACCTGCCCCTGGGCAGCTCCCTCCCAGACCAGCTCTGCCAGCCCTGCTCTGTCCCTGTGCTTTGTTGCTTCGCCACCAGCTGCCGGAGGGGGAGAGCGGCCTGGCGGCAGCTGATGGGTATTCTCTCTCACATCCATATCTCTCTCCCTCTCCATTCCTCTCTCTCTAAATCAATAAAAACATATTTGTTTTTAAAAATGCATGATTGGGGACCCAAAGTGTGTGCAGGAAGGAAAGCATGAGAGCAGCGTGGTTTTGAAAGGTTTTCGGGTGGGCGGACAGGGGGCCCATCAGCACAGGAATCCTCATAGGAGCTCACCTCGGAGCCCAGGGGCAGGAAGACCCGTCCAAGTGCTGGGAGCACGTGTGAGCGGGACGCAGGGAAACGGTCGCAGGCCTGGGAAAGCGGGCAGGTGGCTTTTATTGTGTTCATCTCCATTCTGCTCTTCCCTCCTCCTTCTCCTTCTTTCTCCTCCATCCCTGCCCTCTCGTTTCTGCCCACCTTCCTCCCTCGCCCCCTCCCTGCTTCTGAGCGTTTGGGAAGGTGAGGTGCTTGGGAAACGGTCCAGCACCGAACAGGCTGCTGGCCGAGGGGCGTAGGTTCCCGTGAATGTTCCCGAGGAGCCTCCGATTTCCCCGCAGATGTTTGAACAGACAGCTGCCATGCTCATATAGGAGCACGCGCCACAGGGTACACGGCACAGCCTCTGGTCTGCAGCCCGCACGCTGTCTGGCTTGGGCGGAGCATGGGCAAGGCCTTAGGAAACACAGAGAGAAATCACTCCATGGGGACACATGAGAGATACAGGTAGATACGCAGCAAAATGTGATCCTGGTTTCTGTGATTTTTCCTGAAGAAAACTCAAGCCCGAGGAACTGAAGATGACCCGCGACAGTGCAAATAACTTGTCCACGGGCGTCTTCTTCCTAAAGCACACGCCACGTGTCTCCCTGGAGGAGGAGCCATGCTGTTATTTTTCAAGCAGATACACATCCGCAAAGGTCACAGCAGGCAGTGTAATTAAGCGGAGATTTATCTGTCCTGCTGGGAGCAAGAGAATTTATGGGAGCTGATGGCTCTTCCGGGCCCCTTAGATAAATCTGTAAAACTCAGAACTCTACAAGCATTTTACGCTTAACCTGCGGTGCTGATGTTTTACCGCCCCGTCAGGATTTAGGAGAAACAGATTCTGAGAACCTAGCTCAAGTGTTTACCAAACCTTGTCCTGGCCCGTCCCGCAGTGTTTAGAGCAGCGGTTCTCAGCCTGTGGGTCGCCAACCCGTGGGTCGCAACCCCTTTGGGGGTCGAACGACCCTTTCACAGGGGTCGCCTAAGACCATCAGAAAACACATATATACATATTGTTTTTGTGATTAATCACTATGCTTTAATTATGTTCAATTTGTAACAATGAAATTGGGGGTCACCACAACATGAGGAACTGTATTAAAGGGCCGTGGCATTAGGAAGGTTGAGAACCACTGGTTTAGAGTGTGGCCCCCAATACACCAATGTTGGGGGTTCAATCCCCAGCCAGGGAACATACAAGAATCAACCAATGAATGCATGGATGGGTGGAACAAGCAGTCTCTCTCTTCTCCTCCTCCTCCTCCTCCTCTTCTTCCTTCTCCCTCTTCGCTCTCTAAAATCACTACAGAAAATATAGAAGG
>NW_006293699.1:2468573-2469546 GCF_000327345.1 Myotis davidii
GAGGAGGAGGGAGGAGGAGGAAGAATGTACCAAACCAGGGGCGTACCTTAGGACAATATGGTGACTTGGTTTCAATCTCAGGATGACAGTCCCCCATAGAGGATGCCAACAGATGATGAGCTTTGGGTATCTCTAAAACAATCACAGTATTAATTGTTACTGTCACGTATCGGTTGACGTTCACGCGCCTTCGTGGACAGCCAAGTGACTGCCCCACGTCTCCTAGCGCTCAGCAGAGGCATGCCCTGCCTGGCTGACTCCCAACCCCAGTTCTCAAAGCCACGCCTCGGTTGCATTATAGCCACAAAGGTCAGCTTTTAGTTGCGCTAACTTGTTTTTTTCTCTGAGGACCCAGACAGGGAATGAAGTACCAATTACTTGTTACATTGACCGGGAGCGGTGTCTGGGGGTGAGGGAGTCTGAGAACCCTCCCATTTCTGTGAAAACTGACTCAGCCCCCAACATCGCCTCCTTCCAACCCGACGCTCCCGCTGTGTTAAGATCGCTTTTGGAAAATGAATCATGTAATTAACCAAATATTAGCAACAGCTTCTTTCTATTAACAAGACAGTGGGTTTCTGAATGGGGGAGCCTTTAGGCCTCAGGTTTTTGCAATATTAGGAGCTTACTGACCCCTCAACTAATCAGAGGGCAAGTGCTCAGCCAGGTGGCAGAACCAGGACGCAGAGGTGGGCTTGGGGCTCTGGAAAGCACCGCTGTCCCTTTAAAATACAAATGAGTCTGTTAAAATAGTTACAGTTACATGACTGGCAGGCCAAACCCCAGCAGCTCCCGGCCCCTCTGCAGACAAAGGTTTATACCTTTTTCACGGACTCCCTCCTTCTCTCTTCGCTCTCTAAAATCAATACAGTAAATATAGAAGGAGGAGGAGGAGGAGGTGGAGGAGGAGGAGGAGGAGGAGGAGAAAGAAGAGGAAAAAAGAGAAACAGAGGAGGAGGAGAAATGCTATGGA
>NW_006293699.1:2470398-2475847 GCF_000327345.1 Myotis davidii
TGGGAAGAGGAGGAGGAAGAATGTACCAAACCAGGGGCGTACCTTAGGACAATATGGTGACTTGGTTTCAATCTCAGGATGACAGTCCCCCATAGAGGATGCCAACAGATGATGAGCTTTGGGTATCTCTAAAACAATCACAGTATTAATTGTTACTGTCACGTATCGGTTGACGTTCACGCGCCTTCGTGGGACAGCCAAGGACTGCCCCACGTCTCCTAGCGCTCAGCAGAGGCATGCCCTGCCTGGCTGACTCCCAACCCCAGTTCTCAAAGCCACGCCTCGGTTGCATTATAGCCACAAAGGTCAGCTTTTAGTTGCGCTAACTTGTTTTTTTCTCTGAGGACCCAGACAGGGAATGAAGTACCAATTACTTGTTACATTGACCGGGAGCGGTGTCTGGGGGTGAGGGAGTCTGAGAACCCTCCCATTTCTGTGAAAACTGACTCAGCCCCCAACATCGCCTCCTTCCAACCCGACGCTCCCGCTGTGTTAAGATCGCTTTTGGAAAATGAATCATGTAATTAACCAAATATTAGCAACAGCTTCTTTCTATTAACAAGACAGTGGGTTTCTGAATGGGGGAGCCTTTAGGCCTCAGGTTTTTGCAATATTAGGAGCTTACTGACCCCTCAACTAATCAGAGGGCAAGTGCTCAGCCAGGTGGCAGAACCAGGACGCAGAGGTGGGCTTGGGGCTCTGGAAAGCACCGCTGTCCCTTTAAAATACAAATGAGTCTGTTAAAATAGTTACAGTTACATGACTGGCAGGCCAAACCCCAGCAGCTCCCGGCCCCTCTGCAGACAAAGGTTTATACCTTTTTCACGGACTCCCTCCTTCTTCCTGAAATTCTCGGCTTTCAGCCAGAAGCTGTTCCATCCACAGGGTGAGATTATTTGTCACTTGCAGCTTGATCTTTTTTCCTTAGCTTCAGGCTTCCCAACCAGCCACAGAGCAGGGCCGGACTGAATGCCCAGTGCCCCGGGATTCTGGCTCCTTCCTCTTTGCAGGGGCAGAGGGAATGGGGGAGCAGGCCCTCACACAGGGCAGGGCAAGCCTGGCTTACAGATGTTCATGTGGTAAATACCACAGTAATTAATGAGTGACTGTTTATGGGATAAACTCTGTGTTTCAAATGTTGACAACTGTAAGCCTATCTTTGCCCACCCGGTACGTGCCGGGCCTTTCATGAACCAGAGGAGGTGCTCTCTGCCGGGTGACCTTCCTCCTCCGGGTCTGCCCTCTGTCTCGGAGCTGGGCGCATTCCCAGGAAGCGAATTTTCATCTATTCAACCACCTCGTACCTAGGGGTAGGTTTGTCCGACTTTCACGTACGAAGTTGTCAAAAATTGTATTCTTGTAAGACATATCTTTTACACAAATTTGTTTACCAAACCAGAATTAAAGCTAGCTATGTTTAACATAAACTGTTCCACAAAGTTTCTATATCAGAATTTCAACAAAACAAAGCAACTGTCCACAGTGAAGGAAGGTCAGAGTCACCTCCATCCACAGGGAAGGTCAGAGTCACCTCCATCGACAGGGAAGGTCAGAGTCACCGCCATCCACAGGGAAGGTCACAGCCAGCTCCATCCACAGTAAAGGTCGAAGGTCATATCCAGCTTCACCCAGTGAAGGTCACAGCCAGCTCTGTCCACAGTGAAGGTCACAGCCAGCTCTGTCCACAGAGAAGGTCGAAGGTCATAGCCAGCTCTGTCCACAGTGAAGGTCACAGCCAGCTCCACCCACAAGGAAGGTTGAAGGTCACAGCCAGCTCCACCCACAGGGAAGGTTGAAGGTCACAGCCAGCTCCCCCTACAGTGAAGGTTGAAGGTCACAGCCAGCTCCCCCTACAGTGAAGGTTGAAGGTCACAGGCAGCTCCCCCTACAGTGAAGGTTGAAGGTCACAGGCAGCTCCCCCTACAGTGAAGGTTGAAGGTCACAGGCAGCTCCCCCTACAGGGAAGGTTGAAGGTCACAGCCAGCTCCCCCTACAGTGAAGGTTGAAGGTCACAGCCAGCTCTGTCCACAGGGAAGGTTGAAGGTCACAGTCAGCTCCACCTACAGTGAAGGTTGAAGGTCACAGCCAGCTCCACCCACAGTGAAGGTCAAAGGTCACAGCCAGCTCTACCCACAGTGGAGGTCACAGCCAGCTACGCGTTCTCCATGGAGCGTCTGTCACATATATTCGTAGACATTGTTTGCTTCTTCACATCTTCCTGGCATGGCTTTGCCCTGAATTAGTTTCCTCTTTGGTTTGAGTCCTTTTCTAAAAGGAAATGAAGGTTTGAACATGTGGTCTCATGTCTGTTGGCATCATTCTGAAAAGCACATGACGAGAGGACATCAACTCCTTCCACAACAGAATCAACTTTCAGGAAACTCTGGGCAGTATCATGGGGTTTGGCAAACAGTAATATCAGAGGAGAGACAGGTGGGGTTGGAGGCCATTCTGGGACATCGTCACCCTAACTGTACTCACTCACCAGCATCTTGCAGGCACCAACCAAAACTGTAAAAAGTGTATCTCTTTGGAGTTCTGGTTGGCGTATGAAGTTACAGTCTGTGTCTGTGAAAATAATAATCTGAGATGCAGGCTCCTTCTGCCCAGAATTCCTCTCTAACTTAAAGGCTGGGATGTCAGTGGGCTGGCAGTGTGCCCTCGGTGCCTGACCCTGGCCTCCCGGCACGCGGCAGGAGTGAGGACCTAAGCCCTGAGTTCGAGCACCAGTCTGACGCCGACTGGGATGACAGTGAGAGATGCTGTACGTCTATAAATCTTAATCTCCACATTTTCCAAAGATGATAATAATGCCCACCCTATAGGCCAGTGATGCTCAACCTTCTGGCCCTTGAAATACAGTTCCTCATGTTGTGACTCCAACTATAAAATTATTTTCGTTGCTACTTCATAACTGTAATGTTGCTACTGTTATGAATCGTCATGTAAATATCTGCTATGCAGGATGGTCTTAGGCGAACCCTGTGAAAGGGTCGTTCGACCGCCAAAGGGGTCGTGACCCACAGGTTGAGAACCGCTGCTATAGGCACATTATAAAAATTAAGCGGAACGCTGTATGCAAAAGGCACAGCAGAGTCGTGCTCCTAGTGAGCGATGCTAGCGCTGTCCTTAGTGTTGGAGTGTGTGTCCGAGGCACAGGGGTGGCCTCAGAAGTAAAGACCATCGCACTCACTTCCCAGGCAGCTCAAACCCTCCTGGTACCCGGAAAGGAATGGTAGACTATGTCATGAAGTCCCCTTTAGTCACTTTTCAAAGCTACGGTAGTTCCCTGACACTCAGGTAATTATTTGTGATCTGTCATTTCTCTTAAAGAGATGTCTGTAGCCTCAACTGTCTATCCCCAGTTCTCATAGTCAATATTTTCATCTCACTCAATCTCACCTGCTGCAATTAATTGTCAGGCTTTCTTGTTTTGCCTCCAATGGAAGCAGAAAAGACAATATAAATCAATGAATAATTATTGAAATACAGTGGGGCCTTGACTTACGAGTGTCCCGACTAATGAGTTTTTTGAGATACGAGCCGTCTCTCAGCCGATTTTTTGCTTTGAGTTGTGAGCTAAAATTTGGGTTACGAGCCAGCTTCAGATACCCCACTGCTAGTTGGCTCAGCGAACGTCACAGTGAACGCCACATCAGCCCAGCATCACGTGTCTCACTCGTTCACTTTTGATTTGACATACGAGTAATTTGAGTTACGAGCTCCGGCATGGAACAAATTAAACTCGTAAGTCAAAGCCCCACTGTACCAGACTTTGTAGCAAAAGCAATGGCTGCTATTCCTCAGACGTTCAAAATCTTGTTGAAAAGAAGACACGGCCCTGGCTAGTGCAGCTCATTGGTTAGAGTGTCAGCCCAGACACATGCTGGAGGCAACCAATTGATGTGTCTCTCTCACATCAGCTTCTCTCTCTCTCTCTCTCTCTCTCTCTCTCTCTCTCTCTGTCTCTGTCTCTCTTCCTTCCTCCCTGGCTGCCTTCCATTTGCTCTAAAAAGCAATAGAAAAATATATCCTCAAGTGAGGATTAACAAACAAAAAGAAAGAAATAACACCAACTTAGGTATGATTCTGTGCCCACATGTGTGTTTTAAGCACTGAGCACAGAAGAACGGGGCTGTGGGCCCAGGGAGGCTGCGAAGGAGCTGATGAAGGAAGTCTGGCTTGAGCGGAGCCTTGGCGGTTTTTGTTTGTGTTTGAATAGATCAGGGGTCCTCAAACTTTTTAAACAGGGGCCAGTTCATTGTCCCTCAGACCGTTGGAGGGCCGGACTATAGTTTAAAAAAAACTATGAACAAATTCCTATGCACACTGCACATATCTTATTTTGAAGTAAAAAAAAAATAAAACAGGAACAAATACAACATTTGTATTTGCATGTGGCCCGCGGGCCGTAGTTTGAGGACCCCTGGAATAGATGGTGAGAGAGGAGACTTCCAGATGGAGTAAAGCAGGAGATAGGCTTGGCCTCCACAATAGGCAGCACCCCCCTGGAATTCAGGGGTGTCGGCCTGGCCTCTGAGGGCTGAGACAGGTGCGCAAGCCTGCTCCCTCCAGTGCAATGCGCCTTTGCAGTAAGAGCGTGCTGCACACTGGGAGGTGGATGGCAGCTGCAGTGAGTTCATGCTCGGATGGAGAAGGCAGAAGGAAAGGGGTTCATACACAGATTCAATTAGGAGGCAGTGGGAGTAATGGGGGCGTGGGGGCACGGGGCACTGGGTCAGTGGGGAAACCACACTAATTGTGATCCTGGGTAGCTGGTGTTCTCTTGGAAAATGAAGACAGATTTCAAGTGTTCATATCCATGTCCATTTAATTAAATCTTGGGCGCCTGTGCCCGTGTGAGCTGAGCCTGCTGCGTGAGCGAGTCCAAGGAGCGCGTTCCGAGGGCAGCAATGGGAATTCGCAGGCCCTGGCAGGCCTCTGGCTCAGCGCGCTTCCTTCCCAGCCTCCTCTTGTGCAGAATCCCCAGGGACGCTGCGCCCACTTTCCGCACAGACCCCGCATAGCAGGCAGCCTGCCAGAGGCCGCATGGGCACGATTTTTCGTAAACCCTGGGGAAGTGCCAGCGTGAAGCCACTATGTAGAAGAAAGAGATGTTCTTATATGGCTCTCCATGTGACTCCTCTAGGGCATGGGGGGGGGGGCAGGGTGAGGGCTGGGAGAGCCTGCTGTTATGGGAGGGCATGGTTCTCAGCACCCTGGACAGCTCCTGGGTCAGCCAGTGGGGCCTGTCTTGCTGTTTCCACCTCCCCCTCCTCCCTTCTCTGCCATCCCCTCCCTCTCTCCCCCTCCCTCTTAGCTAGAGAACATGGACTTCAGCAGCAAACAGATCTGGGAATAGAGACCCAGTCGACCTCGTGCCTGTGTCATCTAGGAGACGTTACCGTGCTTGTGGAATAACAAGCCCTTCTCCCTCCCTGTGGGCGGC
>NW_006293699.1:2476429-2481104 GCF_000327345.1 Myotis davidii
CTCCTCTGGTGTTCGGGAAGCACCCAGGCTCCACTCACAGCCAAATCGCATTCGTCACCTCCCGCCACACTCTCGTGCATTTCAACAGAAAATGAATTTCAACCTCAGTGTCAACGCTGATGGATCTAATGGCTTCCTGAGCTCTGAGTTTAAACCGAGGCCCGAGCTGTGCCTGGGCTGTGGGTGTCGTCTGCAGTGAGGGGGGAGGAAGAGCAGGTGGCGCCTGTCCACACAGGCCCTGCTTCCCTGAGCCACACCAGCCAAGTGTCCATCCAACCGCACCTGCCCCTGGGCATCTGTCACCCTTCACTCACTCCATCTCCTCCGCCCCCCACATGCACAGCAGCAACTCCCTGCTCCTGCATCTGGTACCAACTTTCTGAGCCTTCACCTCCGGATGTCAATGCCCCTCTACAGCCCTCGCCCTCCTGGCTCCTAGGGACGCACACGCCTCATGTCGCTCTCGTTTATTCTTGCACCAAATTGCTGGTGACCGCATAGGCCATGCACCACCTCTCTGAACGGAAGGCTTAGACAGTTTGCATTTGCTGTGTGATGAGTTCCTCCCCCCCATTCAGGGGTCAGAGCCAGGGGTTTGGCTGAACTGTGTCCGGAACCCGCGGCCTTGCAGGGCGGCTTGACCGCACAAACCTGCGGCAGGGGCTGCACCTCGGTCTTGCTCGGCTTCTTGGGAAGGTCCCACGCAGAGCTCGCCCATCAGCGGGAGAAGCGCCATTGCCTCATGCAAGAGCTGCTGCCCCCATTCCTCCCTCGAGGTCCTCTGCGCACCTAAAAGGCCTTCACACACACAAGCCCGTCTGAAAATGAGGTGGAAGATGAGAAATGCATCATTTCGTCAGGCTCCTAGCTGATCTCCTTGAATTGTCTGCGGCCGGGAGATTCCCCACAGGCGTGGGCTGATAGATGGAGGAAGTGCACTAAGTAGCGAACAATGTTGACTGTAAGGAGATGCTCACCTGGACCCCAACCCGGATCAACCACCAGAGAGTGGGTGGGGGTCAGGAGGGTGTAGCCCACTCTGAATATTTTCATTTGCCTCAGGGGTCGACTGGCCCCACCACCTTTGCTTGTGGTCACTGATGCCGGGGTTGCAGGTGCAGCTGGAAATCAGCGTCCTGCCTGCACACAAGCGGGGAGCGTTTCCCCTGATGCAGGCCCAGAGAGTTCAGGCAGCTGTGATCCCGGGGATCACTTAAGGACATTCAGCAGCTCCATCGTGTGGGGGTCTGTGCCAGGGGCCTTGCAGAGCCTGCTCCTTTGTCACCGGACCCCCTTGAAGGGCAGGCAGTGGGGCTGGGTTTGTCCTGGAAGTGGGTCTGTCCTGGAGCTGGGTTTGTCCTGGAGCTGGGTCGCCCAGACTGGCGTTGGACTTGGGCGCCACCTAGTGGGCTCGGCGGTGGAGTCGCCGCTTCTATTTGTGCATTTGCGGACTCCGTGCTGCCTGGTCTTACAAGTCACAGGCCACTGATAACTCACACAAGATTAGTGGCATGTTCGCTGAGCCCTTTCCTCGGGCCTGAGGGTCAGTTCCCCGAGGAGAACCTGCCTGCACCCCTGAGGTCTGCTCTCGCCTGTTCACAGGCCTTTTCCTGGGGAGAAATGCCCAGTGCGTTGGCCAACGCCCTGGGTAGCTGTGCCAGCCCTTTTGCAGCATGGGCTGTGCCTCTGCTCCTGCTACACGGGAGTGGGATCCAGCGCATTCCAGGGGTACAGGTGGCAAGGCCGTGTGAACCTCCCGTCTTGCCCGTGGTGTTTTTACCTCATCTTTCTCTCCCTGTCCGTGCTGTCCCGCAGAGGGCTGGACAGGAAGCCTCGGCCTGATCCGCCTTGGTGATGCTGGCTTTGATGGAACATCAAGCGTAGCCTTGACTGGGAGAGCAGCTCAGGATTTAGGCAGGAGAGCGGGAGGCTGGTGGAGAGACCAGCCCCCACGGATGGCATGTGTGTGATGCCAGGTCATTGCAGCCCAGAAGCACCTCCACAGCCAGGGTAGAAACCACTGCCCTCCCCCCGTATCCCACTGTGCCCCCCTCCTCCCGCAGCTGTCCCTGCAGCCAGCGACTGTCCACCTACAGTTTTGCCTTTTCTGTAATCTTCTGAGCAGAGCCACACTTCTGCAGTCTTGTGCGACCGGCTTCTTAGCATAATTGCTTCCCAAGTTCACTCTCGTGTGCAGCTGCCGGTGCTCACTCTCATCTCTGAGGGGGGCTGCCACACGGCCGCACCCTGACTCCGTCGCACGGCTGCACCCTGATCCCACTAGCACGGCCGCACCCTGATCCCGCTACCATGGCTGCACCCGGATTCCACCAGCGTTGGCATCTGGCTCGGAATTGCTTCCAGCTGGGGCTACTGGGAGGAAAGTGCTGGGAGCGTTTGCACACGAAGTTCATGCAGACGTGTCTTCGTTTTCCCGGGTAAAACGCCTGGAGGTGGAATTGCTGGTCGTACAGCAAATGGGTGTTTAACTTGATCAACTGTAAGACTGCTCTCCAACGTGCTGTGCTGTGTAGTCCCCCTTTGGTAAAAGCCTCATGGGGCTCCGGCTTTTACCCCTGACACCCATCCTGTCCATCCACCCCGAGTCTGGTGGTGTGGCCCCGAAAAGGGGCCAATCCCAGGGCCTCCTCTCCCTGCTTCAGGTGGACACTCACCTGACCTGACTGCGTCTCTCGTCCCCTGAATTCTTCCCTTTGCAGCACTGCATCCAAAAATGTGTGTGTCCAGGGACTTGGTCCTGCGTGGGGTCTGTCCGCTGCTTCACGGCCGGCTGGAAGCCTGGAGCCATTTCCCCGGACAGGCGGTCTGAGTGGGAAGCCCACCTTCTGACCTGGCTCCTGGCCAGGCCTCGGGCCCCTTCTGCGGGGAGGGCGCGGTTGGCTTCCCTACGCCCCCTTTTATGTCAGAGCTGGACACCAGCTCCCCAAGGGAGAGGTGCACCACTGGCCCTCCGGGAGCGGCGGAGTGCTGAGTATGCCCTGCCGGCTGCATGTTTGGCCAACACGGGTGTGTTCCGCAGCCACTAAAGGTGGACAACACAGTGAGCAGGCCCGGGATTCAGTGCACTGGACACAGGAAACCGGTGCTGGGCTGGGGCTCCCGGCTCCCGGTTCTGAGCTCGGTCACGGGCCAACACCGACCAGCCCGAGCCTGAGCGACCCGCTGCCGGCCGAGGGCCCAGCGGCAGGAGAAGCCACGCCCAGCAAGGGTTCTGTCTGCTGCGGAAGGTCATGCCTGGCGACCCAGGTCCAGCTGAGGGGGCTAGAGCCAGGGGCGGCGGAGTCACTCCCTTCAACACAGCATGTGGATGCCGGTTCCCAGCCCCTGACGCATGGCCACGCTCGCAGCCCCGCGTCTCTGCCCTGAGCCGCACCCGGGCTGTCACGGACACTCCCGCTGCCCGTCCCAAACGGCTGGGGACACACCAACCCCTCGCACCACACAGGGACTCACTCACACCCTGTCCTGCAGATGAAGTGCTGACAGCGCCTCATCTACACACTCTGACCTCCTCAGAACCACCCGGAGGCAGGTTTCATCATCCACCCACCGTGACCCCAACTACGTCCCCAAACATTTGACAACATGCATGTCAGCATCTAGCGTGTAGATAGAAAAGGTGAGAGAAAGAGGGGTACAGAGAGTAGGATGGAGATAACATGGGGCCGGGGGCTGCATGAAGTGGGGAGGAAGAGGTGTCCGTGGCGAGCAGAGGCATCTCGGATGGAGGCGGTGACGCCCCACTTCCCGCAGCCACTGCGCTCACCACGTGGGGAGAATGCTCGGGGAGGGAGTTCTCGCCTTCCCACCTCTGCTCTGCACTCAGAATGGCGCGGGGAACAGAGAGGGGCTCCTCCCTGACACAGCTGTGTGTCTGCACCACGTGACACGGCGAGGTCACTTGGTCCCAAACAGCTCACACTTTCTCCGTATTCGCCCTGTACTCACGCTGATGTACCAGATGCCCCAGGTCCAGTGCTTTATAATCGTGCGCATAAATCTGCAGTTCGCATGGGGCAACAGGCTGGGTCATCTCTCCTCCTGGGTATCCTCTGGGCAGCGTGGAGCCAGGCCTGACCCGCCTGCTGGTCAGCTGAGACCTGAATGGGCCTGTGTCTGAAACACACTATGCAGCCTCCACCTGGGGCCGGACTCCCTGGTGACACAGTGGTGGCTGGGTCCCACAGGTGAGTTTCCCGCCTGTGCCTCAGCCCGGCACAGAGGCCCTCGCACTTCCTACTCAGGGGCGCCGCCAGAAAGCTGCCTGGTCCTGAGGAAATGAGTTCCATTGAGATGAGGAACGCCAGGTTTTCAAAAAAGCATTTGGGACCACAAATAATGCACGTTCATGTGTGCGGGCCAAGGCTTGGCTGGGCCTTCTCTCTGCCATGTATGCTTTGAGGACAGGGGCCTATTAAATATGCATTGTTAACTAACCCACACTCTGCCCTGAAGTTCAGGCGTGGGCCTGCTGGTGTTGTGCCCAGATTTCAAGATTCCCAAGAGCCCACCAGGGAGCCAGCGAGTCCGATGCAAAAGTCAAATGGAAGTTCCAGTTTTAGTTTTTTGAGGGAACTCCATACTGTTCTCCACAGTGGCTGCACCAGTCTGCATTCCCACCAGCAGCGCACGAGTGTTCCTTTTTCTCCACATC
>NW_006293699.1:2481191-2482835 GCF_000327345.1 Myotis davidii
ATCTTGAAGTACACGTTGACATAAAAATATGAAAGAGAAAGAAGGAGGAGGTAGGAAAAGGGGAAGGAGATGCTAGTTAAGGAGAAGGAAGAGCATTAACAGAAAAAGAAACCAAGGTGTGTGTAGAGCTGTGAGCTATTGTATGTAAACAGAGCCTGAATAGGGGAGGGGTAAAGTGTGAGCTGGAGAGGGAATTATGGGCCAGGCAGAACAAACTTCTTAAAGGAGAATGTTCCCCTTGATTTCTTTCTAAGTTCAGGAATTCCTAAATTGAAAGACACGTTCTAACATAGAATAATGGACCTTCAAGGCATATTGAAGCATTTCTTCATGTATTCACGGGCATGGCATAATGGCTCACATACATAAGTTACCATTTTCCCTCTTTTTCGGGCCCACGTAGGCCCCGGGACGACTCGCCCTTTCACTGGGAGGTCACAGTCAGTGAGGACGGCCGTGTTCACATGCGAGGGGCAGTCCTCCTCCCTCCGCTTCCCAAGAGCTCACATGTGAGAGCTACTCAGAGTTCACAGGTCAGGTCTGTGGGGCCTGTGTTTAAATGGTCTGATTTCTCACTGCCTCTCAGCAAACTGTCTATCGTTTCCCCTCAAAAATCCCCGCTAGCTGCTTTCCCCATCCTCCTTGGAAGAGATGCCTGAATAGAAAAGAGCAAATTGGTGATGGCTGCCTCTAAGAGACAGAAAATCAAGTGGTTTAAGCACACATAGCCGGAACAGACAGGAAGCATGGCTGCCCGTCTGTGCCGACGCTGGCGAGTGACAGCAAGTGGGGCCTGGGGACCCGTGAGCGTTCGCCGTGAAGCCGGTCATTGAACGGAGAGGCCCCACGGGTCGAGCACCGTCCTTTCATTCGGTGCTTCTTCCACTGAAATGTTAACAGGCCTCCAGCTGCCTGTGGTTCAGTTCATTGCCGAACGTTGCAAAATTGAGGAGACATTAGTTAAGAAGCTCAACTTATTCTAAGACTTGACCGAGCTATTTAAGCTCTTGAGAGAAATCCACACACAATAGGCATCTCATTCGCAAGCACTGGAGAGAACAGGGCGTGGACACGCCTCCATGGAGTGGAACGGGGTGAGACACGCGGCCGAGGGGCGGGTGCGACAGAGGGCCGGACCCCACGCCTGTTCGTGCTCCTCCTCCACCAGGGCTGGTCGCTGGCACCCGCTCTCTTCAGGCTGATGAATGTGCAGGGTGTCAGGTGAAACCTACAGGAAGTAAACAGATGCACTCATCAAAGTGCAGGCGACCGGCCTCCAGGCGCCAGCTCGGGGCCCTCAGGCACAGCCCCTGGGACTGACTCCCTCGGCCATCCCACTGCAGATCGCCTGGTTTCTGAGTCACAGGTGCTTCAGACAACAGACCATCTAACTTTGGAGGAAACATGAACAAATGAATTGGATCCCTGGCTCTTGTCCCTCCCTGGCCCCGGCAGCAGCAGCAGCAGTGACATCAGAGCAGTGACCCTCTGGACTCACGCCAGGGCCCAGGGACTGGCTGGGCTGTTACATTCATCTCCTCGTTTAACATTCGTGACATGCCCGGCCAGTGTGGTTCAGTGGTTGAGCATCAATCTATAAAGCAGGAGGTAATGGTTGAATTCCCGATCAGGGCACATGCCTGG
>NW_006293699.1:2484122-2487760 GCF_000327345.1 Myotis davidii
GTGTTTCAGAACGAGTCAACCCAGCAGTCTCCATGGCAGGACTTCTGTACCCAAGTCCTTCTTCACAGGCAGAGCTTCTGAACAGACAGCGCCGACTAACCAGCCCCAATGTTGGCCAGGCGAAGGGTTCATGCCAGCGAGGACCCTGCCCTCAGGAATGTAACTGTGGCCTGGCCAGCCTGGCTCCGTTGTTGAGCCTTGACCCATAAACCAGGAGGTCACGGTTTGATTCCCAGTCAGGGCATATGCTCAGGTTGGGGCTTGATCCCCTGTAAGGGGTGTACGGAAGACAGCTGATCAATGATTCTCTCTCATCATTGACACTTCTATCCTCCTCTCCCTCCTGCTTCCTCTCTCTGAAATCGGTAAAAACATTTTTAAAAAGATTATAACTATGCAATTTAAAATATATATTAAAATAATAATACAAATCTTTCAATGTTATATGAGTTTAAGGTTGTACTGACCTTAACCAACCATCCATTGGTGACTAAACTGTATCCCATATATCCATCCATCCATCTATCCTTCTATAGTGGAACGTTGGCTCTCAAACGTCTCCATCTCAAACAATATGCTTCTCTCCCACACTTTCATGCTGACCCCTGTCCGATCAGTCACGCGTCTCTCAGGCAACAAACAAGGGAGAGAATGTGCGAGTGTGTGTCAGTTTACTGCTAAACCTCACGTTGCTAACATCTTAGGAAATTGTGCTGTGAATATTTTCCTGTTTTTTGCTTTTGTTGCTGCTCATTATTATTAAACTAGAGGCCCAATGCATAAAAATGTGTGCACTCGTGGGGGTCCCTCAGCCCGGCCTGTGCCCTCTCACAGTCTGGGACCCCTCAGAGGATGTCCATCTGCTGGTTAAGGCCCGCTCCCTGGGGGATCAGGCCCAAGCTGGCAATCAGACATCCCTCTGGCAGCCCGGCAGCCCTTGGGGGATGCTCACTTGCCAGCGGAGAGCAGGCCTAAGCTACAGTCAGACATCCTTAGCACTGCTGAGGAGGTGGGAGAGGCCCCCACCACCACTCCTGTACTGGCAGCCATCAGCCTGGCTTGTGGCTGAGCAGAGCTCCCCCTGTGGGAGCACACTGACCACCAGGGGTCAGCTCCTGCATTGAGCATCTGGCCCCTGCTGGTCAGTGTGTGTCATAGGGAACAGTCATTCCCAGTCGTTCTGCTGTTAGGGTCAGTTTGCATATTACCCTTTTACTATATAGGATAGAGGCCTGGTGCATGAGTGGGGGCCGACTGGTTTGCCCTCAAGGGTGTCCCGGATCAGGGTGGGGGTCCTGCTGGGGTGCCTGGCCAGCCTGAGTGAGGGGCTGATGGCTGTTTGCAGGCTGGTCACACCCCCTTTAGGGTGGGGGTCCCCACAGGGGTGCCTGGCCATCCTGGGTGAGGGGCTGATGGCCATTTCAGACTGGCCAAGCCCCCCAGTGAGAGAAGCTCCCAGCCTCTCCTTTTTTTCTTTTTTTTTATTCTGGGATTTATTTACCTTCTATAATTGAAACTTTGTTGCTTTGAGTGGAGCTCAGAGACGGCCATGGGAATCTTGCCTTCCTCCATCATTGGGGCAACCAAGCCTACTGCTTGCTCCAGCTCCATGGCTGCCAGCCACCATCTTGGTTGGATTAATTTGCATATAGTCGCTCTGATTGGCTGGTGGGTGTGGCTTAAGGCATAGCAAAGGTATGGTCAATTTGCATGTTTGCCTTTTATTAGTGTAGATTTTCTTTTTTTACTGTACATTTCATTTCCTTGTTGTCAAATCCTCATTTACATTTCATGTCCTTTTTGTTTTTAAGGTGTTTATTTATAGATTAAACTGTATATTAGACATGTGTTGTATATGAGAAACATTCAAACAGGAGGTCAGTTGGGGGTCTGCAAGGCATTAATTCAATTTACATTATTTCTAAAGGAAAGCAGGATTCGGGTTTCGAACACCCTTCCAGAACGAAGCAGATTCGCGAACTGAGGTTCCACACACTGTATTCATTATCCAGTTAATCTGTATGAGCAACTACAATGTGTCAGACACTCTGCTACGACTGTGAGGGTCTTTTATGTGTTTATATTATCCACCATGAGGAAGATTCTGAAAACATGTATTATTGGGCACTGAAAATGCTAACTTTTAAAATGTTTTTATCCTGAAAGGTTAGGAGCCAGGAAAGCAGTTCTTGGCTTTCCTCTTTCCAAAGGCGGCTTTTGTCTGGAAGCTTTCAACCCCTTGCCCAGTTCAGGAAGAGGAACGAGTAAACTTCCATTCACACCCGGCCAGTTTGGCTCAGTTGATAGAGCGTCGCATGCATGAACACACACCTGAGGATTTCAGTCCATTGAATGAGAATGAACCAGGTCTTGGGCTGAGAGCAGTGCCAATTGAGCCCTCCCGCACCCCACCGCCCCGTGCCTAGGCGGTGCCCAGGGCTTCCTCTCTGAGGGAAGCGCGTGCCCCCCAAGGAAACACTATGAAAGCTGGGTGGTAGGTCAGCAGATAAGACTCCCTTGGGTTCACTCTCGTCTCCCCTTCCTCATAACTATCCGCCCCTAGGGGCAGCCTGGCCTCATCTCTGCAGCGTATTTCCGCATTTGCACATTAGCCCGTTCTAGTGCGCACCTGGGTTCCCTTCAGAGTTGCTCCCTGCACCCCGGGGAGACGCACACCCACACCCCAGCTCCTGTCTGCACGGCACAGCTCCGGTCCAGTGGCCTCCAGAAGCCCCTGCCGGTGGTTTCCTTCTCCCGCCCCTCTGTGCAGGACGGAGCTTCCTTTGAAACGCAGTCTGTCCTGTGGTCAGTTTCCCCACATCCCAGTTGTTTTTCATCACTTGTCTTATTTGGGGTGCGAGAGATGTATGGTATGCGAAACTCTATCATGGGGGGGTGACCTCGCTCCCAGCCCCCGTTTCCATCACCCCTACATGCAGCCAGTCGCTGGTGTCTGTCTTCCGGCTCCTGCATTCTGTTCCCACACATGAGGAGGCCCACACCTATTTCCCCAAGTCCCTTCTAGATGCTGGATCTCTCCCGATGGGGTCCCTGCTGGCTCCGCGCAGCTCAGTCGTGGAAGCCTCAATATATATATTGAAACCCTAAAACCACACAAATGGTAGGTTTGCAAACATTCACTGGGAACCTGCCAAGTTCAGACCCCCTGTCGCTCTGCTAACAGCTGGGCACCCAGCCAGCTCTGTCACTGTCCCTCTCCCTGCTTCCTGCAGACCCAGGGGCCTGGCCTGAAACTGCAGGGCAGGGCAGACTGTCCCTCCGACCAGTGCTTTTGACTCTGAAATGTATTCCATGTCCTGGTAGACTGTTAAGCACTTACTTTTAGAATTTTCTACTGACCCAAGCCCTCACTCAACATGCCCTTCCCCACTTCCCCTTCCTTCCCGTCGCGCCTGTGTCTTTGGTTCAGACAAGTCCTTTAAGTTCAGCGTCTTCCCTTCCCAAAGACCATCCAGCCACCGCCTCTCTGGAGGTGAATGAGCACATTCCTGGCTCTGTCTTCTGCTTAAGAAATACCGCGGCCACCCGGCAGGGTGCTCCTGGCGGGCGGCCTGCTCTGCAGAGCACAGAGAGCCTCCCGGGAGCAGGTGTCTCTCCTGCCCCTTGCAGAGGGCCCC
>NW_006293699.1:2489188-2491904 GCF_000327345.1 Myotis davidii
GGGGGCAGGAGGGAGGAGGGGGGAGGACTGGTGTTCGGTCCAGGCTGCCCACTGAGTTCCCGCGGGTCAGCTCTGCCACTGTCGGGCTCTGTCAGCCGGCCGAGCACTGAGGGGAGGATGGGGTAAGAGGACCTCCCACGTCTGCCCCCTCTCCAGCCCACATTGTCTAAGCCCTTTATTTCCAGAGATCATACTGCGCCGCCCCCCTTGCAGGAAGTCCACCCCCCCTCCGCCCCCCCATTTTGAAGGTCACGTGTCTGGGTTGCTGCCTTCAAGTAGCCATCTCCTTCTGCATCTTGAAGCTGACGGGCTCAAGCTGTACTTAAAGACCCTTTTCCTAAAACGGCACAGAAGCGGGCCTTTCGATGAGCGGTGAGCGTGCAGAAGCTGATGGGCTCAAGCTGTACTTAAAGACCCTTTTCGTAAAACTGCACAGAAGCGGGCCTTTCGATGAGCGGTGAGCGTGCACTCGAGGTCCCGGAGATGAAGCCAGGCCTCTTTCCCCACAGGGAAACCTCTTTCCTGGTTGCGTATTCATTCCACTGCCTCGAATTGATTTAAAGAAACAGGAGTATGTGGGTGACAAACTATTTGAGCTGTCACCGAAGCGTCCCTGATGCTAAGAACCTGGTAGCAGTTTTGGAAAAGCAGTCAGCTGACCCGCATGGAAGTGTGACGGGGCTGGGAGGGCGTCGGGCGGACGCCGATCCAGCACTCTGTCATGGCGAGGAGACAAATCCACCTTCCCCGAAGCTCCAACTTACGGAGAGCCGAGTGCAGTTTCGCAGGAGTCAATTAGACCAGCGGTTCTCAACCTGTGGGTCACGACCCCTTTGGGGGTCGAACGACCCTTTCACAGGGGTCGCCTAAGACCATCCTGTACATCAGATATTTACATGACGATTCATAACAGTAGCAACATGACAGTGATGAAGTAGCAACGAAAATAATTTTATGGTTGGGTCACAACATGAGGAACTGTATTTAAAGGGCCAGCAGGCGGAGAACCACTGGATTAGACGGAGGCCAACAGCCAGGAAGTGAGCACCCGTTCAGGGGGTTCCCTCCAGTGGGAGGCGGCTTATGGGCTCGGGGGGCTTCTGAGTTTTTACACTTTGGGGACGTTGAGGTTTTCATCGTGCAGCTCTCGTACTGAGTGCAGCAGACGCTGTAACTCACCACCAAGAGCACGTCCTGTGCGGAGGCGCCGGCACACGTGTTCCATGAGGGGCCGGTGGCTGTTCAGGCTGGCGGGCCTCTCCCCCTCCGTGTCCACGACTCCGCTACGCTGCCGTGGAGAGAAAGCAGTGGGAGACGGACAGACACAAGTGGAACGCATGTTCCAATAAAACGTTATTTACCAGGACAGGAGTGGGCAGCGGCTGAGGGTTGCTGAGTCCTTGGCCATCTTGGCTGGGAAAGCTGACCCAGGACCAGCTCCCCGCGGACAGGCCCCGGCCACCTCCCCATGGACAGGCCCCCGGACACCTCCCCGCGGACAGGCCCCCGGACACCTCCCCGCAGACAGGCTTCGGACAGCTCCCTGAGGACAGGCTTCAGACAGCTCCCCGCGGACAGGCCCCTGACCAGCTCCCCACAAAGGGCCCCCGGACAGCTCCCTGCGGACAGGCCCCGGCCACCTCCCTGTGGACAGGCCCCCGGCGCTCCTTCTCTCAGGATGGAAACCCACAACCTGAGAGCAGGCCTCGCACACTAATAGGTTCCTCATTGCCCTTTTATCCTAAAAGGTAACTACCTCCCAAGGAAAACGGACCTAGTTATAGTGAGGCCCCCTGGCCTGAGGGCGTCCCCCCGGAGCAGAGAGCAGCTGCAGGAGAGTCCACCACGGGCTCCACGCACTGACCCTCCTTTTGCGGAGTGACTGCCGCGATGCCTGGGGCTCGGGCCCATCATCACAGGAGGAAGGCGCCCGGCACCAGGGGGTCAAAGGCAGCTGCTCCTGGCCACAGCGTGGCCCCTGATGAGTATCTGACGTTCAGAGTAGATTTTGTTGGGCCTTCAGATCACACCCTGCGTCGGCGGTGCTGCCCGGTCTCCGTGCGCTGTTGGGTCACCTGGGTCGGTGGTGCTGCCCGGCCTCCGTGTGCTGTTGGAGGGGAGGGAGGAGGAACTTGGACACGCGGAGCCTCGACCCCCCTCGATGGTGCTGGTCTGTGGTCTCAGGTATTCAGAATGGGACTCCAGGTTCCAGAATCAGACACTACCTACTGAGCCTAGAATAGGAGGTGGTTTGGCCCATGAAACGGGGTTCCATGAGGAAATACATGCGAACTGGTGAAGGGATGCCGCCCGCCCCTCCCTCTCCACCTGGAAGGAGTCAGTGCAACAGCGACTCCCACGGAACAGACGCTGTTCCAGACGTCCTCTCTGTGTAGGACGGCTCCATTCCCGCTGCCTGGACCTGCCTGCATGCAGAGCTTCCTCAGGCACCTCAGGTTCCGCTCACCCTCAGGGACGTCCCCCGGCCACACCTCGTGTCCAGCACAGCGGGGTGAGGAGGCGGGCATTGGCCCGAGTGTGCTCCTTTTTTTAACCAACACTCGTGGGTCCTCCAATCTTGACAAAATTACACCCAGAACTGAACCCACCGCCAGGACACAGTCTCAAGGTTCACCCCGCTCCCCGATGCTCCCTCAGGAGGTCCGCTCTCAGCAGAGATCCCAGCCCGGACCCTCAAGGCTGGCTCCTTCGGGGG
>NW_006293699.1:2492666-2500025 GCF_000327345.1 Myotis davidii
AGCCTGATGCTGACCTGGTTGTTAGGCGTCATGAAGGATGAAGAAAACTCGGAGCTGGAGGTTTTCTGTACTCACACTGGGTCACTTAAAAGAAAAGAGAAAGGCTTTTTCTTTAAAGCACTCAGGTTTCTGCTTTAAAGAAAAATGTTGTTAAATGGTCCGTTAATGTGAAAAATTCATGCTGCCCAAATGTCAATAATTCAGCGTGAGATTCGAGATGAAAGGGTCCTTCTTCAAGCTCCAAAACGGTTTGCTCAGTGGGACAAAGGGCAGAGGCCCCAGGTCTGAAGAGGGGTGTGCCCTAGGCGTGGCGTCGGGAAAAGGTCAGAGCCCTGCGGGGGGACCATTAGCTCCAGGGTAAGGCAGAGTGCACACAGCAGGGCCAGGGGGTGCACACACCCTGCAGCACCGAGCCAGCCCTAGGTGTGTGTGGTGGCAGTGGGGCGGGGGGAGGGGGGCCGTGCTGGGAGGGGACCACAGACACACTGACCAGCCCAACTTGGAACCTAGAGGCATAGTCCAGAGAGGCCACTGTACCTCCCGGCCACATCACCGGTCTCAGATCCCAAAGGCAGCCCTGAGATCTTGGCTCTGGTGCGCACTAAGGCGCGCTGTCACCGAGAGGAGGCGGTCACTGAGTCTGGGGCCTTGTGTGGGTTACGGGAACTGTGTAGAGACGTCACACAAAGCCTCGTTTACTAGGGAGGAAAGTGCTTGATAAACGGTGGCTCCGTTCTTGCTGCATTAGGGCTATTCCTTGGCTAAGCCAAAGCGTGGAGAAAGAGAAGAGAACTGTATCAGATGAGAGTCCATGGTCAGCCGACTCTGGCTGCCCTGGGGAAGCCAGGACTGCAGGACATGGCGCAGGGCCTGGGGGTGCCTGAGGAGTCTCCCCCAGTTCTCAGGGGGCAGGGGTGCTGTTCAGAAAGCAAACCTCCAAGTCCTGTTCTACGCCTTCAGCCCTGGGTAGGTTTGCAAGCGTCTCTCTCTGTCTGGAAAAGACGTGCCTGGGGTATAGCAGGCCCCCCCTGCCCGACAAGGGGTCGCCACCCACCGGTTGAGAACCGCAGTTCTAATGGGAAGCGTGTGCCCTTCGACCTCTAACTCCTGAACCCTCCCCAGCCCCATGAGCACATCCCACTCCCCTCCTGCCAGTTGGCTCTTTAGACTCCACATGTAAGTGAATCTGCAGAACTTGCCTTCCCCTGTCCGGCTTAGGAGATGGTAACTATGTAGGGAGGGAGGAGTAGCTGAGCTCTGTGCGCATCACTGGGGAAGCCTTCAACTTCTCACTGCCCTTGGCTCTGGCACTCACTAAGGCGCGCCATCACCGAGAGGAGGCGGTCACTGAGTCTGGGGCCTTGTGTGGGTTACGGGAACTGTGTAGAGACATCACACAAAGCCGCGTTTACTAGTGAAGAAAGTGCTTGATAAATGGTGGCTCCGTTGTTGCTGCATTAGGGCTACTCCTTGGCTAACCCAAAGCATCTAAAGAGCCACACTGGCAGGAGGGGAGAAAGAGAAGAGAATTGTATCAGATGACAGTGGCATGGTCAGCCGACTCTGGCTGCCTTGGTGGAGCCAGGACTGCAGGACATGGCGCAGAGCTTGGGGGCGCCTGAGGAGTCTTCCCCAGTTCTCAGGAGGCAGGGATGATGTTCAGAAAGCAAACCTCCAAGTCCTGTTCTGCTCATGAAATGTCACCTCCACAGAGAGGACCAGGCAGAGGTGACACCCATTAATAACTTGGGAAAGCTCTAATCAGTCCCATTAATTTGGCATTCGTTGTAAAAACATTCCTCATGGGGCACTGAAGCCCATGACAGTAGCAAGAAATTAATTCCATACAGTAGTGAACGGAGCTGGTGTGGCCAGTGAGTCACCTGCTCCCCCAGGGTGTCATTTCGTGGCTCCGTGGGAATCAGTAGCTTTAATATCCACCTGCTCTCAGGTGAGTCAGCTGGGTGTCCGGCAGCTCCCTGGGCTGGGAGTGAGGAGAACTAGGGAGGTTATGAGCTTCTCCTTCCCCCCTCGGGCTTCCTGAAGATCGGGGATTTCAAAACGCAAAAGAGGCTTCATAATTGCAGGACCAAAGAGGAAGCGAGGGAAACCAGGCCAATTGTCAATTGGATTCAGTGGAGATTTTTAAAGTTTTTCTAATTATTTTTTTTAGTCAGTGGAGAATAACAAAATGTTGTCATGGTGTCTGAATACAGGGCAGAGGCATGAGAGAAAATTCATTCCTAAAACATGAAAATACTAGAGGCCGGATGCACGGATTCGTGCACTGGTGGGGTCCCTTGGCATAGCCTGCGGGGATCGGCCGAAACCGGTGTCCAACACCGCCTGCCACTCCTGCTCATCCAGGCCCCACGACACCTGCTGCCGCCAGTGCTCGGTAGGCTCGCTGCTGCTCCACTGCGGTCTCCGGGCTGCGGTGGCCCTGCACCTGGCGCCCATTGGTCAGCTGAGCAGTGCTTCAGCTGTGGGAGCGCACTGACCACCAGGGGGCAGCTCCTGTGTTGAGCATCTGCCCCCTGGAGGTCATTGTGTGTCATAACGACCAGTCGACTGGTCGTTCGGTCACTTAGGCTTTTAGAGAGAGATGTAGGAAGAGTCCTAAGCCAGTCCCAGCCAACAGCACACAGATCCCTTTCAGAGAGGACACGCCAGGTCGGCAAAGACGGCAGTGCAGGCGGCTGTCATAGGAGGAAAGCGGCCACCTTGGCATCTGGGAGCGGTGGGTGAGGCATCACACATTCACAGCTGAGCTACCACAACAATCAGAACAGCCCGGCCCCAGAAACACGTGCGAAGACATGATCCAGGCAGCGGGCAGCCTTTTGGACCTCATGGACCACGGTGGCGACCGCTGACCTAGGCAAGCATATTAGGGCTAAAAATAAGCGGTTTGGTGTGCGCTGGCATACGGGAAAGATCACTAAGTGGGCCTGGTCAGACTATGGGCGTTTTACCCACCTTGAAGTGTCTTGAATACAGCAACGTGATATATCCGTTAAAAATTAAAAAGAAAGGGTGGTTAAATAGAGTAAGCTGCACACACTCTCAGCACTGCGGGCACGGCCTTCCTCTGAGTGTTCCTGGAAACGGCAAAGACAAGAATCGGAAAGGATGGATTAGAAGAAGAAAATGTGACACTCACACTGGTTCCGATAAGCAAGGAGCATAGTGAACACCCAAGGGAACCACGTGTTTCTCCAACCTCAGACAGCAAACTGACCACACCTAGGACAAGCCACGAAGTTAATCTTCCTCAGATAAATGGGCAAGTCAGAGATTGCCCACCAGCCCTTCCCCTGCCGACCACCGGGCCTTCGTTTAACGAAGTGGTCACGACGCTGTGGAACGGGTGCCAGCATCGGGATTTGAGTTCCGATGGTGGGAAGACAGAGTGTGTCTGAGTCTCAGGGAACATGCTTATTTTGGAAACACCGAGGAGTGGGAAGCATGGATGCAGTGTGCAGAGCGTTGCTGAAACACCAGAAGAGGCCACACTGCAGTCATGGTTGGGAAACTGACCAAGAGAGCAAGGAGTAAGGAAAACTCAGATGAGCAAAAGAGGAAGACTCATACAGTTGAAGGGGCCAGGACAGCTGAAGTGATGACTTTGGCTCATGAGGCCCTGTTGGCGGCGTGGCAGGACCTCGCTGTCGAAGGCTGCAGTCCATACAGCATTCCTGTTCTGTGGAGGCTTTTCTGCTGCAAGCATCTAGCGTCAGAGGGGTGGTCGGTGGCAGCCGTCTCTCGGCAGGCAACAGGGTCAGGTTCGCCTGCAGTGCCGTGCAGGTCAGACCTGGTGCCTGACACTCCCACGAAGATGACTTCTCTCTGGCTTTTACCGCAGAGGAGTAAAAGGATGATGGAGAAATTAGTTAAAATGAGGAAGAAGAGGTCACCTGGTGTGCACACTCTTCGTGCAGAAGAAATGGCGGAGCTCACAATGGATTTCCTGTGGCCCGCTGGTCGCTGTGCCTGCCCGGGACGCCCTGCGCATTGACGCCTGGCGTGCAGGTGTGAGTGTTGGATTCTGTGCTGGGGGTTTGCCAAAAAGCGACTGCACTGCAGCTTCAGGTGTTCAGCTCGTACAATATGGTTTTGTTTTAATTAATAGATTTTTAAAGCAATTTCAAGGCTTTTGGAAAAATTAAGCAGAAAGTAAGAGTTCCCAAATTCTGTCCTCCACCCTCCCCCATCTCCCCTCCGATCAGATCAGCACCCTGCACCAGATGGTGCGTTTGTTGCATTTGCATTGACCCATATCACTGAAAGCCCGTAGTCGACATTAGAGTTCACTCTTTGTGTTTTACACTCTATGAGTTTTGACAAATGTATAGAGATGTGTCCACAATTATAGAATCACACAGAACTAGTTCAACTGCCCTAAAAACCCTGCACTCCTATTTGACATCCCCTGTCCCCAATCCCTGACCCCCTGACGTTTTTACTGTATCCACAGCTTCACCTTTTCCAAGATGTCATACAGTTGGAATCATACCATAGCCTTTTCATAGTCACTTCTTTCACAGCAACTGCATCTGAGGTTTCTCCATGCCTGTTCACAGCTTGGAAGCCCCCTCCTTTTTGGCACTAAATATTCAATTGTCTGGGTGCACCATCACTTGCTTATCCATTCACATATTGCAGGTCATCTTGGTTGCTTCCAAATTTTGGCAATTATGAATAAAACTGCTATAAACAAAACACAAAAATTTAAAAAGAAAAAGAAAGTTGTTCTCAGCTATGAGTTTTAGGAATTCCACTCAACAGGCATGCGCTCAAGCCCCGTGAGTGGGACGGGGTTCGGGTCCATGCACGCACACCCCTCAGGGAGACAGCGCCTTCCCTGCAGTGGGTTGGCGCACCCCTCCCTGGTCAATGTGCAAACCCCCGGAGAAATTTCCCAGGACTCACCTGGAAGCCAAAGCCAAAGGGAGAAAAAGGAGGGTGGAGGGTTGGAACCCAGCCCAGCCCTGCTGTGGGCACCCATAATTCCTTTGTGAGGGAGCAGCCTGTTATTTCTAATGAAGAATCTAATTTCGAAGGGTGCCTGCATCAGCCTGGCGAGATTAGATTAGAGAACTTCAGGGTAATCTATCGAATGCAATTTAAAAGCAGGACCGGAGTTCTGCATTAAGAAAGAGGACCTTTAATGACGGATCCCTTATCCGTGGTCAGCAAACTGCGGCTCTTGAGCCACATGCGGCTCTTTGGCCCCTTAAGTGTGGCTCTTCCTAAGCCTTAGGAGTACCCTAATTAAGTTAATAACAATGTATCTACTTATATAATTTAAGTTTAAAAAATTTGGCTCTCAAAAGAAATTTCAGTCATTGTACTGTTGTTATTTGGCTCTGTTGACTAATGAGTTTGCCAACCACAGCCTTAGGTCATGGAAGCTATAGAGCGGTTGTCAAGCAGTTAGAAATGAGAATAACCTGTTCGGACATTAGGATGGAGGGGGAGGCCACAGCTACATTGGAGCCCGGGGCAAACCCGTCACTCCCACGTGGCCAGAGCCCGTCTGTGTGTTTGCAGATTTTTCCGGGGCCTCGGGGGCTGCTCAGCATTCTCCTTGCTGCCCCTCACGGACTTTTACGGACTGAGTTGTGCTGTCTCCCATTCGTCATGTTTCCTAAAATGTTTCACAATCAGGAAATGTCCCAGGAATGGTCCCATCTCCTCCTCTGTGTGGAATAACCGGGACTTTTTCTTCTGCAAAACTGCTATCACGCTGTCAGCCTGTTGCCGTAACAGTCACCGCGCCTTCTCTGTTTTACTACTGGGCTGTCTCACCTCTGAGTAACTTAGTCCTCAGACCCAGTGTCAGCTGTCAGGGAGGGAATGTCTCCTCTCACCTGGATGTCCTTGGACGGCCATGGCTCTGTATCCAGCAGAGCATGCTTTCACAACAATTATTTGTTAGATGGATGCTATTCGGGACGGAAAATGGAATTAAATGTCAGGTGTATGGGCATAAGGTCCAAAATTCATGCAAATTGGAAACACTTGATGTGATCACCTAAAAAATGTTACTACCACTGTGGCTGAGGTACTCAATTAACCTGGCAGGTCAGATTCTGAGCAACACCCTGGAAGGAGTAATGGAGGTTTGAGTCAGACACTTTTTCCTAGTGTTTGTTCTGCTGTGAAAGATCTCGAAACGAAGATGTGAGTTTTCCCGGGAAAATGTGTCAGGGAGGACGGGCTGGGCTGAGCCTTCTGGGTGAACAGCCGGGACTCCTTGCTTTTCCACGGGAATTTCAGAGGGTGAAAGCACCCCTGTTCTTGTCCCACCTGGACCTCAAAGGCAGTCGCAGTCTGTGTGCCCGCCCTCGCGGCCCTGCCCTCAGCCATTGTGTCCAGGTGGGTACACATCACCAGGGCAGGCGGGCACACATCACCGAGGCGGGGGGCACACATCACCAAGGCAGGCGGGCACACATCGCCGAAGAAGACGGGAAACTGCAGACACACTCAGCTCCCTGGGAACAAGATGCTCCCTAGAACTTGGGGAAACACTGTGGCCGCATCCAAGTCAGTTATTTGCAAATGATTCTTCCAGCCTTTTCTTTTCGCTGACTTCCCGGGACTCCTCCTTTGTAAGGTTTTGTGGGGAGTTTGTTGGTTTGTTTATTTTTCGTTAATCCTCCCAGGATTTTTTTACATTGATATTTTTTTAGAGAGAGTGGGGGAAAGAGAGAGAGAAAGATGGATTCGAGAGTAACACGTTGACCAGTTGCCTCCTGCAACCCAGGCACCCATCCTTGACGGGGAACTCGAACCCAAGACCCTTCAGTATAACGGCCAACACTCCAACCATTGGGCCACACCGGCCATGGCGTTGGTAGATTTCGTTAGCCCTTGTGGATTATCACAACCGAGTTATCAACACTGGGAAGTCATAATCCCCCCCTTTCTGAAGTAACCTTCCTCGATCTGGATGTCTCTCTGCCCTGGGACATGGCTGCTCCCACAGCCCATGAGGCTTCATTGTACGCGTCTGGCTCCTGGGAACACGGGTGTCCACTCGCGATAGAACGCGGCGGGTGAGCTTAGGCACCAGCAGATGAGCTGGAAAAGACAGACCCAGTGTCACTTATTTCAGACTGTGTGTAATCTGTGTACATCACGGCTGAAATCCAGGTCAGCTGTTTCTGCTTCTAATGAGCAGTTAGCAAATTAGTGAATTGATTTTTCTGTTTGTTCTTCAATTTGGAAACCTAACCACTTACCTGGATGGTTTTGTTTTTACATAATGGCTTCATGGCCATTCACAGCTGGAATTATGTTTGACAATTTCCTCCGTTGGGCCTGATTGGAGAGGGTAAATCACATGTGTCC
>NW_006293699.1:2500232-2502520 GCF_000327345.1 Myotis davidii
CTCGGCAGGGGCCCGAGTCAGAAAGCTTGCATCCTGGGCTCCTCTCCCCAGCTGGACCCACCATCAGTCCTGGGAACCGATGGCCTTGAGGTTGTGAGGATCCGTCCTCTCCTCTCCATGCCCGTAGCCCCTCACTTCTGGGTTTCTGGGCAGCTGCTTGCTCGATGCCCCCAGAACCTACCCATGTGCCCGAATGGTCTCCTTCTGCAGCTGAGGGCCTGTCCGTGTTCCTCCGTGAGCTCTTCCCCGGCTGTTGGCTGTGGGGGAACCCGCACTCAGTCACCCTTCCTGGCGGCCCATCTTCCCTGGCTGAGGACCCGAATGTCCCAGACTCCTACTCACCTCAGCACCTCTGGACTCCCTGTCTCTTCATCCAGAGCACACTCAGTACGGCCTCTCCCCAGCCGTTGGCTGTGGGAGAACCCGCACTCAGTCACCCTTCCTGGCGGCCCATCTTCCCTGGCTGAGGACCCGAATGTCCCAGACCCCTGGTCACCTCAGCACCTCTGGACTCCCTGTCTCTTCATCCAGAGCACACTCAGTCCGCCCCTCCCAGCCGCAGCCCCCTCTGCCTGGTCTAGGCCTCCTGCCTTGCAGATTTTGGCTGAGTCTCCTCTGTCCCCAGGACGTTCCCCACGTCCTCACCTGCTGGCCAGGATTGGGCAGGAGACCCTCGGCTTGCCTGCCGCCGCCCTCCCCCTTGCGCCACCCTCCCCTCTGCACCCCCTCCCCACCTGGGCACAGTGGGGTTATGCCCTCACCTCCTCAGCTTCCCTGGGGACTGTGAGAGCCTAAGCAGCGCCTCAGGTCACTGGTGCGTTCCCAGCCCACGGCAGACCTGCCATCAGTGAGCAGGACTTAGTGCTGAAGGCTGATGGAACTCAGTCAGGCACACGGGCCTCGAGGAAAGCCGGCTACCGCTGACGTAAGCAGGAGCCCAGCTTCACGTGTTGTGTTTTTCTGCATGTTCACCTCCTGCAGAAGTTACCTGACCTGCCCCTGTAACCGCAGCTTGGTGCCGCCCTCCCTTAAGTCTTAACCTCTGAGACACCACACACGCCATAGTCACCCACCACATCGTGTTCATGTGCAGCCTCCGTGAAATTCCGGTAAACTCCCCTATCTAAAATTGTAATTGCGTGTCCATGCGTTATTTAATTAACCTGGGTTCCTGCATCGCTGACAGCTCATGTGTCTTTAAACCCCCTGAGAGCTGCGGCTATTTCCGGGAAACGAGTCATTGAAATGTCCTCTGAATGTGAGCAGTCCCTGCTCCTCTCTGTAAGCCCAGTCGCCCCGGGACAGGCTCATGGAGGACTTGCCTAGCCCATTCTGTCTTGCAAATTTCCTGGGTCACCGTGTTACCAGGTTAGTTGATTCCAAAATCTTCCCACTAAAAGGTACAGAATAAGAAAAGCATAAAATAACCCTTCCGTGGAAAAGGAAAGTGGCCGTTGCCGATGGAGGAAGTGCACAGACTCTCACTGTGGCGCCTGCGGTGACACCTCCTGTGGCATCTCCCGTGGCGCCTGCCGTGGCGCCTCCCATGGTGCCTCCCGTGGCTGCATAGCATAGACATCACACCACATCCCGTCGAATGGGATCTGGATGGTAAATCGGCGTCAGAGCGAAGCGGGCCTGCAGAGAGGCTGCTTGCTCTGCCTTGCACGTCCTGGGTGACAGAGGCCATGTCACGGTATTGGTGACTTCCCGACGTGGCAGAGTGATCCAGTCCTCTCCCACGGTGGCCCTGCAGTGACCTGGCGAGGGCTCAGCTGGTGCCCACTTGGTGAGCAGGGTTGCGGTGGCAGGTGAGTAGACTAACAAGGTTCTAACTCTGCGACACGAGCTTTCACAAAGACCACCGCCTGGCTCATGCCTGGCACTGCAGGTGCATTTAGATCCGGGCGGGGCTTGGGCATCCATCTATTTAACTGGTGCCTCCAGGGAAGCCAGTGTGGAGCCTAACAGGGCAGAGGCTGGCGGGTGGACGGAGATGGCGGCCCTTCCGTTAACATCGCAGCCCGGTGGTCACGGTCCTAACTTCACACAGCCAGGAACCCGTGCGAGTCCGTTTTTAATCACCAGACCCAGAACAAAGGACTGTGTGACACAGAAAATTGCCAGAGATTAGAGCGTTTCCAGGGAAACCGTCGCTTCCCAGAGGTGGTTGTATCCTGTTCGGTCAACAGGCGCCAAAGGCAGGTGCCGGCTTAGGTGGCCCTGGCACTCACGCCCTCTGCTGAGTTCAGGGTGCCAGGAAGCTGCATGTCCTCTTCTGCTTCCAG
>NW_006293699.1:2502568-2503830 GCF_000327345.1 Myotis davidii
GGGCCTTGCCCGTCCACAGATGTTCTCTGCAGTACCGGTCGGCTGTGGTGTTATTTTCTCCAACCAAACCTGTACAGAGGAAAAGGCCTGAACCAGCAGGTTCGGGGTTCCAGACAGGGTGTCGTCCCCACATGGCCGTGTCCACGGGACAGAATAATGAATAGCAAACACCCTGCAGGCAGGGCTCCCACGCACCCTCGCCAGGCTAGGCATTCCGAATATATTGTCCTTTTCTGTTCTCCGTGTCTCCATTCAGCAGTGAGAAAATTAAAGTTCAGAAAAATAGGAGTAATTCCCCCCAGGTCACGCCCGAGCGATGCTATGGGAACCGAAGCCCACGGCCCCGCCTGCTCTGCGCCGAGTGTGTCTGAGCTCAGCCCTGTCCTTGGAAAGGCCGAACAGCTTATCTCCGGACCAAATGCGCTCTCATCTAGGAGAAGTCTTGGGAAAGTCTCTTAAACGCCCTGCAAACAAAGTCTTGTTGTGAATGACGGTGTTTGTGCTCCAGGCTGCCCATAGGAAGCTTTTCCTTGTGGCACCTACAGGCTGGCGGCTTCCTGGGCGCCTGGTGTAATTATCTGCCTCCCTCGTCTTTCTCGGGACTGGCACCCCAAAAGGAGTGGTAGCGCTGGCCCGGATACTTCCCTCTGAGTTCTCTGCGGGCTCCAGAAAGCAGTGGTCAGAGCCCCCATAGGACACTGGGCCCCACGGAAAACACAGTGCCCCTCCTGGGAGACTGCCCACGAGTGGGAGGGAGGGGACTCACGCTCAGGGACAGCCTCTTAGCGGAGGTCCCCTTCCCCAGGGGTGACCTAAGCATGTCTTTTCATTTTACACTGAACTATTTTTTTAAATATATTTTATTGATTTTTTACAGAGAGGAAAGGAGAGAGATAGAGAGTCAGAAACATCAATGAGAGAGAAACATCGATCAGCTGCCTCCTGCACACTCCCCACAGGGGATGTGCCCGAAACCAAGGTACATGCCCTTGACCGGAATCGAACCTGGGACCTTTCAGTTCACAGGCCGACGCTCTATCCACTGAGCCAAACCGGTTAGGGCTATTTTTTTTTTTTTTTTAGTTTAGGTCAGAGCTGAGGAGGGGGCCGGGGAGAGGCGTGGCTGGGGGGTGGGGCAGGGCAGGCCAGGAAGGGATTCCTGAACTACTTTTTTGTTTCAGATGCATATTATATCATCTGAATACTATCTGTAATAATAAAAGCATAATATGCTCATTAGACCAGACCTCCTCCCAGACATC
>NW_006293699.1:2504040-2505508 GCF_000327345.1 Myotis davidii
ATGTATTTTAGAGAGAATGGAAGGGTAAGGGAAGAGGGAGAGAGAAACATTGATGTGAGAGAGATACAGGGATTGTTTCCCTCCCGGACATGCCCCAACCAGGGCTGGGGATCAATTCTGTAACCAGGAACATGCTCTTGACCCGGAATGGAAGCGAGACCCTTCTGTGCTCGGGCCAACGCTCTAACCACTGAGCAACACCCGCCAGGGCTCTAGTACTTTTTAAGTCCACTTACATTACCCCTGTGCTCACACCTCCTGGCACACATTTGCCGGCTTTAGTTTGCATATGTGTGATGACCATCGGGGTCAATACCTTCCGTAAGTACATTTACCATTCCCATTACATCTTCTGTGAAAGGCCTGTTCAGGCCGCTCACTGGTTTCTCCTCAGGGTTGTGTGTCTCTTACTTTTTGGCATGCATCATTTCCTCACATTGGTATTCTAATTACTTGTCCATTTCATTATTGCCAATACTTTCCTTTTATAGCTTGTCTTTTCACTCTCATTTTTGTATACGTTCATAGGAAAAGGTGGTGATTTTCGTGAAATCAAATTTATTTGCATTTTGGGTGTCTTTTTAAAGACTTCCTTCCTGTCCTGATGACATAAAGACACTGGCTTCCTCTCCCTTCTAACATCTTTGTGGTTTATCTTTCACAATTACATCCTGAACCGGCCGTGGGGAAGGTGTGAGGGTCCTTACAGTTACCTTTCATTGCCTCAGCAGTGGTCCCAGCCCTTTGTGGAGGGGCCCCCTTTTCCTGTCGATCTTCAGCGCTGCCTGTCGCTGCTCCTCAGAGTCCGGTTCGGTTTCAGACCTGGGTCACGCTCCACTGCCCCTGGGTCTGTCTCTGAAACAGAAACACATTCTCAGTGACAACAGCGCCGTGTTGGGCGGGACAGGCATTCACACAGGCACGCTGTCTCCTGTACCAGGCGTGTGCATTGGGACTGCTCCCCCCCACGTGTTCATAGGGACTGTCTTGCTGTCTTTGGCACTTTGCACACACGTGTGTGTATGTGCACATACACACATGTACATAAACACACAGAGTTGGTTCACTCACTTTAAAGGCACTTTTGGGAACTTGGTTGTAATTGCATTAAATGTATGCATCAGCACAGGGAGAATCTATAAACTTCAGTCACTGACATTTCCAATACACATCATAGTTGCAAATTTATTTACTTTTGAAAAACATGTCTTTCACTAAAGTTTTATGATTTTCTATATAAATTTCTTGCAAATATTTGGTTTAAATTTATTCCTAGGTATTGGGTAATTTGGGGGCTATTTTATCTGTGTGTTTTTAATATGATTTTTTACTGTAAATTTGCTGGCACATAGAGCCACAGATAACTTTTTAAAATATACTTTTATTGATTTCAGAGAGGAAGGGAGAGGGAGAGAGAGATAGACACATCAATGATGAGAGAGAACCATTGATTGGCTGCCTCCTGCAC
>NW_006293699.1:2506187-2510703 GCF_000327345.1 Myotis davidii
CGCCCAGCCAGGGCCTTCTTTCCCCGGCTGCTGGCTGGGGCCTTCCTTCATTCTGTGCCACCCCCTGGTGTCCAGTGCATGTCATAGCAAGCGATCAAACTCCAGGTCTCCCAGTGGAACTCCTGAGGGGACACTTTGCATATTAGCCTTTTATATATATAGATAGGAGCCTAGTCAAACTTTCAAGGAGAATGACCCTTATTTTATTGATTTTTTAGTCTATAGCAGTAGTTCTCAACCTTCTGGCCCTTTAAATACAGTTCTTCATGTTGTGACTCAACCATAAAATTATTTTCGTTGCTACTTCATAACTGTAATGTTGCTACTGTCATGAATCGTCCTGTAAATATCTGCTATGCAGGATGGTCTCAGGCAACCCCTGTGAAAGGGCCATTCTACCGCCAAAAGGATCGCGACCCACAGGTTGAGAACCGCTGCTCTAGGGCATCAAATAGCCTGAATTTCTCACCCTTGCAGTGGCCACACCCATTCTGCCATTCTGGCCAATGACCTGTTTCCCAGGTGTGACTGACAGCAAGCACCTTCTCTGGGCATGCATCTATTCCCACCCCCAACCCCCCACCCCCATTCTCAAGGACCAGGTTCATTACAGCAGCACTAGCTGCTGGGGGACCACTTGGGGAAGCACTGACTGTGGGAAGAAGCAACCCAGTGGGAGAAGGGCCCGCCCCTCCCAGGACTGTGCAGGTCAGTGACCCCTGACCTCGGGCTCCCCCTCAGGGGTGCTGTGAGGCTCCTGGAACAGTCCCTGGGCAGCTTTCCTTCCTTGATGCCATAAACGCTGGTTCCCTTTGTGGGAGGAGAGATCGAATAAGAGCTTGAGTCTGGGCCAAGGGGTAATAGCTCTGGCTCCAATGGTGAGAAAAGGACAAAATGGAAAAACAGACTTTGGAGCCAGATCACGAGAACCATTGATTGGCTGCCTCCTGCATGCCCCCTACTGGGGATCAAGCCCACAACCCGGGCATGTGACCTTGGACCGAATCAAACTAAGGACCCTTTATTCCACAGGCCGATGCTCTATCCACTGAGGAAACCAGCCAGGATGCAGATGACTTTTTATTGGTTTTTCTATTCAACAGTATTGCTTACACTCATTAAGATCAAATAATGTATCTATGGTTTCCTTGGAATGTAATTTAGACCGTCACATCCTCTCTCTCAAACGTTGGCTCACAGATCAGGAGACAGTTTCTGCCTGCTCCTAACCCTGCTCATCACCTTCCTGGCCGGAGGGTGTGCGGTCAGCTTCTGGCCAGGATGGCTGCAGACTTGGCAGAATCGCTAACATGTCTTGTTCAGTTTTTGCTCACTCTGTGCCTACCACCCATTCCCTGCTGAGACTATGGAGTTCCCTTTATCCTAGTAATGGGACATTTGTGAATGGCACTTGTTTACATTAAAAGGGAATCTTTTTTTTATAAAAGTAGCAGTGATACTCCATTCTGCAGCAAATCCTGCAGGCGGTGGTGCTATCAGAGAAAAGTGCGGGAGATCTTTCCCTCTTGCTAGTGGGAGTGAGGTCTTGGGGTGCCGCTGGAATAAGCATTTTGGAGGACCCCCCAGGAGGACGAGCTATGACAGAAAGTGTTATTTCTGTGGAAATACACCCTGCATTTCCCAAGTCCCATCTCCCTGGGTCCAGCCCTAGAAGCAGGGCAGCTGGGTTCCCTGGAGCTAGACGCAAAGCCAGTGTCCAGAGCTGCCTTCCGCGCTGCGGCCGGGCCCAGCTCAGCATCAGGCTGGCGGCAGCCCATCAGTCATTGCGTGTGGGGGCTCCAGAGCGTGGGCCCTGAGGGTAATGCAGGAGCGCTCGCCCGAGCATCAAGGGGCCCGAAAGCACAAGAGTGAACTCCTTTCTCTAGTGCAGTGGTTCTCAACCTTCTGGCCCTTTAAATCCAGTTCTTCATGTTGAGACTCAACCATAAAATTATTTTCGTTGCTACTTCATAACTGTAATGTTGCTACTGTTATGAATCTTAATGTCAATATCTGATATGCGGGATGGTCTCAGGCGACCCCTGTGAAGGGGTCGTTAAACCGCCAAAGGGGTCGCAACCCACAGGTTGAGAAACGCTGCTCCAAATGCTCATGCACCAGAAATGAACCCAGCGGCCAGGCAGGCAGAGGGAAAGCCAACAAGCAGGTTCCTTTAAGGTCTGGGACCGCAGCGTGTCATTCACTTTAGTGCAGGCCCCGAGGAGCCTGAGGAAACAAGGGGTCAACCCCAGCAGCAGAGGTGGGACCTGCTCATCCTCCTGCCTGGGGAGTGGCCTCAGGGAGATCACAGAGCCCTCCCAGGAGGCCTGGGTGGGGGAAATGGGCTGGAGGACAGGTGCTCTGGGACCAGCAGGGGGCGCTGGTGCACTGGGACTGAGAGCTCAGGGCTCTGGGCCAGGCAGCTGGGAACACCCTCTACTGGCCCCTGAACACTTGGGCAGGCAGGGCCTCACTCAAGTGTGACTTCCCTGCACCTGGGGCCCAGGAGCCACATGAGCCCTCAGCTCTGACACCCACACTTGTCTCCTATCTCTCCCCTCCCTCAGGAGTCGTTGTCCACGCACACACATGCACACGCATGCACACACGTGATCCCTGTCCACTCACCTAACCTCCCCTTTTGAGTCCATAAAGTCACCTGTTCCTACCTGCTCCTAATATGCTTATAAACACCACTGAAATCTGCCACTTTGGCCCTCTGGGTCCATGGTCAGCAGTGACATTTGAGGAGAGATGGGGTGAAATGGTTGGAAATGAGAGGAGGCACGGGGACTGAGGGGGGCTCAGCTTGCTGCCATGGGCTCCCTGCGTGGGGGCCGCGGTCTGAGTGGACGGCATCCCTCCCAGGAGGCTCCAGTGAGGGCTACGCAGGCCCGGGCGGTCCACGGAGCCAGGGGGCCTGCTGCTCGGCTCCGCGGGGCTGGGTAGGGGGCGGGAGCTGAAAGGCTGTGAGGACACTGGTCGGGAACCAAGGTCGCAGACACATCGCACTAGCAGCACAAGGCCCGTGCTCGCCCAGCCCTGTGCGTGTTTGCACAAGATAAAGACGAAGGGAAGACATTATCATGGCCTCAAGGGGATTCATTCTTGGACAAGACATAGGTGTATGGCATAATCTAAGAGGTTATTACAGAATTTTAGAAACTAAAGTTTTATTTCCTGTTTTTTAAAACAAAGGAAATGAGCCAAGTGATGGCTACAGTGCAGAGATTAAATAGCCTGCTGAATCACACAGCAGGACTGGGTGCTGTATGAATGAGAGCGAGACAGGTGGCTGCAGAAGGGCACCTCGCGAGATGTGGGGGGGGAGGAGGGGCAGCCTGAGCTCTGCAGGACAGCAGGTGCCGCCCCCAGGACTGCAGCGAAAAGGGGAGCCCATGGGGTGGGAGTTGGAGTTAGTGGCGCCGAAGGCTCCGGTTACAGTGTCTAGGGGAGAAAGGGTAAGTGGATGTGGAATGCCTGTCCACCACCACCCTGGGCCCGGGCTCCTCAAGGCTCAGTGCTTTGCCCGGTCCACACGCGCCACCTGGTGGACGGGGAAGCAGGTCTCAGGACGCCACGTGGCTCCTGGAGGTGGTGTCAGGTCTAGGCTGCCTGAGCCCAAAGCTGCACAGGCCTGTGAGCCAAAGCCTGGGGACATGCCACCAGAAGGGCTGCCGTGTGCCCCTGCCCCAACCGGGGCTGTGCCGAGGGCCAGGGTCAGACCGGGCGTCCACAGCTGCTCGGGCCCCCAGCACAGGTGAGGGCGAGGCTGCCCGCACAGCTCTGTGACTCGCCCCAGGCTCCCTTCAGCCCAGCCCTGGGAGGAGGACAGCCCCACAGCCCCACAGGCTTCCTCCCTCAGCACCTCCGGGCAGGCAGTGACATTCCGAGTGGACGCCTCCTCACATTATAAGACGTTTGGGATTTTGCCTCATTAATGCACATGCTCACTTTGCTGGAACCGTGGGAGCACTGGTTTCAGGAGCCTCGTGCGGAGCGCGCAGCAGACAGTTGGTGGCAATTGGCGTCCTCGCTCTGCCCGCCAGCATCCAGGTGGGGCGGCCTCCGGCCTCTTGTGACCCAGGCAGAGCGCGGTGCCAAATGGCCGCGCTCCGAGCACCACACTGTCCCTCAGAGAAGTCTGTCCGTCGGTGCCACAACCCGACCTGTGACATCAGATAAGTGGGCACCTCCTGGCACCCCGCTCCCCCCTAACCCCAGAGCGCCCTGTCATGGGACATGTCACAGTCTTGTGCCTCCTTATGAGTGTAGAAGGTTCTGGAAGGTTCTGGCTAAACCTGAGCAAAAAAACAGAGCGACTTTTCTAAAACACCCTCCCAGATGTCACAGTAGTGGGTATATGTGTGCATATACAGGCATGAAGGCCCATGTTTGCATGTTTGTCCTGTGTAAAGAGATGTGGAGTTGGGGCCCTATAGGCATAATCTCCACTCTCAAGGATGACGCTGGAGGGCACTGGGGCACCTCCCTTGCCTCCCAGTCCTTGGGCATC
>NW_006293699.1:2512046-2512607 GCF_000327345.1 Myotis davidii
AACCCGGGAGGGTCCTGAGGCCCGGGTCAGAACCACAGCCGGGGGCCCACGGCCCTGGGGCCCGTCCTGTGGCTGCACCCTGTGTCCAGGGCCTTCCCGGGACACGTGGCCGCTCACCCGCAGGGCGGTGGCCCAGTCGGTGTTTTCTCCCCAATCCCCACTTCAGGCGCCAGGCTCGCTGCAGGTTTTCTCATTGACTTTCCCGTTGTCAAAATAATACCGAACGTACAAAGTAAAAACACAGAAAATAGAAAAGGAAACCCTCACAACAGTACGGGCATACCCAGTGCGTGTCGACTGTTACTATTCATAGTCTAGGGGGCCCTTTTCAGAGTTATAATAATCAGTTTCATAGCCCAACCTTTTACCTACAATGACATAATTAGCATTTTATGCAAATTCTCATTAGACACCTCATTGTATATACATATACACTAGAGACCCCATGCAGGGGTAGGCCCTCACCGCCCCGGCCACCTCGGCCCTCACAGCCGCCCGGCTTCGTCTGGAAGGTCGTCCAGTCATTCGGCTGTTCAGCTGTTCTGTCGATTTGCATATTAT
>NW_006293699.1:2514488-2515076 GCF_000327345.1 Myotis davidii
CATTAAACAAAAAAAAATCTATATAATAAAAGCCTAAGTGCCCATTATGGCGAAACGACCAGAACAACAGGTCACTATGATGTGCACTGACCACCACGGGGCAGACGCTCAACCAGAAGCCGGGTCCATGGCTGGCAAGAGCTGTGGCGAGCCGAGTGGTAAGGAGCAGTGAGCAGGTGGGCGGTAAGGAGAGAGAGGTCCTGGACTGCGAGAGGGCACAGGCCAGACGGAGGGATGCCCCCCTGTCTGGTGCATGAATTTCGTGCACCATAAAAATGCTATTCTGTGCATCTTTGAATTATAAATAATTCATAGGCACAGAGAGCAGTAGGGTGATTGCCAGAGGGAGAGGGGGGTGGGGAGGTGGAAGAGGGATAAATGGTGATGGAAGGAGACTTGACTGGGGGAGGAGAACACACAAAACAATATACATGTGATGTATTATAGATTTATACACCAGAAACCTATATAATTCTATTAACAATGTCACCCCAATAAATGCAATAAAAATACAAGAAGTGCACTGCTGGGGAGGAGTTGCTGTCCCCACACTCTCGGTCAGTGGGGCGGGGGGGGTGCCTGGGGTGA
>NW_006293699.1:2516417-2520569 GCF_000327345.1 Myotis davidii
TTGGCTGCACCTTGGAGTCACTGGGGGGTCCCCCTAGGCACTGGTCAATGGGCAGGCTGACGGCAGGCATGGGATGCTTCAGAACTCCCAGGTCCCTAAACGTGCGTCAGAATCCGAGAGCCCTGAAGGAGGCCCGCCCCCCCCCAACCGGAGAGTTTGGGCTGGCCCAGGGTCAGAACTGTCTTCCCGTCACCCCAACTCTGCAGCAGGGCCACCGTCTCCCGGCTGCCCCAGAGGTCTCTGTTGGGAAAGACTTTGCCTCATCACCCAGATCTCAGCTCACCCCACGGGCAGCGGGCAGCGGGCAGCGGGCAGCAGGTGGCGGGCATTGGGCAGTGGGTGGCAGGTGGCAGGCAGTGGACAGTGAGCAGTGGGTGGTGGGCGGTGGGCAGCAGGCAGCAGTCTGTCTCACCAGGCTGCTGGGTGTCTGACAACAGGGACCGAATCATGTGTGATCCTCCCTCCACCATATTCCTCCCCACAGGCTCCTCCCCACAGGCTTCTCCTCACAGGCTCCTCCTCCCCACAGGCTCCTCCTCCCCACGGCCTCCTCCTCCCCACGGTCTCCTTCTCCCCACAGCCTCCTCCTCCCCACGGGCTCCTCTTCCCAACAGGCTCCTCCTCCCCACGGCCTCGTCCTTTTCACGGCCTCCTCCCCACGGCTCCTCCCCATGAGCTCCTACCGGACACCCCAAGGGCTGCTGCCGCAGCTCTGCCTTCCCCTCAGGCCCCCTTCTTGCCTAATGGGAAGCCCAGGGAGCCTCCCTCCAGTTCCACAGGCTTCTCCCCACAGGCTCCGCCTTCCCAGAGGCTCCTCCTCCCCACAGCCTTCTCCCCATAGGCTCCTCCTTCCCACAGGCTCCTCCTCCCCACAGGCTCCTCCCAACAGGCTCCTCCCCACAGGCTCCTCCTCCCCAGAGGCTCCTCCCCACAGGCTCCTCCCCACAGGCTCCTCCTCCCCATGGGCTCCTCCCCCCCGCAGGCTCCTCCTCCCCATAGGCTCCTCCTCCCAAGGGGCTCCTCCTCCCCACAGGCTCCTCCTCCCCATAGGCTCTTCCTCCCCACAGGCTCCTCATCCCCAAGGGCTCCTCCTCCCTACGGGCTCCTCCTCACCACACGCTCCTCCTCCCCACGGGCTCCTCCTCCCTACAAGCTCCTCCTGCCCACGGGCTCCTCCTCCCCATAGGCTCCTCCTCCCCACGGGCTCCTCTTCCCACCGGGCTCCTCCTCCCCATGGCCTCCTCCTTTTCACGGCCTCCTCCCCACGGCTCCTCCCCATGAGCTCCTACCCCAGGACCCTCCCCATGGGCTTCCCTTCAGAGGACTTGCCTCTCCCCCACATGCACCCTCCTAAGCCCTGCTCCCTGGGACGGACACCGAGGGTTGCTGCCGCCGCTCTGCCTTCCCCTCAGGCCCCCTTCTTGCCTAATGGGCAGCCCAGGGAGCCTCCGTCCAGTCCCTGCAGTGCCCATGCTCACGCTCACACCCACGCCTGCCTCTGCTTTTCTCTCCAGCGTTTTCTCCTGTGGGATCACCTTCCCAGCCCCTCTCCCAGCCTGCTGCTCATGCAGGTCCCAGCTTAAAATCGCTGGGAACTCTGACACTTGCTCCCCCATGGAGGCCCTGAGGACGGGGATGCAGGGCAGCCCTGAGAGGACAGGTCCCCGGCCATCAGAGCCACCGCGACAGGAAGCGGAGTGGGGGGCCCAGGAGCCAGAGGGGAAGGGGTTGGTGTAGCCTGGGGACAGGGTTTTGTCTGTGAGGATGACAAGGTCTGAGGCAGTGCTGGTGGCCAGGCAGCAGTGTGGATGCACCGGCAGCACCGAGTGGGGAACTCACAAACAGTGAAAATGATACCTTTGGTGTCATGTGCATTTTCCACAGTAAAGTGCTCTGGGTCTCTCTCTCAGGGACCCTTCCCTGCCCTGTGGCCTAAGCCCGGGAGGCCTGTGTCATGTTCCCAGGGCCCCCCAGCTGCACAGGAACGTGTTCCTTCGGTTCATCTATCTCACCAGCTCGTAGGTAGAATGCAAGCAGATTGCGTCTCACCTCACCCATCACTGCCCACAGAGCCGGCCACTAAGCCAGTGCTACTGGGCGTGCAGTGGGGAGCCCCAGAACTCGGCTCCCAGCCATCTTCATGTCAGGGGAATGTGACTGCTGCTCTGACTGTGCAGCCCCTCCTCACGGCGTGCCCGGTGGTGACTGTGACTGACACGTGGCGGCTGAGCCCAGTGGGGTCAGGTCCATGTGCCCAAGTCTCAGACCGCAGATCGCCCGCCCTGGTGAATGAGGACGGCGGATGGGCTATGTCGCCTTCGTGGGAAGTTCGAATCCCCGATTCACCTGAAACCAGGTTCTTTCTGCTGCGGGTGAGCCCACGCGTCCTGAGACGACCTGTCTTGCCAGATAAATGCCCAGGAAACCGTAACCACACAGCTGGTTCAGGCTTTTATGAGCGGCCTCCCTGTGGCCACCTTCTGGGTTAACCCTGTGTTTTGTCTTCCCAAACCAGATATTTATCTTTGAGAACAACATCTACTACTGCGCTCACGTCGGGAAGCAGGCCATCCGCGTGGTCTCGACGGGGAAGGAGGACGTCATCTACAACGGCCTCAGCGACTGGCTGTACGAAGGTGAGCAGCCGAGGAGCAGGGTCCTGTGGTTGCTGTGGTCAAGTGGTTCCATGAGTGCCATGGCTGTTGTGGTTGCCATGGTTGCTGTGGTTGCCATGGCTGTTGTGGTTGCCATGGTTGCTGTGGTCATGTGGTTCCATGGTTGCCATGGTTGTTTGGTCATCTGGCTCCATGGTTGCCATGGCTGTTGTGGTTGCTGTGGTTGCCATGGTTGCTGTGGTTACTGTGGTTGCTGTGGTCATATGGTCACTGTAGTCGCCACTGCCCCTGGTGGTGGTTGATAGAGTTCCCTTTCACTTTAACTATAACTCAAACTCCAGCTTCTTGAGGTTCTGCTAAATTACAATACACTGTTGGGTCATCAGGCGGTGGCGGGAGACGGGGCAGGTGTGGGGCTTCCCAGGACTCAAGCTCTCTGGCTCGGGGGCAGGGGCGCTGTACTGGGAGGCATATTGTACGCGAGGTGACTTCTGGGGACACTGGGCTATGCACAGGTTTCTGACTCGCTCCCAGAGGCCGAGGGCCTTTTCTGCCCCCAGGTGGGCAGTGTCCGGAAAGAAGTAACAAGTTAACGCTACTGAAAGGAGCGGATCCACATGAGCTGCTGCCCCGGGTCCCTGCCTTGTGGGACATCTCCTACCACTGGTTCCCTTTGGCTGAGAGCGCCCAGCGGTGTGCACTGTTCCACAGCGAGGCAGCGAGTGGAGCAGCACCCGTGGTCCGCGCACGCTCAGAGGTCCTCCCGCCCTGTGCTGCGGGCTGTCCGCGCAGGCTGTGTGGGGAGCACCGTGCGATTTCCTCACTACCCTCCGCCTCAGGCGTGTATAACAGATCGAGGCTGTGACAGCATCGCAGATGGGCAGCCTGAGCGACTCACCGGTTCTCACAGCTCTGGGGGCTGATGGTCCAGGTCGAGGTGCAGTGAGACAGCGCCTGGCGAGGGGTCTCTTCCTGGTCCTCACTTGGTGGGGAGAGGCACGCCCTGGTCTCCGCACCCCCTTGTAGGATGTCACCCCACCTCCAAAAGCCCCACTGAACACCATCCCTGTGGGGGTTCAGGCTTCAGTGTGTAGCCTCTCCTAACAGCGTGCCCGGTGGTGCCTGTGACTGACACGTGGCGGCTGAGCCCAGTGGGGTCAGGTCATCCGCCCGGTGTCACCGAGGTTAAGGGAGAGGCCTTATGGAGTCACACTGTTCAAGTCCTGGACAGTTATCTTTCCAGAAATCCAGACTTGAACCTGGAACCTGCGCGCCCAGCGCTGGGCGGAGGTGTGGCTCACACGCTTCTCACCTGCCCGCGGGGACCACGCGGCCACCACGCTGGTCTGAGCCCAGGGGGCTCCCGGTGTCATCAGGCACAGAAATGGCCTTTCCCTCCCTCCCCGTAACCCGCCCCCACCCACTCCCCACCCCCGCGCCACGCGGTACGGTCCACAGGCTGTCAGCGGGTACGACTTCGCATGGTAAAGTCGCTGAAAACACTGAGGCGTGGGTCCGGGCTGGGCCTCCGCTTTCC
>NW_006293699.1:2520681-2522287 GCF_000327345.1 Myotis davidii
CCTCAGGAAGCACCCCAAGCCCTTCAGTCAGCTGCGCCCCCTCCCTGAGGCCACCATCATCCCATTTCTGTGCAGCCCGTCTTCCAACAGACCAGCTGGCCCTCGGTGCCCGTCAGGCTGTCGTCCCAGTGGGGTCACCAGGGAGCCATTTATCTTCACGTGGCCGCTGCTGCCCCCAGCCCCAGGGTTCCGGTTTCCGGGGTGCCTTCTGGGCCTCAGGAGAATCAGTCTTGGGATTTTATTGTCGCATGATCCTTGGCCCCTCAGGAGGGTGTCGGTGGAATGAAAGGGACACTGACCGGCATCCCCTGTGGCTACACGTTCTGTGAGCGGCGCCTGAGTGCCAGAGCGGTCAGTGTCCTAACACCCCAAAGGGCCCAACAGGGAAGGGCCGGGCGTGCTGGCTGCTCAATCCTAGTGCTCCGGGCCTGATCGCCTTCAAAGTCCACACCCAGGAGATTACACCAACTCCCTCGTCTTCCTGATAAAATACAAAGCCCATTGCTTTGCAGTTCAAGTTACGCTTTTGCTTAGCAAAGCCATTGGAAGGAGACTTCTTCAAGGCATGGGCACAGCATTGTGCTGGTGGGACAGTGGCGCCCCAATATCTCACTGTAATCCCAGCTGATGTGGCCGCCTCATCGACTCAGTGTCGTTCCCTGGGCATTTCTGGCCGCCATGCTGAGATTTCTGAGGCTGGGAGCCCAGGGAGGCCTGCTTTCTGTTAGTAACAGGGAGGTAAAAGGCAAAGATTGCTTGTTTCCATCCTGTGACTTAATGTTTCATTTCCAGACACTCCCTTTAGGGAAGAAAGAAAAGGTGCCCTGGCCGGTGGCTCGGTGGTTAGAGTGGCGGCCTGTGCCCTGAAGGGTCTCAGGTTCAATTCCCAGTCAAGGACGCATCCTGGGGTTGCAGGTTCAACCCCCTGCCCTGGTCGAGTTACATTTGGGAGGCAACCAATCCCTGTGTCTCTCTCACTGAGGTTCTCTCTCTCTCTCATCCCGCTCCCTCCTTCCCTTCCACTCTCTCTAAAAAAATTCAATGGTAAAAATATCCCTGGGTGAGGATTCTTTTAAAAAGGAGGGCAGGGGAACTAGGAGCACTGCGCGACTGTGAGGCTGGGCCTCTCGTGCGCTCCGAAAGCCTCGCGAGGCTTGGGGTAGCATTCTTTGTGAGGGCGTCACTAGGCCAGGTGCTGGGGTCTGGGTGCCAGGATGGCGTCCGGAGCGGCTCACTGGCTGGTATTGGCGCCTGTCCGATATGGGGCTCTCCAGAGAGGACCCAGCTTGACGAAAGATGGAGATATCTCCGCCGGACGGGGCGGCTGAGGTCAGAGCCTGGTACCCTCGAGGTTAGTCATCCTTACTCGCAGTGGGGCCATTTTGCCCAAACCTGTGAAAGTGAGTGTCTGCCTGGAGGCGGGACAAAGGTGCCGAGGCCAATCGTAGTGGGAAATGTGTGCGGGTCGACTTTGATTGATAGGAGCAATGGCCAATCAAACGGCCGCCTTAGACCGAAGATGGATCAAAAACAAAGTTTTGCGCTAATGTGCTAATTTTGACTCGTGGGAGGTGAGGTTAGGTCCCGGTGTTGAGCTGGGTGTGGG
>NW_006293699.1:2541730-2542723 GCF_000327345.1 Myotis davidii
CCTGGCCTGTGGCTCGGTGGTTAGCGTGGCGGTCTGTGCCCTGAAGGGTCTCAGGTTCAATTCCCAGTCAAGGATGCATCCTGGATTTGCAGGTTCAATCCCCTGCCCTGGTCGTGTTACATTTGGGAGGCAACCAATCCCTGTGTCTCTCTCACTGAGGTTCTCTCTCTCTCTCATCCCGCTCCCTCCTTCCCTTCCACTCTCTCTAAAAAAATTCAATGGTAAAAATATCCCTGGGTGAGGATTCTTTTAAAAAGGAGGGCAGGGGAACTAGGAGCACTGCGCGACTGTGAGGCTGGGCCTCTCGTGCGCTCCGAAAGCCTCGCGAGGCTTGGGGTAGCATTCTTTGTGAGGGCGTCACTAGGCCAGGTGCTGGGGTCTGGGTGCCAGGATGGCGTCCGGAGCGGCTCACTGGCTGGTATTGGCGCCTGTCCGATATGGGGCTCTCCAGAGAGGACCCAGCTTGACGAAAGATGGAGATATCTCCCCCGGACGGGGCGGCTGAGGTCAGAGCCTGGTACCCTCGAGGTTAGTCATCCTTACTCGCAGTGGGGCCATTTTGCCCAAACCTGTGAAAGTGAGTGTCTGCCTGGAGGCGGGACAAAGGTGCCGAGGCCAATCGTAGTGGGAAATGTGTGCGGGTCGACTTTGATTGATAGGAGCAATGGCCAATCAAACGGCCGCCTTAGACCGAAGATGGATCAAAAACAAAGTTTTGCGCTAATGTGCTAATTTTGACTCGTGGGAGGTGAGGTTAGGTCCCGGTGTTGAGCTGGGTGTGTGTAGAGATGAGATGGGGGCGAGAACTAAGAGCACTTTGCACTAGCTTATCTTTAGGAGAGCGGTGTCTAGATCCATCTCTGGTGCCAGAGGACTCGGCTTTATGAGTCCAATAGAAACAGATCCTGTAACCTCTGCCCGTCTACCTCAGAGTTGATGTAAATAAAGTGTAGGTGGGTCGGGACTTACCTTTTTTATGAGTTTGGCATTATT
>NW_006293699.1:2543418-2544372 GCF_000327345.1 Myotis davidii
CATCGGGAAACCTGTTACTTCAAGGACTCTAAAAAAAAAATAAAATAAAAAAATAAAAGGAGGGCAGGGAGGTGGGAGGAGAAATGCGCTGGGAGTGAGTGCGCAGGGCCTGCGGGCTCTGCTCAGAGGGGCCAGTCTGGAGCCAGCACAAACTCCCACAGCAGTGGGAGGTGCCTCTGCCGCGGGGCTTGTTGGCAGCAAAAGGCCCCGTTGATTGGTTTTGTTTTCCAACAAGGATCATAAGCATACTGGACGTTTAGGGAGGTTGGAGGCGAGGGACAGCAGCTGTGGGTGGGGTGCGGCTGCCAGGAGTCTCCAGCCCTCCACCCAGGTTGGCCTGTGGGAAGACCTCCCCCGGTTTACAGGTGCCGTCAGCGCCAGCTGAACTTCACCGGGACACAGGCTGTGGCCCAGACCGCGTGTCTCACGGGGCCCCTGGGCTCCCTGACCCCTGGTAGCGACACACTGATTTGACAAGCAAAATGTGTATCTTTCTTTTATTCTTCTGCTCAAATGTTATGCAGATACATCGAATTTTGATTTTAGTATGAGATTAAAGACTGCCTAATAGGGTCCTACCGCTGTGATAAGGTTTGCTCAAGTTGGTTAGCCAGAAGCTAAAAGGAAGACATTTGCTAGAGGTTTGTGAGCTCTGAGGACCCTGCTAAGGATTTGCACTTTCATGCAAGTGTCAGAGGTGCAGAGCTCCTGGTGCGTCAGCGTGTGGGCAGGAGGTGGGTTTCCACGCTTTTCTGGAGACGTCTTCGTTGCTAGTGGGACAGAGTGTGTTGCTGCTGTTTGTTCTGCTATTTCATCATCGTCACGCACATGAGGAATAGAGGAGCAGCAAAGAAACTTTGGCCCATGAGTTTTTAGCAATGAGACTAAGTCTTTCAATGTTTGAACTGAACCAGGAGACATCCATACCGCTGTGGCCACGGCGGGTGCATGCAT
>NW_006293699.1:2544680-2545415 GCF_000327345.1 Myotis davidii
GCTGCGCCCGGCCCAGACCTCCCGTGTCCCGTGCTCTGAGCACCGCTCCACGTCCTCAGCCCCCGCTACTGCTGGGCTCCCCCTCTTCCTCCCGGGTTCACGGCCCCACGTGGTTCGGTCCTCTGTCCCATCCCTGTGCTGACTGCTGCCGTTCACTCGGGGCGACTGTGGAGGAGTGGACGTGGCTGGGCTGGGCTGGCCAAAGAGGCCCCTTCCCAGAGCTGCTGCTGTTGGAGGTGCACCCTGAGTTTGAGCTCAGAATGTTCTGGAAACACTACTCCCACTGTGGTTAGACCTGCTGGGAAAGCAGGGCCAGAGCTCAGGGAACTGGGCTTGTTTGGGGGTGCAGGAGGGTCCTTGCCCCTCACGTCAGACTCACGCCCGAGGCAGCGCAGCGGGACAGACACAGGCCTGCGTTGTAACCCTTCACACCTTTCCTAAGCGCCTTATGCAGCCAGCAGGACTGGCCCGCAGGTGCTTGTCCCAGCGAGCTGCTCTGGAGACGGAACCTGAGCTGAAGGTTTGGCGGGCCCTGGGGCCACTCACTGATTCATGCTCCTGGTTTGATCTCTGCCCTATTCTCTGACGCCCTATCCTTCTGACGCCCTATCTGTCTGACGCCCTATCTGTCTGATGCCCTATCCTGACGATCCGAGGAGGCAGGGCTGATGGAGGGAGTGGACTTCACAGGAAGAAACATTAACACCCCTAAGTATTCACAGAGGTTTGGGGAAT
>NW_006293699.1:2546664-2546981 GCF_000327345.1 Myotis davidii
GGGTCGCCCCAGCTCCTCTGAGCCGGCGCGGAGGCGGGCAGGGGGGAGGGAGGGCCATGACCTTGAGATGATGCTGGTGGAGCGCAGCCTGAAGTACCAGGAGCTGAGGAAGTGGCTTGAGATGGATTTATTTAATATTTGCTTTGGTACAGATGCAGCCCCGGGCTGACTGTACCCCGAAGATGAAACTACTTGGAAATGTGGTCGGATCCGGGGACCTGCTTGGCCGGGCAGCCTGCCCCGTTGCGGTCGGCAGGGGTAAGGTTAACACAGCCTCTGCGCGCTTCTGAGGGCCCGGGCCTCCACCAGCTGCTCGG
>NW_006293699.1:2547712-2548228 GCF_000327345.1 Myotis davidii
TCTATCCTCTGAACGCCCTGTCCTTCTGATGCCCTATCCATCGGACGCCCTATCCGTCTGATGCCCTATCCTTCTGATGCCCTATCCTGACGATCCGAGGAGGCAGGGCTGATGGAGGGAGTGGACTTCACAGGAAGAAACATTAACACCCCTAAGTATTCACAGAGGTTTGTGGAATGATTTCAAAAGTGTGTGCTTCCCAGGAAATCCATCCACCGAGAGAAGGGGCTCCTTCCTGTCCATCGGGTCACCCAGACCTTATCGGTTCCGTAAAAGCAAAACAAAATGGAGTAACATTTCCCTTGGGACATGCGCGCCACCTTCAAATTCATGGCAAACCAGATATCTGGTGAGCTGTGTGTGCCGTGCTGCACCGTGTCGTGTGCGTGGCCTGTGCAGCCCGAGCCCATTGGACCGGGCGGTTGCTCTCCTGCTGAGTCGCCTGGCGTGGCTGGGGGTGTGGCACGCACACCAGCTTTTACATGAGAACATGTTTCCAACTTTCCCCCACCCCCA
>NW_006293699.1:2549241-2549934 GCF_000327345.1 Myotis davidii
ATCTGGTCTGCCCTGTGTGCTTTTGGCCAGCATTGCGAGGGTCGGAGCCCCCAGCCCGTGAGTGGTCAATGCCAACCGAAAGTCGATCTCCAACGTCTGATCTCTATTCACTCACGAATGGTCGTCTGTGATGTGTGCCTATGGGAAGGGTGCTTTGAGTTCCAAACCAGCCTAGAAAGGGTATCAGTGCAGATGCCCTCATAGTGAGAGCACCCGCTGGACTCACACCCTGACCCCTCGTGTGCCCGACAGGGTGACAGGAAGAGCTCAGAGCGTGGTGCAATCATGCTTCCTGGTCACTTGCAGGCGTTACCTGCTCTCAAAGGTAGTGCCCCCCTCGCCTTTGGCTTCTAAAGGAAGCTGTGGACGTGCACGTGGCACTGACAATGCCTCCGGTTTCAGCGTCGGGAAGAGCCGCCAGGCCCCGAGCGCTGCCACAGGCACTGGCCGGAGCAGAGGGCGGTGGCCAGCTCAGTAAGCCTCGTGTTCAGTATTTCCTGTAAGTGACGGGAGCCCGGCCCTGGCCTCCAGCCCCAGGAAGTATTACTGGCCTAGGGTCGGGTCGCATGGAAATGTAACTCGTGGAGACACAGAGAAAAAGCCACACAGTTCAATGGAGGCTCCTTGCTCTGTGACGCAGAAATGAATGAGGTGGCTGATTCCAGGCACGTCCCTCCGGTGGGTCCCTGGTTC
>NW_006293699.1:2550030-2551034 GCF_000327345.1 Myotis davidii
CAGCTCCTACACACATCCTGTCCCCTCCTCAGACCCGTGCATGGCCGCGCAGCACTGTCCAGATACTGGGCAGCATTGGATTCTGGATGAAGGCGGAGAACACGGAAATTAGAAAAACGAGCCAGCATAACCCAGCTGCCCCAAAAGCTCACGCCTTATGTGTCCCCGTCAAGAGGGGCAGCGCCTGTCCTGGCTCCCCCAGCTCGGGCCTGTGGCAGTGGGGAGGCTGGGAGACCAGGAGGCGTGGCCTGACACAGCTGTCCCATTGCAGGGCTCACAGTGCAACTAGGAAGAAGTGAAGACAAAGTCTGTGGCTGTCCCCCCCACACCCCCCCAAGTTATCACATCCCTGGGGATGTGACCCACCCAGGAAGGCTGCGAACATCCGGCGCCTCCTGCCCGCCCTCCAGGGCTCGGAGGTGGGCACGTGGCCGCCCTTCCACTGCTGCCCCATCCTGCCCTCCCACCTCCACGTTCCAGAGGCTCCGATGGGTGGGGGGATCGTGAGTCTCTGGGACTGGATCGTGAGTCTGGGACTCATACAAGAACAGACCCAGCTCTTGGCCACGCCACCCCCAAATCCTTTACTCCTGAGCCAAGTTAAAGTCCGTGGACTCTCCAGGGGGCTGGCGCCCTGTGTGTGGTGGTGCCACTCAAAGAGAAGGAAGCCAGGAGTGAGGGGGTGTCGAGCCGTGGAGCCTGAGTTTGCAGGGATCAGGGGAGGCAGGCTGCTGTCCCTGGGGATTCCCTGGCCTGCGCCTCCAGGACGGGGTAGGGGGGGGGTGGCTCTCTTGGTGGGTTTCATAGAAGGACAATTTGTTTCATTGCAGCATTGTTCCGAGTCAGGAGGAATCATCTTTAAAGGGAAAGAACGCTGGAAGGGGAATTGAAACTAGGGAGCGGGGACTGTCTGGGAGGCGGGCGTGACCTTCCCAGAGTAACCCCTGTGTGGACCCTGACTCTGTGGTGTCAGGTTGGGGAGCTGATTGTTCTGCCCTGAGAAC
>NW_006293699.1:2555990-2560160 GCF_000327345.1 Myotis davidii
CTCTTTGGTGCCAGGATGGGGAGCTGATTGTTCTGCACCAAGACCTCCCCACGCAGGTAACACTGAAACAGGATGCTTAGCCAGCGATGGGGAGGGCGTGTGTGTGTGTGCGTGCGAGTGAGTGTGTGTGTGCATGCAAGTGTGTGTGCGCGTGCGAGTGTGTGTGCGTGCGAGTGTGTGTGTGTGTGTGCGTGCATGCGAGTGTGTGCATGCAAGTGAGTGCGTGTGTGTGTGTTCGTGCGAGTGTGTGTGTGCGAGTGAGTGTGTGTGTGTGTGTGTGTGTGTGCGCTGCAACAGAGAGAGAAACAGACCAACACAGAGAGACAGGAGTGTGTGTGTGTGTGTGCGTGCATGCGAGTGTGTGCATGCAAGTGAGTGCGTGTGTGTGTGTTCGTGCGAGTGTGTGTGTGCGAGTGAGTGTGTGTGTGTGTGTGTGTGTGTGTGTGTGCTGCAACAGAGAGAGAAACAGACCAACACAGAGAGTCAGAGAAAGACACACAAAGAGACATAGGGAGGGGCAGAGAGAGACCAGGAAGGACACACAGACAGAGGTCAGAGACAGAGACTCAGAGAAACCGGGTTTCGGCGAAGCTGCTCAAAGCCCCACAGTAACCACAGTTTGAGGACTGAGGTAGTCTGCCCGCCACGCTGCTGTCTCTGTGGGCATTGCTGTCCTTCACTTCCGGGAACGACAAGGGACCCGCCTCCTGATGGGCGTGTGGCCGAGTTGCCCTTGAGTCCCAGGCGGCTTTGCAGGGAGCCATCCGCATGGCCTTCATCCTGCCAGTGGGTCTGCACGGGTCCCACCAGCTGGGCACCACGAAAGGCCTTGGGCTGCCCACCCCCAAAAACAGCCTCTTGAAGACGTCCCACTTAAGCGCCTCCAGCCACAGAGAGAAGCATCTGCTGTCTTTTATCCCAGTAACAAACAGCAGCACTGGGCGTGGGGCAGTATGTCAGCTCTCCAAGCCCATTTTCCGCACGGCAGCCACGGGCTCTGACGTCACAGGCGGCACTGGGGTCGAGGTGGACAGAGGGAAGCAGAGAAAACAGAGAGGAGAAGTAACCGAAATACATATCTTCTCTTCTAGTATTTTCCGTAGTCCACTGCTTCCAGGTACCAGCTGTGTGATTCCAGCGAATTGTTTCAACTTTTCCCCCATTAATTTCCTTGGGCAGCACCGCCTGGGTGGCTGAGGGCTCAGTGGAGCTACTGGATCTGTCCCCTCAGTCCTCTGTCCCATCAGCCTCTTTCTCTTCAGACTCCGTACCTTCCCTCCTCTATCCCATCAGAGTCTGTCCCATCAGTCTCTGTGCCATTGGCCTCTGTCCCACTGACCTCTGTCACTGACCTCTGTCCCATCAGTCTCTGTCTCCTCCTTCCTCTATCCCATCAGCCTCTATCCCCTTCCTGCTCTGTCCCATCAGCCTCTGCCACCTTCTCCTCCTGTCCCTCCAGCATCTGTCCATTCAGCTCTGCATTCTCCATCCTCTGTCCCATCAGCCTCTCTACCCGCCCTCCACTGTCCCATCGGCCTCTGTCCCCTACCTCCTCTGTCCCTTCAGCCTCTGTCCCCTCCCTCCACTGTCCCATCAGCATCTGTCCCCTCCCTCCTCTGTCCCATCAGCCTCTGTCACCTCTCTCCTCTGTCGCTTCAGCCTCTGTCCCCTCTCTCCTCTGTCCCTTCAGCCTCTGTCCTCTCCCTCCACTGTCCCATCAGCCTCTGTCCCCTCCCTCCACCGTCCCTTCAGCAACTCTCCCCTCCCTCCTCTTTCCCATCAGCCTCTGTCCCCTCCCTCCTCTGTCCCATCAGCCTCTGTCCTCTCCCTCCTCCTTGTCCCACCAGCCTCTGTCCTCTCTCTCCTCCTCTGTCCCATCAGCCTCTGCCCCCTCCCTCCTATGTCCCATCAGCCTCTGTTCCCTCCCTCGTCTGTCCATTCACTGTCCCCTGCCTCCTCCTCTGTCCCATCAGCCTCTATCCCAGGGCTGGGCAAACTTTTTGACTCAACGGCCGCAATGTGTTCGTAAACGAGACCTCAGGGCTGGAACAAAAGCATGGATGCAGTGTTTGTGTGAAATCATATAAATTCAAAATGAGCATCATTACATAATAAGATACGTTCTTTTTTATCAATTATTTTATTCATTTAAAACGGGCTAGATCCGCCCGGCAGAGCGTAGTTTGCCCATGGCTGCTCCATCCCCTTCTTCCTCCTCTGTCCCATCAGCATCTGTCCCCTGCCTCCTCCTCTGTCCCATCAGCCTCTGTCCCCTCCCTGCTCTGTCCCATCAGCCTCTGTCTCCTCCCTCATCCCCTGTCCCAACAGCTTCTGTGTCCTCCTTCCTATGTCCCATCAGGCTCTGTCCCCCTCCTCCTCTGTCCCTTTAGCCTCTGTCCATTCAGCTCTGTCTCCGCCCTCCTCTGTCCCAGCAGCCTCTGTCCCCTCCCTCCATTGTCCCTTCAGCCTCTGTCCCCTCCCTCCTCCGTCCCATCAGCCTCTGTTCTCTCTTACCTCCTCTGTCTCATCAGCCTCTGTCCCCTCTGTCCTCTGTCCATTCACCCTATGTCTCCTACCTCCTCTGTCCCATCAGCCTCTATCCCAGCGGTGGGCAAACTTTTTGACTCGAGGGCCACAATGGATTCTTAAACCAGACTGCTGGGCCGGAACAAAAGCATGGATGAGGTGTTTGTGTGAACTAATATAAATTCGAAGTAAAGATCATTACATAAAATGGTATTTTCTTTGTTATCAATAGTTTTATTCATTTCAAATGGGTCAGATCTGGCCCTTGGGCCGTAGTTTGCCATTGGCAGCTGTATCCCCTTCTTCCTCCTCTATCCCATCAGCCTCTGTCCCCTCTCTCCACCTCTTTCTTATCAGCCTCTGTTCGTTCCCTCCTCTGTCCCATCAGGATCTATCCCCTCCCTCCCCTTCTGTCCGATCATCTATCGCCTACCTCCTCCTCGTTCCCATCACGCTTAGTCCCCTCACTCCTCCTCTGTCCCATCAGCCTCTGTCTCCTCTGCTCTTTCCTTCCCTCCTCTATCCTATCAGCCTTGTCCCCTCCCTCCTCTGTCCAATCAGCTGCTGTCCCCACCCTCCTCTGTCCAATCAGCCTCTGTCCCCTCCCTCCTCTGTCCCATCAACCTCTGTCTCCACACTCGTCCCCTGTCCCAACAGCTTCTGTGTCCTCCTTCCTATGTCCCATCAGGCTCTGTCCCCCACCTCCTCTGTCCCTTCAGCCTCTGTCCATTCAGCTCTGTCTCCGCACTCCTTGTCCGAACAGCCTCTGTCCCCTCCCTCCACTGTTCCTTCAGCCACTGTCCCCTCATCAGCTTCTGTCCCCTCCCTCTTCCGTCCCATCAGCCTCTGTCCTTCTCTCCTCCTCTGTCCCATCAGCCTCTGTCCCCTCCGTCCTCTGTCCATTCACCCTATGTCTCCTGCCTCCTCTGTCCCATCTCCTCCATCCCAGGGGTGGGCAAAATTTTTGACTCAAGGGCACAATGGGTTCGTAAAACGGATCGCAGGGCTGGAACAAAAGCATGGGTGGAGTGTTTGTGTGCACTAATAAAAATTCAAAGTAAACATCATTACATAATAAGGTACGTTCTTTTTTTTCAATAGTTTTATTAATTTGAAACGGGCTAGATCCGGCTCGCAGGCCGTAGTTTGCCCATGGCTGCTCTAGGAGCAAATGCTCAGCACCCACAGTGTGCACTGGGAATGCAGCAGTGAACACAACAGACCTTCCCTAGTCTTGGAGATGCAGTGGTTCTCAACCTTCCTAATGCCGCTCAACCTCAGTCCCATCAGCCTCTGTCCTCTTCCTACTCTGTCCTATCAGCCTATCTCCATTCAACCTGTTGCCTCCCTTCCCTTGGCCCATCAGCCTCGGTCCCCTCCCCCCTCTGTCCCATCAGCCTCTGTCCCCTCCCTTGTCCTCTGTCCCAACAGCTTCTGTGCAATCCTTCCTCCATCCCATCAGCCTCTTTCCCCTCCCCTCCTCTGTCCCGTCAGCCTCTGTCCATTCTGCTCTGTCTCCTCCCTCCTCACTCCCATCAGCCTCTGTCGCCGCCCTCCTCTGTCCCATCAGCCTCTGTCTCCTGCCTCCTCTGTCCCATCAGCCTCTGTCTCCTCCCTCCTCTGTCCCACCAGCCTCTGTCCCAT
>NW_006293699.1:2565491-2568893 GCF_000327345.1 Myotis davidii
TCCATTAGCCTCTGTCTCCTCTCTCCACCTCTGTCCCAGCAGCCTCTGTCTTCACACTCTTCTGTCCCATCACCCTCAATCACCTCCCACCTCTGTCACAAGAGCATCTGTCCGCTCCCTCGTCCACTGTCCCAACAGATTCTGTGTCCTCCTTCCTTTGTCCCATCAACCACTGTCCCTTCTTTCATTCTCTGTCCCATCAACCACAGTTCCCTCCATTTTCTGTCCCATCATCCTCTGTCTCCTCCCTCCTCTGTCCCATCAGCCTCTGTCAATCCCTCCTCTGTCCTATCAGCCTCTGTCCCCTCCCTCATCCTCTGTCCCAACAGCATCTCTGTCCTCCTTCCTCTGTCCCATCAGCCACTGTCCCCTCCTTCCTTCTCTGTCCCATCAGCTGCTGTCTCCTCCCTCCTCTGTCCCATCAGCCTATGTCTCCTGCCTTCTCTGTCCCATCAGCCTCTGTCCGCTCCCTCCTGTGTCCCATCAGCCTCTCCCCCTTCCTCTGTCCCTTCAGCATCAGTCCCCTCCCTACTCCTCTCTTCCATTAGCCTCTGTCTCCTCTCTCCACCTCTGTCCCAGCAGCCTCTGTCTTCACACTCTTCTGTCCCATCACCCTCAATCGCCTCCCACCTCTGTCACAAGAGCATCTGTCCGCTCCCTCGTCCACTGTCCCAACAGATTCTGTGTCCTCCTTCCTCTGTCCCATCAACCACTGTCCCTTCTTTCATTCTCTGTCCCATCAACCACTGTTCCCTCCTTCCTTTTCTGTCCCATCAACCTCTGTCCCTCCCTCCTCTGTCACATCAGCCTCTGTCCCCTTCCTCGTCCTCTGTCCCAACAGCATCTGTGTCCTCCTTCCCCTGTCCCATCAGCCACTGTCCCCTCCTTCCTTCTCTGTCCCATCAGCTGCTGTCTCCTCCCTTCTCTGTCCCATCAGCCTATGTCTCCTGCCTTCTCTGTCCCATCAGCCTCTGTCCGCTCCCTCCTGTGTCCCATCAGCCTCTCCCCCTTCCTCTGTCCCTTCAGCATCAGTCCCCTCCCTACTCCTCTCTCCCATTGGACTCTGTCTCCTCTCTCCACCTCTGTCCCAACAGCCTCTGTCTTCACACTCTTCTGTCCCTTAACGCTCAATCACCTCCCACCTCTGTCACAAGAGCATCTGTCCGCTCCCTCGTCCACTGTCCCAACAGATTCTGTGTCCTCCTTCCTCTGTCCCATCAACCACTGTCCCTTCTTTCATTCTCTGTCCCATCAACCACTGTTCCCTCCTTCCTTTTCTGTCCCATCAACCTCTGTCCCTCCCTCCTCTGTCACATCAGCCTCTGTCCCCTTCCTCGTCCTCTGTCCCAACAGCATCTGTGTCCTCCTTCCCCTGTCCCATCAGCCACTGTCCCCTCCTTCCTTCTCTGTCCCATCAGCCTCTGTCACTCTCTCCTCTGTCCCATCAGCCTCTGTCCCCTCCCTCGCCCTCTATCCCAACATCTTCTGTGGCCTCCTTCCTCTGTTCCATGAGCCTCTGTCCCCACCCTCGGCTGTCCCTTCAGCCTCTGTCCCGTCATCCACCTGTGTCCCATCAGCCTCTCTCTCCTCCCTCCTCTATCTTATCAGCCGCTGTCCTCTCCCTCCTCTGTCCCATCAGGCTCTGTCCCCTCCCTCCACTCTCCCATCATCTTCTGTCCCCTCCCTCCTCCTCTGTCCATCAGCCAAAATCGCCTCCCTCTTGTATCCCATCTGAGTCTGTCCCCTCACTTCTCTGTCCAAGCAGCCTCTGCCCCCTTCCACTCCGCTGTCCCAACAGCCTCTGTCCTCTCTCTCCACCTCTGTCCCATCAGCCTCTGTCTTTACCCTCCTCTGTCCCATCACCCTCTTTGTCCTCCCTCCTCTGTCCCATCAGCCTCTGACCCCTCCCTTGTCCTCTGTCCAACAGCTTCTTTGTCCTCCTTCCTCTATCTCATCAGCCTCAGTCTCCACCCTCCTCTGTCCCATCAGCCTCTGTCCCCTCACTCCTCTGTCCCATCAGCCTCTGTCCCCTCCCTCCTCTGTCCCATTAGCCTCTGTCCCCTCCATCGTCTTCTGTCCTAACAGCTCCTGTGTCCTCCTTCCTCCGTCCCATCAGCCTCTGTCCCCTCCCCTCCTCTGTCCTGTCAGCCTCTTTCCATTCAGCTCTGTCTACTCCCTCCTCTGTCTTATCAGCCTCTGTCTCCTCCCTCCTCTGTCCCTTCAGCCTCTGTCTCCTCCTTCCTCTGTCCCATGAGCCACTGTCCCCTCCCTCCTCTGTCCCATCAGCCTCTGTCCCCTCCCTCCTCTGTCCCTTCTGCCTCTTTCCAATCAGCTCTGTCTCCTCCCGCCTCTGTCCTCTCAGCCTCCTCTGTCCCATCAGGCTCTGTCCCCTCCCTCCTCTCTCCCATCATCTTGTCCCACTAGCCTCTGTCCTCTCCCTCCTCTGTCCCTTCTGCCTCTTTCCAATCAGCTCTGTCTCCTCCCTCCTCTGTCCCATCAGCCTCTGTCCTCTCTCCTCTGTCCCATGAGCCTCTGTCCTATCCCTCCTCTGTCCCATTAGCCTCTGTCCTCTCCCTCCTCTGTCCCATCAGGCTCTGTCCCCTCCCTCCTCTCTCCCATCATCTTCTGTCCCCTCCCTCCTCCTCTGTCCATCAGCACCTATCCCCTGCCTACTCTGTCCCATCAGCCTCCGTAGCCTCCCCCGTCTATCCCATCATCTTCTGTCCCTCCCTCCTCCTCTGTCCATCAGCCAAAATCGCCTACCTCTTCTATCCCATCAGAGTCTGTCCCCTCACTTCTCTGTCCCAGCAGCCTCTGCCCCCTTCCACTCCTCTGTCCCAACAGCCTCTGTCCTCTCTCTCCCCCTCTGTCCTATCAGCCTCTGTCTTTCCCCTCCTCTGTCCCATCCCCCTCTTTGTCCTCCCTCCTCTGTCCCAGCAGCCTCTATCCCAGGGGTGGGCAAACTTTTTGTCTCAAGGGGCACAATGGATTCATAAAACGGATCGCAGGCCTGAACAAAAGCATGGACGGAGTGTTTGTGTGAACTAATATGAATTCAAAGTAAACATCATTACATAATAAGGTACTTTCTCTTTTTTCAATAGTTTTACTCATTTGAAAGGGGCTAGATCCGGCCCGCAGGCCATAGTTTGCCCATGGCTGCTCTATCCCCTTCTTTCTCCTCTCTCCCATCAGCTCTGTCCCCTCCCTCCTCTGTCCCATCAGCCTCTGTCCCCTTCCTCCACCTGTGTCCCATCAGCCTCTCTCTCCTCCCTCCTCTATCTTATCAGCCGCTGTCCCCTCCCTCCTCCCATCATCTTCGGTCCCCTCCCTCCTCCTCTGTCCATCAGCAGCTATCCCCTGCCTATTCTGTCCCATCAGCCTCCGTAGCCTCCCCACTCT
>NW_006293699.1:2569608-2580981 GCF_000327345.1 Myotis davidii
ATCTGCCCGACCAGCCTCTCTCCCCTCCCTCCTATGTCCCATCAGCCTCTGTCCCCTCCATCCTCTATCCCATTATCCTCTGTCCCCTCCCTCCTTATCCCAACGGACTCTGTCCTCTCTCTCCTTCTCTGTCCCATCAGCCTCTGTCCCCTTCCTCCTCTGTCCCATGATCCTGTCTCCTCCCTCCTCTGTCCCATCAGCCTCTATCCGTTTCCTCTGTCCCATCAGCCTCTGTCTCCTCCCTTCTCTGTCCCTTCATCCTCTGACCCCTTCCTCCTCCTACGTCCCATCAGTCCCTGTCCCCTCCCTCCTCTGTCCCTTCAGCCTCTGTCCCATCAGCCTCTGTCCCCTCCCTCCTCTGTCCCATTAGCTCCGTCCACTCCCTCCTCCTCTTTCCCATCAGCCTATGTCCCCTCCCTTCTCTATCCCATCAGACTCTGTTCCCTCTCTCCTCTATCCCATCATCCTCTGTGCCCTCCCTCCCCCTTGTCCCAACAGCCTCTGTCTTCTCTCTCCTCCTCTGTCCCTTCACCCTCTGTCCCCTTCCTCCTCTGTCCCGTGAGCCTCTGTCCCCTCTCTCCTCTGTCCATTCTGCCTCTGTCTCCTCCCTCCTCTGTCCCATCAGCCTCTATCCCAGGGGTGGGCAAACTTTTTGACTAGAGGGCCACAAAGGGTTCTTAAACCGGACTGCAGGGTCCAAACAAAAGCATGCATCCAGTGTTTGTGAACTAATATAAATTGAAAGTAAACATCATTAGATAAAGGGTATGTTTTTTTCCCAATAGTTTTATTCATTTCAAATGGGCCAGATCCGGCCCGCGGGCCGTAGTTTGCCCATGGCTGCTCTATCCCATTCTTCCTCCTCTATCTCATCGGCCTCTATTCCCTCCCTCCTCCTTCCCATCAGCCTATGTGCCCTCCTTCCTCTGTCCCCTCCCTCCTCTATTACCTGCCTGCTTTGTCCCATCAGCCTCTGTTACCTTCTTCCTCTATCCCATCAGACTCTGTCCCTTCAGCGTCTGTGCCCTCTCACCTCTGTCCCATCAGCATTTTCCCATCACTCTCAGTTTCATCAGCGTCTGTACACACCTTTGAATATCCCATCAGCCTCTTTCTTGTCCATCCTAAGTCCAATCAGCCTCTGTCCCTTCAGCCTCTGTCCCCTCCCTCCTCTGTACCTTCCCTCCTCTGTTACCTCCCCGCTCTGTCCCTTCCTTCTTCTATCCCATAAGCCTCTGTCCCCTCCCTCCTCTGTCCCATCAGCCTCTGCCACCTTCTCCTACTCTGTCCCTCCAGTCTCTGTCCATTCAGCTCTATCTTCTCCCTCCTCTGTCCCATCAGCCTCTGTCTCTCTCCCTCCTCTGTCCCATCCCCTCTGTACCCTCCCTCCTCCGTCCCATCAACCTCTGTCCTCTCTCTCCTCCTCTCTCCCATCAGCCTCTGTCCCCTCTCTCCTCTGTCCCATCAGCCTCTATCTCCTCCCTCCTCTGTCCCTTCCCTCCTCTGTTACCTCCCCGCTCTGTCCCTTCCTTCTTCTATCCCATAAGCCTCTGTCCCCTCCCTCCTCGGTCCCATCAGCCTCCGTCCACTCCCTCCTCCTCTTTCCCATCAGCCTATGTCCCCTCTCTCCACCTCTGTCCCATCAGCCGCTGTCTTTACCCTCCTATGTCCCATCAGCCTCTGTCTCTCTCCCTCCTCTGTCCCATCCCCTCTGTACCCTCCCTCCTCCGTCCCATCAACCTCTGTCCTCTCTCTCCTCCTCTCTCCCATCAGCCTCTGTCCCCTCTCTCCTCTGTCCCATCAGCCTCTATCTCCTCCCTCCTCTGTCCCTTCCCTCCTCTGTTACCTCCCCGCTCTGTCCCTTCCTTCTTCTATCCCATAAGCCTCTGTCCCCTCCCTCCTCGGTCCCATCAGCCTCCGTCCACTCCCTCCTCCTCTTTCCCATCAGCCTATGTCCCCTCTCTCCACCTCTGTCCCATCAGCCGCTGTCTTTACCCTCCTATGTCCCATCAGCCTCTGTCTCTCTCCCTCCTCTGTCCCATCCCCTCTGTACCCTCCCTCCTCCGTCCCATCAACCTCTGTCCTCTCTCTCCTCCTCTCTCCCATCAGCCTCTGTCCCCTCTCTCCTCTGTCCCATCAGCCTCTATCTCCTCCCTCCTCTGTCCCTTCCCTCCTCTGTTACCTCCCCGCTCTGTCCCTTCCTTCTTCTATCCCATAAGCCTCTGTCCCCTCCCTCCTCGGTCCCATCAGCCTCCGTCCACTCCCTCCTCCTCTTTCCCATCAGCCTATGTCCCCTCTCTCCACCTCTGTCCCATCAGCCGCTGTCTTTACCCTCCTATGTCCCATCAGCCTCTGTCTCTCTCCCTCCTCTGTCCCATCCCCTCTGTACCCTCCCTCCTCCGTCCCATCAACCTCTGTCCTCTCTCTCCTCCTCTCTCCCATCAGCCTCTGTCCCCTCTCTCCTCTGTCCCATCAGCCTCTATCTCCTCCCTCCTCTGTCCCTTCAGCCTCTGTCCCCTCCCTCCTCTCTCCCATCATCTTCTGTCCCTCCCACCTCCTCTGTCCATCAGCCGCAATCCTCTTCTATCCCATCAGAGTCTGTCCCCTCCCTCTTCTGTCCCAGCAGCCTCTGCCCCCTTCTCCTCCTCTTTCCCAACAGCCTCTCTCCTCTCTCTCCACCTCTGTCCCATCAGCCTCTGTCTTTACCCTCCTCTGTCCCATCAGCCTCTGTCTCCTCCCTTGTCCTCTGCCCAACAGCTTCTTTGTCCTCCTTTCTCTGTCCCATCAGCCACTGTCCTCTTATTCCTTCTCTATCTCTTCAGCGTCTGTCTTCACCCTCCTCTGTCCCATCAGCCTCTGTCTCCTCCCTCCTCTGTCCCTTCAGCCTCTTTCCATTCAGCTCTGTCTCCTCCCTCCTCTGTCCCTTCAGCCTCTTTCCATTCAGCTCTGTCTCCTCCCTCCTCTGTCCCTTCAGCCTCTTTCCATTCAGCTCTGTCTCCTCCCTCCTCTGTCCCTTCAGCCTCTTTCCATTCAGCTCTGTCTCCTCCCTCCTCTGTCCCTTCAGCCTCTTTCCATTCAGCTCTGTCTCCTCCCTCCTCTGTCCCTTCAGCCTCTTTCCATTCAGCTCTGTCTCCTCCCTCCTCTGTCCCATCAGCCTCTTTCTCCTCCCTCCTCTGTCCCTTCATGCTCTGCCCCCTCCCTCCTCCTATGTCCCATCAGTCTCTGTCCCCTCCCTCCTCGTCATCTGTCCCAACAACTCCTGTGTCCTCCTTCCTCCATCCCTTCAGCCTCTGTCCCCTTCCCTCCTCTGTCCCGTCAGCCTCTGTCCATTCAGCTCTGTCTCCTCCCTCCTCTGTCCCTTCAACCTCTGTCCACTCCCTCCTCCTCGTTTCCATCAGCCTATGTCCCCTCTCTCCCCCTCTGTCCCATCAGCCTCTGCCCCTCCCTTCTCTGCCCCCTCCCTCCTCTGTCGCCTCCCTCCTCTGTCCCTTCAACCTCTGTCCACTCCCTCCTCCTCGTTTCCATCAGCCTATGTCCCCTCTCTCCCCCTCTGTCCCATCAGCCTCTGCCCCTCCCTTCTCTGCCCCCTCCCTCCTCTGTCGCCTCCCTCCTCTGTCCCATCAGCCTCTGCCCCTCCCTTCTCTGCCCCCTCCCTCCTCTGTCGCCTCCCTCCTCTGTCCCATCAACCTCTGTCCACTCCCTCCTCCTCTTTTCCATCAGCCTATGTCCCCTCTCTCCACCTCTGTCCCATCAGCCTCTGTCTCCTCCCTCCTCTGTCCCAACAGCCTTGGTCCTTCCCTCCTCTGTCCCATCAGCCTCAGTCCCCTCCCTCCTCTGTCTCATCAGCCTCTGTCCCCTCCTTTGTCCTCTGTCCCAACAGCTTCTTTGTCCTCCTTCCTCCATCCCATCAGCCTCTGTCCCCTCTCCTCCTCTGTCCAGTCAGCCTCTGTCCATTCAGCTCTGTCTCCTCCCACCTCTGTCTTATCAGCCTCTGTCTCCTCCCTCCTCTGTCCCTTCATCCTCTGTCCATTTATCTCTGTCTCCTCCCTCTTCTGTCCCTTCATCCTCTGTCCCCTTTCTCCTCCTCTATCCCATCAACCTCTGTCCTATCATCCTCTGTCCCCTCCCTCCTTCTCTGTTTCATCAGCCTCTGTCTCTTCCCTCCTGTGTCCCATAGGCCGCTGTCCCCTCCCTCCTCTGTCCCCTCCCACGTCTATTTCCTCCCTACTCTGTAGCTCAGCCTCTGTCCCCTCCCTCCTCTGTCCCATCAGCCTCTGTCCCCTGCCTCCTCTGTCCCATCTGCCTCTACCCCCTCCCACTTCTGTCCCATCACCCTCTGTCCCCTCTGTCCTCTATCCCATCAGCCTCTGTCTCCTGTCTCTTCTGTCCCATCAGCGTCTGTCCCCTCCCTCCTCTTTCCTTCAGCGTCTGTCCCACTGGACTCTGTCCCATCGGTCTCTGTCCCTGCAGGCCAGGCACCCTCGCCATGCCAGTTCATCAGACTGGGCCCTTGTTCCAGGAGCAGGCACTCAGCTCCCTGCCCCCCTTCCCTTTGCAAGCAGTGACCGTCCTTGGTCACCGCCTGTGGACCACCTCCTCATTAACTGTGGCTTCTCCCTATGTGGGTGAGGGCGGGAAGGGGCGTTCTGCACTGAGCTGCACACTCAGGAGCAGCGTGTCCTGATGCAGTAGGAGACTGACTGCTGACAGGAGGCGACAGGAGGCGAGAGCGACCCCCGGTGTCCAGGACCGCTTCCTGGGCATCAGCATCTGTTTCCCCTGACCCCTCTTCCCGCTGCCCCTGGGCTTTAGGAAGCAGGACTCTTGGCGTCGCCAGCCTTCCTCACTGGGGTCTGAACCCCAGCGAGGCTGAGGTCGGACCCCACCTCAAACCTAAAGGAGAATCGGGACACAGGGCTCTGCTGTGCCCACGCTGTGGGTTCTGTGCCAGCGGGCACTGTCTCCTCTCAGACTCACGGTGAGCTCGGAGCCGCTCCTCGGTGCCCAGCCAGCCAGCGAGTTCCCACCTGCTTTACTGATGTCCCCTTATCGACCGAGCCGGTGCGTGAACCAGCGACAAATAAGTGAGAAACACGAGAACATCTCTGCCTGGGTGTGGAGCAGGTAAGCAGGAGGGTCATCTGCATCATTATAAGTTCTGGAAGCTTGCTTAAGACCCCACCGTGAAAATGTAGGGGAAGGATGGGGAAGCCCAAAGAGAGAGGCTCACAGACGAATAGGAGCCTACGTGCTGCCTCAGCCTCCCCCCGTCCCCGGCAGTGTTCTATGCTTAATGAGACGAGTCCATTAAAGCAGTGACGCCTAGAAACCAGGCACACGGGCAGGGGCGGAGCCGTCTGAAGGCTGGCTGCTCAGGTGTCCCAGGGCGGATGCTGCTATTGGTTGAGACCGGAGCCATGTCGGCGCAGCACCTACAGGTGCCTCTCCATATGGCCTGGCCTTCCCCACAAGTCGGGGTTCTTAAGGGGGAGTGTCCCCAACAAGAAAGAGCCAGGGGGGAGTCACACCACCTTTATGGCGTCAGAAGTGACAGGGCGTCACCTCTACCGCGTTCTGGTGGCTCAGGCTACTTTGGAGACTGCCCCAGTGGAAGGCAGAGGACAGGGGCCTCATCTGCTAGTGGTGAGGACTGTGTCCCTTAGTGTCAATTTCTGGGAGAGCATGGGAAACAGAAACACTACCAGGGCCAACTTAGGAAAGTGCAGTCTACCACACTCTGCAAGTGTCGAGCTCTGCCAAGTCACTTATACTAAAGTGTAAATGACTCCCCGGAAGAAGAGACCATGATAACCGGAAATGATATCAAAGGTTCTTATGGGTTCAGCCGTGGAAGGCGCCTCTGATGTTGTTTGTCTACCTGGGCAGCTGAGTCCCTTCGGACCTTCCCAACTTAGTCCGCCCGGGGAGTTGACTCACGCACCAAGCGAGGCATTGCAGCCACAGGCCGACTTTCACCAGGGCCCGGGGAGAAAGAGCAAAGTGTATCTGGCCCACCCATGAGACCTGGGGTAGATGCCGAAGTCCTCCTGGGGCCTCCCGCTGTGGGCGACGGCCGCCTGGGCAGCAACAAGGACCCCAGAAGCACCTTGTCTTCTTCCGGAGGCAGCCGGCAGCTGTGCGGTCCCCGAGCGGCTCCCGGCACTGCATTCCTGATAGGCCGCCAGGAGCAGGCCCAGCGCTGAGCCACCGACGACAGGGGAGGTGACTCAGTGTAGAACACCAGATGAGAAGGCAGGAAGGATTCTGCATCTTGTCAGCCCAGTGTCGTGCGTGCGTCCTTGACCTCTGGCCATTCAGGGACCAGAGATGCTGCCACTGTGTCTCCGCCCCTCCCTGCCCTGAGCCGGACCCAGCAGAGCAGTGTGACCATGTGGTGTGGTCGACCTGCGAGGATTCGGCCTGTCCTCTCCAGAGAAATGGGGCACACCACTACAGGGGGCCCAGCTCCCGACGCCCCCACAGCCTCCCGATTCCCTCCCAGTCGTGTCTGTGCGTCCCTGACCCGCTGGGGTTTCTCTGCAGCAGACTTCGGTCTGTGCATGGCCCATGTTCCGGAACCCCTGGGCATGGCCCTCAGGGAGACGTCAAGCAACTTCGACCCCAGCCTCCTGGGGCCTCCTGACTCGCCCTTATCCAGATGCACCCCAAAGCCACCCACAGGGCATTGGCAGAAGAGGGGCGTGCACTCCCCTGACCCCAACCAATCCTGCTGGCTCTGCGTGGAGGGGGCTGGAGCACTGCTACCCAAAGTACCGTCCCCACGGCTTCCCTGGGAACCTTCCAGGCAGTGCAGGGAATGCGGTCCCTCCTCTCGGCTGGGCTGCCTTATCCCACGGGATTTTACACCGCCCGGACAAGCCCTGCCATTGCTTGGCAGGAGTGAGTGACCCGGCTGTGGACCAGGCTTCTTCAAGACGCGGGACAGGAATGAGGAGGTATGCCCAGACCCGACTGTGCGCCTAAGTACATGGATCACAGTTCAAGGGAGAGGTGGTCACCCAGTGAATGTCCCAGCTGTGTCTCTCTTGTGTGACTGACATGGTCCCTGGACAGGATGAGCAGGTGGCGGGAGACATATGGCCCAGTTTCCCCGCCTGGGACTTGCTTGGAGAGGCAGGTTATTGCGCAACTCACTGAGCCGTTCGCGCACTGCGCCCTCTGCCTCGCTAAGCGGGGGTCCGGAGCACAGGCTTGCAGAACACACACGTTTGTAATTAGTGCAAAAAATTTCAAGATGCCGTCGGCCTGTTAGCTCCCTTTAGGTCTGAGGGCACGTCTAGACACGGGACACACACGGACGGTGGGAATGAGAAGCGAGCGAGCCCTCCCCGCCTGCTCTCCTCTGACCGAAGGCTCAGGGCCTGTCTGACAGGAAGGTGCCGCACAGTGCGTGGTCCCTGCGGGGCTGGTAGGCTCTGTTCTGTCAGCTGGGGCCTCCCTGGGCCTGGGCTGGCCGGAGGCGTGAGAGCCACAGCCAGACCCCCACACTGGCTTTGCAGACTCCGCTCCCTCCTCCCTCTGCCCTTGATCCTGCCCTTGACTCTGCTTTCGTGATTTCTGGCTCCTGACGGCTCCCTCCCCACAGCCTGGCAGCACAGCAGTGATTGAGCAGAACCTCCGAGGGTGTCTGTCCTTCCCACACAGTCTGCTGGAGCCTCTTCCCACCACCCAGTCCCCAGACCAGGAGGTCTGTGCAGCGTTACTCCATCGCCTCCTCCCAGACACGCCTGGGGGTCCTGGAGGCGCTGGACATCACAGGCCCAGAGGAGCCGCCTGCATCCTCTTCTTCTTTGACCTCAGCAGACCCTCGGCTTTATGGGAAGCCCGACTCAGAGGAGCCTGGAGGTTACTCGTTGGAGGTGGCCCCTCAGGGGACAGAGGGGGACCCATCAGGAGCTCCGGGAGGCAGCGGAAGCGGCTGGAAATTCATTTTTACGGAGCAGCTGTGCCCACGCCTGGGGTGGTGGGGGGAAGTCGTCACACTGAGGTTCCCGCGGTGGACAGGACTCTACTGAGCAGGGACAGAGTCACCTTGGCCAACTGCAAGCCCGTGCTATGTTGGGTCGGGGCCCCCGCAGGCTGCCAGCAGGCCCGGAGGCCTCGCACAGCGCAGGGAGGAAGTATTCTGATGGTGATGGAATGAGGGGTCTAACTCCTGGATTTGCGGCTACCGGTCCCACAGCACATCAGGGGCCCCACTGAGAAGTCTCTGCAACGAGAGACGTTCTCACAGTGGCCGTGACGGAGGACACACCGCACCATCGGTCAGCGTCCCCAGGCCCAGGAGTCTGCCCCTGGCCCCGGAGAGAGAACAGCAGCAGGGCCTCCCCAACATGGCCCGGAGCCTCAGCCCCCCGAGACTGTCTGGTCCCCGTGAGGTCATGGCCCACCGAGCTGCCAGGCCTCCGCCCAGCTTCCTGCTCCCAGTCTGCTCCCCCTGCGGCTCTGTTCCAGGCTGTTCTCAGCTGTGGTCCCTGCACCCGCCTTGCTCTCTCAGCATGAGCTCAGGCCCCTCAGTTGCCATTCTGTCACCACAGGCTCATGGAGCGGGTTCACCACAATAAACGCCCAATGTCAACCCCTGCAATTGCTGCTGACGGGTCCCGGCCCCAGCTGCCTGCAGTGTGTGGGTTCTTGACTTCATGCAGGAAAGATCTGACAAGGCGAGTCCAGGGGATTTGTGTTTATGAAAGCTGGGGACAGGAAACCAGAAAGAGCTTAGGGTAGAAGAAACAACAGGGCAAGTCAGAGAGCAAGGGGGCCCGGGCGGCAGGTTCAGGGCTGAGCCTGGAACAGACTGCCACTGCCCGCTGCTCCCCTGGGTGCCAGTCTCTTTAGGAGAAAAGCTTTAGCGTGACAGGGTGTGATGTGCTCAGTGAGAGGCACCGGGCCCTTTGTCTTGGGGCTTTTATCTTCCTTTGGCTGGTGGACTCCTGAGGAACGGCTCAGGGAGGGTCTCAGCAGGGTGTCCGTTAGCTTTCCAGTCGAGTCCTTCAGGGAGTTGATGCATCAGGATGTGCATAGCGAGAGGCCAGGGCTCCTCTCTGGTGGTTTTGGTTTTAGAGAACGTCACTGAAGGGGGCCTGGACCGGCCAGGTCTGCCCCCGAACAGTCTGGAGTGTGTAAACCCATTCGCTCCCAAGTGTGCTTGCTGGGGGAAGACAGACACTGGGATTTACTAGCCGGCTGTGAACTGCTCAAACGGTTTGACCTTGTTTAATTATTTTGCCTCCATTTTTTTATTCACTTGTTAATGAATTTCCCTGCCTTCTGACTGTCCTGCCACAGAATGGGCCTCCTGTGATGTGCTTGTGGGATGATACTGACCATTATCTCAGACAAGAGCCTGGAGGGAGCTAGCTCCACCGTGCACAGACTGTGACAAGAAAGGGTCCCGAGACCAGGGCTGGTGGTGCCAGAGGAGCCCCGGCCCCAGGCTCTGACCTGCTGCTTGGGACATGTCTGTTCTCAGCTTAAATACACACAGTAGAACTTTTTCCTGGAATAGATATCAGTCCTACAAAACTCATCCGTGGTTAACACTCTAGTAGCCAAGATGCTGGGAGAGGGTGGGATACGGGCATTTCTGGTGGAAATCTCAGACTCACAGTGTCCGTTTCAGTTCTGGTGAAAATGGGACCATCTTATTGTCTGCTGCACAGATGAAGTTGTGTCCTTCCTTCCAAGGCAAGGGGCACACTAGCACAGCTGTCCACGAGAGAGTGAGTGTGTACGGACGAATAAGGGTATACACAGTATAAACACAGTGTACACACAGAACATACACAATATGCACAGACTGTACATACAGGATACACAGGATGCACACAATATATATAGTGTATACATACACACAGGACACAGTATACACACAGGACACACACACTATACACACAGGATATGCACAGTATGCACACAGTATACACAAAGTATACATACAGTATACACATGGTATACACATGGCATACACACAATATACACAGGATATGCACAGTATACAGAGTATACATACAGTATACACACAGAATACACATGGTATACACAGGATATACACAGTGTACATAGAGGATACATTCAGTATACACGCAGGATATACACAATATACACAGAGAATACATACAGGATACATACAGGATGCATACGGTATACACTCAGGATATGCACAGTACACACACAGTATACACACAGGATACACATGATATACATACAGTGTACACAGAATCTCCACACACTATACACATGATATCCACACGGTGTGCACGCAGTGGGCGTGTGATATCCACACGGTGTGCACGCAGTGGGCGTGAACCCTGGTGTCCCCTGGGAGCTGGGCTGGGTTTCCCGGGCTCATCCTCCAGCACAGCTGGCTCGTTCCCTTGAGTTGCCTGTCTGTGCCCTGCTTCAGCGTGAACGGATTTCCTCTGGTTCTGTTCAGACCAACCCTCCTCAGCACAATGGTAATCCAATTCAAAAAGCACTTGTTAAGTTCACGGTGCTCAAACCTGTGTCCCGTGTCAGGGGATCAGCTTCGGCTCAGGTGGGCCCTGATTGGCCAGGTTAGTGGTGAGAGCGTGGCATCATCACCGGGTACTTCTGAGCCCTCTTGGATGGAAGGAAAATGCAGGACCCAGGGAGGCCTCTCAGAGGCCGTAGAAGCGCAGTGTCTGGGGCCTCACATCTGGCAGCTCATGGCCGTACCTGCTCACCGTGGACCCTGCTCTGCGTGCTGACTGTTCGCATCTCTCTGTTTTCCCTTAGAGGAGATTTTAAAGACCCACATCGCCCACTGGTGGTCTCCGGATGGTACGAGGCTCGCCTACGCCACCATCAATGACTCCCGCGTGCCCGTCATGGAGCTCCCGGCCTATACGGGCGCCATGTACCCCACAGGGAAGCTCTACCACTACCCCAAGGTAGGTGAGATGCCACAGGAACACACTGTCCTGCCCCTCAGCCCCCCAGCCAGCCATCCCCAAAGTGGGGCTGGGACCTTCAGACCCGTTAGGAGCAATACAGTCAACAGAGGCAAGATGAATTACTTCCCCTTACATGGCATTCTCTCCCCATTAGTTGAGTTCAATTTGTTGGCAAATTTACCTTATCCTATCTATTAATAGAGAAACATGGTAATTAGCCATACCTCTGCTACCCTTCCCATTGGCTAATCAGCAGGATATGCAAATTAACTGCCAACCAAGATGGCGGCCGGCAGCCAGGCAGCTTGAAGCAAACAGGAGGCTTGCTTGCTTCAGTGACGGAGGAAGCTAAGGTTCCCCACCTGTCTTGCCGGCCTCTGAGCTTGCAGTTTAAGAAACATTGTTACAAATATAGAAGCTAAACAAAATCCCAACA
>NW_006293699.1:2581711-2601438 GCF_000327345.1 Myotis davidii
GGCCCTGCGCTGTGGGTGACAGGGTGTAGCACCCCAACCTTCTGATCCGCCCTGCTCTGTGTGTGATGGGGGCAGTGCCCCAACTCCCCTATCGGCCCTACTCTGTGAGTGACATGGGGGAGCTCCTCAACCCCCTGATGGGCCCTGCTCTGTGCATGACAGGGGAAGGAGCCCCACCCCCCCTGATGGGCCCTGCTCTGTGTGTGACAGGGGGCAGCGCCCCAGCCCCCAGATTGGCCCTTGCTCTGTGCTGACAGGGGGCAGCGCCCCAACTCCCCAATCGGCCCTGCTCTGAGCCCGACCAGGGGCTGCACCTAGGGATTGGGCTTGCCCTCTGCCACCCGGGAGCAGGCCTAAGCCAGCAGGTCATTATCTCCTGGGGGGTCCCAGACTGCTAGAGGGCACAGGCCGGGCTGAGGGACCCCCCATCTCCCGCCGAATGCACATATTTTTGTGCACCGGGCCTCTAGTTTTAAATAATTGAACTGCTGTTAACCTTGTGTCTAAGCTTCATTCCAGGTAACAAACCCTCACACTGCCCACTGCAGACACTCCCCCCTCGCTCCCTTTTTAGGATCTGGTTCTGGGAGGTAAGAGGGACCTGTCTGCCAGCCCCTGGGTCCACAATGGGCTGGCTGCACTAGACTACCCCAAACCCCTGCACCCACCTGGCGACAGCGCTCACTTCCTGCCTGGCCCAGCTAGTACTGAGCCCCAGCTTCCCACGCCATCAGAGGGCTCGAGAGCTGCAGCCACATGTCTGTAAACAAGACACCCCCGACATGCAGTGGGGAGTTTGCAGCAGGAGGGAGGATAGGTGGTGCACGTCAGTCAGCTCAGCAGCAGTAACAAACATGACATTCAACAGACACAGTTCCTCATGGGCTACAGGCTGCGGGTCTAAGGCAGCTGCCAATGCAGTGGGTTCTGCTGGGAATCTCTTCCAGTTTCCAGCCAGCCACCCCCTCCTGTGTCCTCATGTGGCAGAGAGAGCACTCTGGTGTCTCTCTCCTTCTAAGGACACAAACCCCATCATGGGTCCCCACCTCATGACCTCATCTAACTCCAGGTACCTCCCAAAGGCCCCACCTGCAGACCCCCTCCCATGGGGGCCGGGGCCTCGCATTTTCATTCGGGAAGAACACAGACACTCCGTCCATAGCAGCTGGTACACAGACCCATTCCTGAGGCTCTTCCAAAATGGGGCCACTGTGTAGCGAGGTCCCAGGTAGAGACCCGTGGGTCCCGGGCCAGAGCTTTGTCTCTGCCATGTTCCTGTCCCAAGGGCACCTGGGTGTCAGCGCGTGACAGGGATGTGCCTTTTGACAGAATTCCTTTACTCCAGCTCTGGCTTGTCATCCACCAAACCCGTGGAAAGGCCAGGGTGACAGCCAGATACAGCTAAGTAAGTGTGCTGGATGATGCCAAGCCTCTCAACACACACACACACACATACACACACACACTCTACAGCCCAGCTGTCTGACCTTCATCTGTCCACCCACAGCTGGAGTGGTTTACCAGATGAAGCCCTAATCTAGGAGTGAGGACCTTGGTCTTACAGTGAGGGCATTGGTCTTACAGTGAGGACCTTGATATTACAGTGAGGACCTAGGTCTTATAGGGAGGACCTTGGTCTTACAGTGAGGACTTTGATATTACAGTGAAGACCTAGGTCTTACAGGGAGGACCTTGACCTTACAGTGAGGGCCTTGACCTTACAGTGAGGACGTTGACCTTACAGGGAGGGCCTTGATATTACAGTGAGGACCTTGACCTTACAGTGACCTCTGGGACAGGTGCTCAGAAGTCAGATTGATAAAACCCCAGATCACTGAGGGTTTGAGATTTCATATTTTAATGGAAAGTTACCATATTCTGGCCACAGAACTCAGCCGCTCTTTGCCCCATGATGCTTCTGCCAAATCAGAGCCATGAGCTGGTCCACCCACCGGACTCTGCCCTTTTGGGGGGCGGGTCTCCTCCTCCACCTGAGCTTCTCCCTCAGTCCCACCCATAGCCCTGCAGATGGCGCAACACCACATAGTCCCCTTCCCCTTCCTGCTGGTGCCACTGGCCCCTGGACAGAGGGAGTGGGGGTTCAGAGGGAGGAGGTTCTGTTCCTTTCAAAGGACTTCGTTTTCCCACCGCTGGGCCACGCCGTCATCACCATCGTCTCCACTTCCAGAATTTTCTCTCCTCCTTATCTATTTGTTTCCCACTCCCAGGGGCTCAGCCAATGGAGTGGTGCTGGCCTGGTGATGACAGGTGGCGGGGAGGGCTGGGCTCAGTGAGGAGAGGGCAGGCTTCCAGTTGCGAGGAGAAGCGGTCGGCTCACACAGGAGCAGCCTGCCCCCAGCAAGCTTTGCTCCTGAGCTCTGAGCTGCAGGCCCTGGGGCCTGTGCCCTGGGAAGACTCCCCAGGCCAGCTCCAGGGCTCCAGTCAGGCCGCGGTGGCCTCACCTTCCGTCCTCTTGTCCCCCCAGGCCGGGTGTGAGAACCCCAGCATCTCCCTGCACGTCATCGGCTTAAACGGGCCCACCCACGACCTGGAGATGACGCCACCCGATGACCCGCGGATGAGGTTTGCTCCCCTCAATTACGTTAGAAAATAGCAATGACGAGGTGAATGGTTGCTGAATGTGCATGGTCTCCCCGGGCCCTGGCGTGTTTTACTGCTAACGTAAATGTCTGAGAAAAAGGTAATTACCTGTTTCCCATGTTTTATCTGGGTGTCCTGGCGGGGACACCAGCCTGCAGTCCTCCATCTCTCACCCTCACCAGGTACCTGGCTGCGCTCCTCCCAAAGGGCCGTGGTGTCGACCACAGGTGTCCAGCAGGGGGCGCACTGACTCCACCTTTCCAAACAGCCCACGTAATGGCACTTTTTGTTTCTGACGCCCCATTCTTGGAGTGTCATTCTGGAGCAGCCCTGTACCCGCTGTTTCATGAGCCAACTCCCCCAGAGGGTGAGGGAACAGCGTGCCATTGGGGGGACGTTTTGACACAGATGATCCTGTTATTATTAACATCTACTGCAGGTGGATTTGTTTTTAATCAAAACAACTGAGTAGCATCTATCAAAGCGAAGTGGCCTGAATATCAGTTTCATTTTGTCCCAAAGTTCAAGGAGCCTGGAGGCGTGGAAACTTCCGGGGCCCACGTATGTGTCATTAAACTCTGCTGAGAATATGGGCGGGAACTGGGGGAAGGGGCGGGCGTTCGATTGGCACAGGTCCCCTCACTCAGAGAGCCCTGGAAGTCTATAAATGGCCCTGGGAGCCAAGAGGGATTCCTCCTCAGACTCGGCAAACGCCAGCCCAGATGTCTCCAGAGCTCTGCCCCTGCAGAGTCCCCGCGCTGTGGGCAGCTCCTGGCGGCTCCCGGCTCAGGGCTGGAGGAGTGAGCCAGGGTTCTGCTGGTCTGAGTGGGGCTTCTCTGGCGGTGACGCCCACGGTCACCCCTGCCCCTGTCCGCAGAGGAGCTCCTGTAGGACGCCATGGGCGGAGTGGGGAGTCCAACCTTCCTCCTTCAGGGACTGTAAAGTTGTGTAAGCGCCTCAGGCGAAGGGCTCCCTGCACGTGTCCCGCCCGGGACTGATCCCCCTCTCGCCTCCTGTCCCCAGGCCTGACTCTTGCAGCCTCTCCCCGGGAGTGGGCCCTGCGTGTGCACCCATCGCTGGTCCGGGACTGAGACCCGCGGCGCTGGCACTGCTTGGCTGGGGGAGAAGGAGCACTGCTCATTGCTCCACCTTCTCCTGACGCCCACAGATGCCAGCTTTCCAGCAGCCCCTCCCTGCCAGCCTCCTGGGCCCTGCCCAGCAGACTCACTGAATTAATAGGCGTCCCCTGGAACAGGGAGCCATGGGCTGGAGCGCACTGGAAACCTCACTTGGTCTGGTGGTGCTGCTGCAACAGGCTGGTCCGCTCCTGGGGCAAGGAAGCAGGAGCTCCCTCCCAGCCCCAGCTCCGCTGCCCTCAGGGCCGCGCGCTCTCCTTTCCTGCGCTATTGGTGACGCCCTTTCTCCGCAGTGCACAGTGCTAGGCTGTCATACCGTCTGCGGCGGCCACCCTGTCGCAGCCCCTCCCTGTCACACTCCCTCACACTGTCCCAGGTGCAGACAGATCAGACACCGTGCGCCTTGGGCATCTGTTTCCTGAGCAGTTATTATCCGCCACCCATGAGACTGAGGGTGCAGTGGGTGGGGAGGCACAGAGGGCACCTGAGCCTGGGGGCTGAGTGAGCAATTGCAGGAGGGGGGGCAGGAGAAACCGGGGGGCGGGGGGGCTGATTAGTCTGGAGGTGGCAGCACCTGTTGAGGGCAGTGTCTGCCATCGGCGTCTGAGGCCGGAGCCTCTGCTGTGGGGACGCCCTGGCGCTGTCGTGGTCAGCAGTCCTGGCCTCTGCTCACTGGGGTCAGAGCACCTCCCTCAGTGTGACAGTCACAGACGTCTCGGTCACTGCCCGGTGCCCCCCAGTCGAGGTCGGCTGGTTGACAGTGACAACTGCCTGAGTTCCCATCCTGGTCTGGCCTGGGTCCCGCCTCAGTTTCCTCCGCTGCACAATGGGATGAATATTAGTAAGAGACGTGTTTACCCGCAAGGGTGGCTGTGGCAACGGAATGAGAGAATGCGCTCTGCACAGGGCTGGCTCGCGGACGCCGCCCGTGTCCTGGTTGTCAAGTCCACCTGTCCCTGGCGCTCTCCCTGGGGGACTCAGCCCGGCCTCATCCTCGGAACCTCTGGTTCATACCCAACCCCCCCGCCCACCCACTGTGGCCGCTCCCACTGGTCAGGCTGTGACTCTCGGGCAGGCAGTGAGCATGTGGTTACAAAGGGAACCGGCGAGGTGTTAGAACCAGGCCGCAGGGCTGGAGAAGCTGGGTGTGCAGGGACCGTGGGACACAGAAGTGTGAGGGGACATCTGCTGGGTTATGGGTTCAATGGGGCCCTCACTGTGAGCTCCGGGGAAGGCCCGCTCCGCAGACACTGCCCGTGCCACGCCACGGGAAGCCACGCCAGCCCCGGAGGAGCATCCGGGGTCCTGTGTGCCTCCCACGGTTTAGGGTCCATTTCCTAACCATCGCTACATGGCACCCAAACAGAGCACCCCGAATCACCTCTAACGTGGGGCAGATGGCACGCTCCCTCTGCTAGAGCCCCGCTGGGTTTCCTGTCCCTCAGGGTGAAGGCCCTCAGGCCCGGCCGCCTGTGTGGCTGCCCAGGCCTGTCCTGCGGGCCTGCAATGACTAGGCTGGGTTCCCCTTCCATAGGGACTTGGCCCAGGGCTCCCGCTGCCTGACCAGCTCCGCCCACATGACCACAGGGCGAGCAAAGCCCCGCCCACTCCCTGCCTTCCTTTCCTGGCAAAATGTCTGCACACTCCATCTCTGTGCCCAGCCGCCCGCCGCCCTGCAGGGAGAGGCCAGGCCGCCCTCGGTGTGACTGCAACCCCAGCAGGACTGGGCGGAGCATGCGCTCAGCAAACCTCTGAGCAGGGAGCAGCTTTACTCAGCCTTGGTGCCTAGGGGATTCTCAAAGAGTGAGATTCTTCTGCTGCCCTGCCGGCACCTTTCATCTCAGAAGGACGCTGGGGGGTGGGGGGGGACGCAAAACTGTTCTCTACCCACCCCAGGCTCTCAGCTGGGCACTAACAAGACAAAATCAGGTGGTTTATTAACACGTGTAGCCCATGTCATGTGACAAAAAATCTCAATGAAAAGTAACTCAAAGCACCTGCAGTGGGAAAGGTCATTTGTAGCGCATTGGCAGGCAGAGGACACAGCTTCCGTTTCCAGGACGCAGACTGTGGGAGGGACTCTGAGGAAGGCTTGTCTGCAGTTTCCAGGGCTCCTCTGTGGGTTAGTGGGGACCGTCTGTGGTTCCTGGGGACCATCTGTGGGTTCCTGGGGACCATCTGTGGGTTCCCCGGGCTCGTCTGTGGGTTCCTGGGTTGGTCTGTGGTTCCCGGGGACCATTTGTGGGTTCCTGAGGCCCGTCTATTGGTTCCTGGGGACCGTTTGTGGTTCCCGGGGCTTGTCTGTGGGTTCCTGGGTTGGTCTGTGGTTCCCGGGGCTCGTCTGTGGGTTCCTGGGTTGGTCTGTGGTTCCCCGAGCTCGTCTGTGGTTCCCGGGACTTGCCTCTGAGCTCAGCTCTGTCCCCAGGAAAAGGAGACTTTCCCTGCAACCCCACCCCCACCCCCGGCCTCTGACAGAAAGGGGGAGGGGCTGCTTTCATGACCTTCAGCTCAGAATAGCCATCACGTCCAAAGCCTATTTTGGGTGACCTATTCTGGTTTCCCTCAGCACTGCGGTAGAAAAGCTAAAAATCAGATGCCTACTTTGTGCAGAGGGCTAAGTAGGAAGGAGACCTAACCAGTGTCCTCGAAGACCTAGGCAGGGCAGACGGCGACAAAGAAATACATCACATTAAAAAATACCAGCCCACCGGTGTGGCCCACCGGAAACTCTGCTGTGTGCGCCACCGCCAGGCACCACCCTGGCCTCTCCGCCGGTCACAGCAGCCCAGAGCCAGGACAGCGCAGGGTCAGTGGCCATAACGATGCTGCCGGGGCCACAGGTGGAAGAGGCCTGTCCACACGTGATCCCAGGAGCAACACTGAGGTCACCTGGGAAATGTTTACGATAAAGATGACAGCAGTGACCCAGGGCCACAGGCAGGCGGCGATGCCTGGCCACACTGAAAGGGTGCTGGACACCCGGGAGAACGGTGTGTCCCGGTGGAGCTGTCACTCCACATGGCGGCCCTGTCCTTCGGTTTCTACAGCGTCACGTGGGAAGCAGCCGCACCAATGAAACCAGCACAGTCGCTTTGCTGGGTTCCAGCCTCTCAGAGCCCCTGAGCTGGGAGTGGGGTGAAGCTTGAGACACGCGGCAGGTCGTCCGGTCAGGAGCCAAGCGCCTGTGCTGATGGTGTTCTCTCTCCTCCAAACACTCACTCGGGTGACCGCGGCCGCCACCCCACGCAGTTTCCTGACGGCCTGCAGCACAGCCCGAGAAGGACGCCAGCACTGGGCCCAGGGCCACACTCCCCTGCCACCACCTCCCACAGCCCATGAAAGGCCCAAAGGCCGCTCGTTTTTATATCATCTTACTCACCTTATTCATTTCAACCTTCCGGACCAGGATTTAGGATCTGCTCAGCTCATAGCACACCGTCCCTGCTGGATGACGGCCTCTCTTGTTTTATTTGTGGTGGGTTTTCTTTTTCAAACTTATTCTCTATCCATTCCCCCACCCCCACCCCCCGGCCGCCCCACTTCATTGGCACCTGCTTAAAATGCATCTGAGTACCCTTTGTCCCTGTTAATGTTTGTAAAACATGCACTGTGTGTGTGTGTGTGTGTGTGTGTGCGCACGCTTACCTTATATAGATGGCATTGTGATGCATGGAGACAGAGATAGAGATAGAGACAGAAAGAGAAGATAGAGATAGGGAGATAGATAGAGATAGAGATAGAGATAGAGATAGACAGAGACAGAGACAGAGATAGAGATAGAGATAGAGATACATAGAGGTAGAGATAGAGATAGAGGTAGAGGTAGATAGAGGTAGAGGGAGAGGTAGAGGGAGACTCAGAGAGAGAGGGAGAGGGAGAGGGAGGGTAGAGGTAGAGGTAGAGATAGACATTTATATGTGCGTGTAGATCTGTTTCCTCTTTCCTCGCTCAGCACTGTGGGGACCCTTAGCACATTGATGTCTGTGGGCAGCTCGCTGCTTCTGACTGCACACAGTAACCTCGGGATTTCTGCAAATTCCCAGCAGCTGAGATTCTCATGGCTTCCTCTGTCTCCTCCACATGCATCGCCCATGCAACCCCATGCTGACCCAGAGAGGAGTGCAGCCTTCTTCCTGTACAAAATCTGGGCTCGTATGGAGATTGGCCACCCATCTACTCCTGTGCAAGGCTTTGCTAAGGGCTAGGGATTAGACAGAGATCATCAGGCAAAGAAACATCACAGAAAATCAGGGTCCTCAATCTTAATGACCTGAGCCTCATGCCACAACATTATACCACCACCACCACCTTCACCACCACCACCATCACCACACCATCACCATACCATCACTACCACAACCATTACCACTATTACCCCCACCATCACCATCACCTCTATTACCACCACCATCACTATCACCACCACCATCACCACACCATCACCACCACAACCACTACTATCATTACCCCCACATTACCACCACCACCACCATCACCATCACCACCATTACCTCTACCACCATCACCACTATCACCTCCATTACCATCATCATCACCACCATTACCACCACCATCACCACCATCACTATCACCAACACCACCATCACCATCATCTCCACCACCACCACCACAGTGACCATCAGTACCACAACACCACCATATTACCACCACCATCACCATCACCACTATCACCATCATTACCACCATAACCACCATTACCATCACCACTTCCATTACCACCATTACCACCATCATCATGACCACCTTCCTCACCACCACTACCTAACTAGCACCATTACCACCATCATTATGACCACCTTCATCACCACCATCACTACCATAACCAACATCATCACCATCACCACCATTACCACCACCATCACCACCACCACCACAATGACCATCAATACCACCACCACCACCACCATTACCATTACCACCACCATCACCATCACCACTATCACCACCATTACCACCACCACCACCACCACTACCACCATTATCACCACCACCACCACCACCACCATCACCATCACCAGCACCATCACCACCACCATCACCATAACCACCACCTTTGTCACCACCATCACTTCAACCACTACCTTCACCACCACCACCACTACATCCATGAGCACCATCACCACCTGACTTGCCGATAGCTGGGTTCTTAATCAGAGATAGAACCAGGATGAACACAAGACCCTGATACCTAACCCACTGCTCATGTCATTGCCCCAGAGCTATGAAACATAGCATCTTCCACTTCCTGCTTAAACTCTCAGGTGGCACAAGCTATATTGCAAGATTTAATTGCAATTAAATCTCATTCTTGGTTTCTGTCATCTGGAGTGTGGTGTGAGTTTGTTCTTGTTTTTAAGCTTCTTGGGCGATCCTGAAGCGTGTCCCAGGTGGACAAGGCCCTCTCCGTAGCAATGGTTTCAGTGGAATGGGAAAACTGTCTCACTGTCCAATGTCCCCACCTCCATCCCTGCATCCGCTATCTATTAACATGTTTCTCATCCAGGCTTCTGCCCTCCCATCAATGACTGTGGGAAGGTATGTGTTTTACCTGACGTGACTGAAATGTGAGAGTGCTCTGGGTATGGACCACAGATGCATGAATGCTCTCTATTGCCCTCAGAGCTGGGCCTATCTCTGCTTTCACTGCATGTGTCGGGGGATGGCCAGGGACATTCCGATTCCCAGGGGTTCGTCTTAGGCAGCAGTCCTCCATCAGCTCACGGATAGCTGCTGTGTTCAGTGTCCGGTCAGGTGTGGTCTGTTATCCACGAGGGCAAGAAGTCACTCGTGGTGACTGAAAGAGTGGAGATGCTCTGGGCCAGAGAAGTGATGTTGGTCACTGAAAAGGGGCTTCACTGCGTTACTGTTGGTCCCGGGTTCCGGTGCTCTCAGGGGAAACGCCCGGTGCTTTAGGGCCTGGAACCCTGAGCCATGGGTGTCCGGACAAGCAGGTTCCAGGGAAAAAAGCATGTTCCACATGGCTGTGCCGTTTGGAAAGGCGACCAGGTTGTTCCGAAACACTGAATAGATGGCAAGCCGTCTGGCAGGAGACAGTGGAAAAGAACATGGCTTCTGCCTTGCCCACCCCCTTCAGTCAGCACCTCTGCTGGCCACAAGCTCTGCCAGCCGAAGAGCAGCGCTGACACTCGAGGACGTTGGCAACACGCCGCCCAAGGCTTGCCAAGGCCGCGTCACGAGGCCCCCGAGGCCGGGTGACAGCAAACTCAGGGCCGACTTGGCAGGTACAGGCTGTGGGGGTCATGGCCGGCAAGTCCAGGCATGGCTTTGATGGCAGCGCAGGACCATGGGATTTGGCAAAATGTACCCCCTCGTGTTGAAGGTGCTGGCGTGCGCTGAGCGGCGGGGGTCAGAGCTGCCACCCAGCAGGTCTGCCCTGGCTCTGGTCCCCTGAAGGGCTTCCTTCCTGGGACTGTTTCCGGAAGGGCTCGGCATGTCCCTTATGCCCCTCGCACCTCCTCCACAACCCACGGGGAGACGGAGGCCCATGGAGGGCAGGCAACCTGTACAGCCACCGCGGATTTATTCCTGGCCAGGCCGGGGCCCGGGCGGGGGTCCTGGCCTGGTGTCCCTGGCGCCTCTGTGGCCGCTCTGTCCACTCAGGCTCCCCTAGCACCCAGGACACTGTTAGCAGACCCTTCCCCACCCACCCAGCGAGCCCCTGGTCACCGTCAGTGTTCTGAGCGCCCTCCCATGGCGGTGCCACAACCAGAGAGCCAAGGGGTGCGGACAGGGCCCCACAGAGGGACTGGTGAGGGGGGATCACTCCTTCCTCCACCCCCGCCAGGCGCATTTCCCAGGGACTCAGTTCCCACAGCCCTGCTCCTGGACTTGGGGTGACTCTCTTCCCCTCCCTGACACCTGACAACGGCGTCACTGTCTCCTGCGCTGAGTTCCACAGCCCCAGTGGCCATTCCTCCTCGTGGTTCTCTGGTCTCTGCCTGAAATCAGCCGGATGTGCCTCCACAGTCTCATCCTCGTCAGCGGGCCTTTGTGTCTGGGGAGAGTCCTGGTGAGACTCTGCACACAGAAGGGGCCACCACACTGTTATTTGAGAGGCAGAGGCCCAGGTGGCGCCTAAGGTCACTCCCTGGGGCTGACGGCTCACCCCTGGACAGACCCGCTTCCTGAAGTGTGATTCTGTCCAAAAAACTCTGGACTTTGTTCGAGAGACTTTACTAGAAAGACTGTTGTAACCGGGAGAAAAGCAGGGCTGCCTGACACCGTGCCCCTCTCCAACCCAGCAGAAGCTGGCCTTTCTCCCCTGGGGGGAGAGGGAGCGCAGGGAGAGGAGAAGCTGCCAGGCAGGGCAAGCACCAGGGCATCACGAGGAAAGTGCCCCGTGAGGTCAGCTACTGCCCAGGAGGAGCTGTACGGGACACGTTCCACGCTGGAGACAAGCAGAGCTCAGGGGAGGACCAGGCTCCAGTTCGGTCAGGAAAGAGCAGCAGGCAGCTGTAACACATGCTCAGCCGTGCTGACGTGGCCTCACCGAGTTCACTGTGCAATGGGGACAGCAGAGGTTTAGAAGGAGGCAGCTGTCCCATGGCCAGGACAGGGTGAGGACGAGGGTGGCAGGAGCTGAGGAGCAGGTGCTAGAACCAAACCCAGAGATGCAGGTTGCCAAGGTGAGGCTGCCATGGGAACGCTGCTCCCCATCCCGCCCTCACAGAGGTACCAGTTCTAGAAACACCTGAGCGGCTCTTGACCTTGAGCAGATGGCACAGGCCTCTGAGCTCAGTGTAGCATGACGGTCAGGACATTTCTCTGTTGGCACAAGACTTGGCCGCATCTGAGGCACAGCGAGTGAGGACATGGTCATGGAGGCAGTGCCAGGCAGGGTCAGCAAGGCCCTGGCTGGGGAGCGGGGTGGTTATTGGAGCTGCCTAAGCCCGAAGTCGTTCTTTAGGTTCTTCGTCTGTAATGGGAGAAAGTGGGCATCTCAGGACGCGTCCGGCTCTGAGTCCAGCAGGGCTCAGTATGCTCCCTGGCACGTTTGAGCCTCAGTTGTGGCCTCGACCTCAAGTGAAGGCCTCTAGGGGAAGGGGAGGGGAGGCCCAGGGGGGCTATGTGGTTCTCTCCATATCTGTGTCCCCTCAGGAAAGAAAGGGGTTCATTCCAACAGTGCTGAACCAGGCAGAGCTGGTGAAGGAGAGGGCAGGGAGGAGTCCCACCAGGAATGGGTAGTGTCCAGAAGTCAGAGGCAGCTGGGTCCCTGTGACCATCCCAGGCCTGAGGGGACAGGGGGAGCAGTAGAGAACCCTGGGGACAGAGAGCCTAGTGCAGCAGCCACCAACAGGGATGAGGGACTTGGTTTGATGGACTGTGTATGGAGTCATAGAAGCAAATGCCCACTTTTCCTCTCTCTCACCCTTGGATCTCCTGCGGGTGCTCCTAGGGGGCAGCCAGAGCCCCTTGATGCCACCTGTATGGTGAGCCTTTCCCTCTCATGGGCACAGACAGAGCATGGTGGGAAAGGTGGAGGGGGCCTGCAGCGTCACAAGGAAGACATCCAGCTCATCCTCGAATGACACAGGAGTCTCAGTGCACAAGGGTGTTTAATACCTATTGAGTGGACAGGTCAGGTATATGGGTGGATGGATGGAGGGTGGAGGATGGATGGATGGATGAATGGATGATGGATGGGTGAGTGGATGGGTGGGTAGATGGATGGATGGTAGATGGATGGATGGTGGGTAGATGGGTGGAGGTATGATGAATGATGGATGGTGGATGGATGGATGGTGGATGGGTGAGTGGACGGATGGTGGATGGGTGAGTGGATGGGTGGATGGTTGGAGGTATGATGAATGATAGATGATGGATGGATGGTGGGTGGATGGAAGGTGGATAGCTCTGAGTGTGTGAAAATGAAGGCTAGAAAAGGGGCATGAGACTGGCCTCCACCTCTTCTATTCAACAGATCCCTTCATGCTCAAAGCATATAAACTATTGAGTAAGGACTCCACGGTTCCTAAGATGCCACACCTCTCACTTCCTTCTACCTCCTCCTGACAGTTGGCCTGCATTAGGGCCAGTGCCTGAGACAGAAGGAAAAGGTAACATGATCTATGCCTACCTTGAAAGTGAGATTGTGGAAATCTACATCACGTAGTATTTTTGCATTTTGCAACATGCAGCCTGCCTGCAGATGGTTTCACGGTCATGTGACTGCCCTGGGCGTATGTGGAGGCACATGCTGCATCACAGGGGACCTTCGGGACCCGGTGTCCTTTCATTCTGCTCAATGATGTCTTTTTGTTAAAGAACATTTTTTAATTTGTTACGCACGGTATTTCTTTGCTCTAGCTTGATCCATGGAATAAACAATGCTTTTAAAATGCCAACGTTAATCGCAGGCTCTCCAGTTCAGTAGACAAACAAGCCTGTTGTTCCTCACCCTTTCTTGGCACACAACTGTCAGAAGCTCTGCCAGAATTTGGAATAGCAAGATGTGACAAGGCACATTTATCCCTGCATGAGGGATGGTGCGCCATCAATATTTCATGGCAAACAAATGGCCCGATAAAAAACGCACACTGCTCACCAGGAAGAGCCGCTGGGTTGGGTGTGAGGGCTTCTCTCTGGAGGTCCGTGGGAATGTGTCCCTCAGCCAACGGGCTTTCAGTAAGCACCCCTCCACACGCTTCCTCCTGGTAGAGCTGTGCTTACCTGGGCGGAAGTTAGGGGCTGTGAGTCTGTCTCCCCACCAACCGTGAGTCCCCCATACAGCAAGGGTTTGGCCCCGTGGCTGCCAGCATCCAGCGCCGTGCCTATGGCACTGAGCCTGACTAAATGCTCCTGGAATGAACATATTTGTGGGCAGATAGCGTGTTTTAGAATAAAGAGAAAATTAGTATCATTCTCTCCAGGAATCTTTGCTTCCTGCTTACATTTTGGTGTTGTGTTCTTTATAAAATGCAAGTTCTATGATTCTCAAAATGCGACGACTTATTGTCTGTGATGATCAAAGAGCTTCGGTAGCTCACCGCATCTGGACCCTGTCTCAGGACTAGGTTAGGGTTAGTTCATTCACCTTCTTAATTACTCTATTTTCCCATGGGCGTGAACTGTGCCCAACCCCTCTTTATTGAAAGCACTTCCCCTGCCTGCGGTGCCTCCATTCACTCAGAGGGTAGTCTGTAAGGGCAGAGGCAGAGACAGACATGAGGACTATGGGTAAATGGCACATGGACTTGTTTTCTTAGACTCTGCTCACCTGCATGTCACATGGCTCACGCAGACCAGTGCATCTCCCACCTAAGCGTCACTGCGTGAGTCACCTGGGGTCCCAGCCATACCCCGAGAGTTTCAGACTCAGCACGCCTGGAGTGAGGCCTGGGAGTTTGTATTGCCAAGTGCCATGGATCTGGGACCATCCTGTGGGGTTAGGGTTAGGGTTTAGGGTTAGGATTAGGTTAGGTTAGGTTAGGGTTAGGGGGTAGGGTTAGGGTTAGGGGTTAGGATTAGGGTTAGGGTTTCGGTTTCGGTTTAGTTTATGGTTGGGTTGGGGTTTATCAAACGCTGTTTCTACTGCTGCCTCTCTCCTGTGGTGGCATAATCTTCAGCTGACTGTCCGCAGACACCCACCAACATCACTGCTGTTTGCTGCTCTTTGTGGGCGGGCCCTACCTCTCTGAGTGATGCTGATAGCGACCTGCCATAGCCCCAGGCTAAGGCACAGTGAGCCCTCGGAAAGGCCCCCTTTTCCCTGCGTCCTTCTGGGAGGCTGGGAAAGGGAGGAACTGATAAGAGATCACAGTGGCCTTAGTGTTCATCACCCGCACTGACACCAGCAGGCTCCTTGGGCAGTCGGACCGCGGGGCCCGTCACCATACCACGCCCCGTAGGTGCCTGCTTCCCCGCTGCATCGGCAGCATCAGCACCTGGCAGCGGGTGACCTCCTTTCCTTCCTGGTCATGCACCTGCATTGCTCTCTCCCATTCCCACATCCCTCGCTCTCCATCTGGGCAGCGCTGTTTCCATCGCCTCCACGTCCTCAGTTGTCATAGATTTCCCTGCTGCCCCAGCCACAGCGCTGGGCCTGATGTGTAAGAGGCGTGCCCTTTGCCCTTTGCCTCGAGGAATGGATGAGGAGAGACCCAAGGGCAGGAGTCGCAGGTGTGGGAGGGGGGAAGGCAGAGAAGATGGCCGTGGCCGTGGCTGTGACCGCAGCATCTGCCCCCTTTTCATGGCTCTTGAGTCGGTCAGAGATGCCTGGGAACTCCACACAGAATAGCAGGCGTCTGTCTGGCCTGACTCCCCAGCTGGAGGCGGGCGCGTGGGGTCCCCAGGCCTCATTGCTTGTGAACTTCCCTCCAGCCTGGAAGTCCTTGCCCATGGACACAGCCCGCCCAGCCTCTGTGGCTTCTGCTGACACCTCTGAAAGTGCCATTCTCAGGAAGCCTTCGCAAGGCTAAGGCAACATGCTGCTTCCTCCTTCTCTTGTTTCAAAAGGACAGAAAATAAATGTGCGTCCCATCCATGAAGGTGCGTCCCATTTGTGTAGGTGCGTCACGTCCGTGTAGGTGCGTCCCATCCATATAGGTGCGTCCCATCCATGTAGGTGCGTCCCGTCCATGTAAGTGCATGCCGTCCATGAAGGTGCGTCCCGTCCATGTAGGTGAGTCCCGTCCATGAAGGTGCGTCCCATCCGTGTAGGTGCATCCCATCCGCGTAGGTGCGTCCCATCCATGAAGGTGCGTCCCATCCATGTAGGTGCGTCCCGTCCAGGTAGGTGTGTCCCGTCCATGTAGGTGCGTCCCGTCCATGAAGATGCATCCCATCCATGTAGGTGCGTCCTATCTATGTAGGTGCGTCCCGTCCATGTACGTGCATCCCATCCATGTAGGTGCATCCCGTCCATGTAGGTGTGTCCCATCCATGTAGGTGCGTCCGGTCCATGTAGGTGTGTCCGGTCCATGTAGGTGCATCCCGTCCATGAAGATGCATCCCATCCATGTAGGTGCGTCCCGTCCATGTAGGTGCGTCCCGTCCATGAAGATGCATCCCCGTCCATGTAGGTGCGTCCCGTCCATGTAGGTGCGTCCCGTCCATGTAGGTGTGTCCAGTTCATGTGGGTGTGTCCCGTCCAGGTAGGTGTGTCCTGTCCCTGTAGGTGCATCCTGTTTAGTGTAGGGGCGACCCCGTCTGTGTAGGGCATTCTAGCTAAAAGCTGTGTCTTCGGTTTGGTGGAAATTCATCTCAGACCTTGATCAGGCCGAGAGCATCAGGCAGCCCTTCCCGGGCCTGTGTGGGTGACCATGCTGTGTCACGCCTTCCATCCCCTCCCTGCACCAAAGGACACCATCTTAGTTCAAGTCCACAGCAGACCAGCTGTTGGGATTTCCAACCTTTACCTCCTTCTCCCTAAAGTAACCCTCATCCTCAGCTTGCTGCCATCTGATCCGACCTTCCCCTTCATGGACACTTATGTTATTCACCTACCAGGTTAATGGTGGACACTATTGCGTGTTGTTTTGCTCACCTGCCCACTCCTGTTATCTCTGCTTTTAACGGTTCGCTTCCTGAGGAGCTCGAAAAAAAAATGTCTGCTCTTGTGAACTCAGTCTGCCCAGAAGGGCCCAAGGCACCCGTGGGCCTGTGCACCAGGGCACCCCAGGTCCTATGCACCCGTGGCACCCCAGGTCCTGTGCGCCCATGTAACCCCCGGTCCTGTGAGCTGGGGCACCCCAGGTCCTATGTGCCTGTGGCATCCCAGGTCCTGTGCACCCAGAGAGCAGACGTCTGTCCCCAAGGCCCCTGTGCCTTTTCTAGAGCCACTAAAATATTTCTCCAGAACTCCACACATTTCCTTTTTGGTTAATTTTCATTTGTGTTTAGCGTTATATTTCCTTTTTCTAAAGTAATGCATATTGATGCTTAAAATAGGAAACAACAGTTCCTTCTGCCTCTCAGCATCCCAACCCCAGAATGGAGACCACCGTAATTCTTTCATACCACGTCCCTGGGAGTCACATCATGTCGCCAAGAATACACTCCTTTTGCTGCTTTCTACTAATTAATTTATTCATTTTATTGTCCTTTTTATTGATTTGAGAGAGAGAAAGCACATCAATTTGTTATTCCACTTATTAATGCATCACTGGTTGATTCATGTATGTGCCCTGACCAGGGACCGAACCCACAACCTCAGTGTAACAGGATGATGCTCTAACCAAGCCTGAGCCACCCAGCCAAGCCTTTATTTTCTTTTTAAATGATAGACAAGAAGTTGGCACACTTTCCTCCACCCCTCTACCTTCTCCTTATATGTGCATTTTATTTTCTCTGCAGGTTACCTTTATAAACTTAACCTAGAGACCTGATGCACTAAATTCATGTGAGAGTAGGCCTTCCTTCCCCCAGCTGCCGGCACCAGCTTCCCTCTGGCACTTGGGACCTGGGCTTCACTCTGGCTCCAGCTTTGTCTGAAAGGACATCCGGAATCACGTCCGGAATGATGTCTGGTTTAATTAGCATATTATGCTTTTATTATTATAGATAATATTGCCACAAGTTCCCTTCACATTGCATTATGATAAACAAGAAATCATACCTCCCAGTTTATAAGATGTTAGTCCTGCCCTTTCCTACAGGTCCCTTCCCTGTCCCTGAAACTTCTGTTGCCTTTTTTTAAAAAATTTTGTATCGTTGAGATTTATGACATTTGCATTCTTTCTTGTAACCGTAACTAAATCTTCATTACTTATCTGTAGGCTGATTCTAAAACATTAACATAAATAAACACCATTGACTTCACTATAAGTAATTATCTGGCATGGCAGAGCTGAGCAGTATTCTGTGACTGTGTCTCTTTTATGTTCTGCTTTTTGTTTTTCCCAGTTTTATATTGCCTTTATTTTTCACTTGGACTATTTGGTTTTATCAGACTTTCATTTTTATTTTCCAAACTCTATCAGGTGCTCAGTTGCAGTGCCCTTTCCCCCAGACCCATCTCTCCGAGGGTCCTCCACTACCCTGCTCTAGTCTGGACCGGCCACTCACTGTCACACCTGACCGCGGCCATCCTGGCCTTCCCTTGCTGCACTCCCTCCCGGGAGCCAGTGTGTCCTCTTCTTCCTGACTCACCCCCACTTCTGTCTGGAGGACATCCTCAAGGTGTTTTCCTAAGAAAGGACGATTGGAACAAACTTTTCGAATTCTTGAATATCAAAAAGCTGTCTTTTCCTCACATTTGTTGAAAATTTTAGCAGTATGCAGACCTGTAGTTTGAACAACATTGTCCCTCAAATTTGAAGGTAGGGCTCCATTGCTTCTGGAGCTCAGTGTTGCTGATGGCCAGCCTGGTGTTCCGCTGATACCTGCTCCTCTGGGGGTCAACTATTTTCTTGTTCCAAAAGCCCTTTTGATTTTGAAATAACATCCAAATGGGTTTCATTTATCATCTGTATCATTCAGAGACTCTCAGATGAAATCCCTGTTCAGCCACATTTCTCTGCTGCATGATATTGTACCTAGACCTCAAGTCCTCAGAATTTTCTCGGGGTCCCCCTGTGCAGGGATTTTAGGGTGCTGCTTTTTCAACCAGCCTTGCCTCTAACTACTCTTGTGTCTGCAGAGGAGTAGTAAGGGAACAGACCTGTGTTACTCCTTTAGTAGTAGCCCTGCACACAAATCCCTGCACCAGCAGCTCACTGCTGCCCTCCTGTAGCTTTCTGCCCTCTGCCCTGTCTCCTATAGCTTGCCCCCCCTTCATAGCTTGCTGCCCTGCCCCCTCCTGTAGATCTCCACCTCCTGCTTGTAGCTCACTGCCCCGCCCTCCTGCTGATCTGGTCATGACTCAGTCGGTCCTTACGCTTATCTGTTTTGTTTTTTTGTTTTTTTGTTTTGTTGTTTTGGGGGTTGTGTGTGTATGTGTGTGTGTGTGTGTGTGTGTGTGTGTTTTATCATTAAGCCATATGCCCAGCACCATTGGTTGTATGAATCTTCCTTTCCCCACCGGTTTGGTCTGACACTTTTATAAAATAATAAATTATATCTATAAACTGTTCTGTGCCTCTGGAAAACATTGTGCTTAAGGCTGTTCACCGGCTTGTAGACCTACTGATTCTTACATCAGTAAAAGTCTAGGGCCGAACTACAGTATTAGCAGCTTCTCGTGTACACCCCTCTCGTGAGGGTTAGACTATTTTAAAGACTATCTTGGCCATTTTTGTTCATTCCTTCTTATATATAAAGTTTAGGATTATGTTGTTAGCTGACCCCCTCTTGGAAAGGAAGCCCCTTGCTCTTCCTATTAGAACTGAGTGGTGTTCTCTCACAAATGTGAGTGCTCCCCGAGGGACAGGCTGTGCACAGTGCTGAGGACATGAACGTGAGGACGGCGGGCACGGTTGCTGCCACTCGGTGCTGACTGTGCCCAGTCAGTTCCTCCCCAGATGGCCATGATTTTGAAAGCTTGACCACGTTTAGTGTTTTTATTCTAGGAACATAGTATGTTTGCAGTCCTTTCTCTTAAACCCTGTCTTTCTGTTTCACTGATTGTGTTTTTGTTTTTAATCTTCCTTGAAAAAAAATTACTCAATTTTTCTAATTCTATGAAATATTTACCCAATATTTATTTTATACTATTTTATCACCTAATAAGGACTTTTTACATTTGCATTCAAGTTTTGTGATCAAATTGGTAGCAGTTTGGGACCAGATGGGGCTGAATGGACTTTAGAAAGTATCATCTCACTTGTTGTGCTGTGACTCCAAGCCTTTACCTGTGACTGGCCCTCAGACGCGCTCTGCGTTGGTTGTTAAAGCACACCAGGGTGTCATAGGCCATCAGGCCCAGAGCCGGGGAACAGGGGAGCAGCCAGACCTCTGTCCTTTGTCAGATGTGTCACCCGTGCCCGCGGAGCACGGGGCCGGGGAGAGCACGCCTGCTGTCTGACTCATTGGCCTGGGACGTGGGGGGCCGCATGCTCAGGGGTGCATCCT
>NW_006293699.1:2602082-2603318 GCF_000327345.1 Myotis davidii
TTCTAAGTTGATTGGTGTCTGTGACACCACTGAGGCAGGAAAGCCGAGGTTGGTGCTGGCTGGTGCTCCCAGGAGGGCAGGGCAGTGAGTGGGTAAGAGAACATGCCCCCGCCCCCAGCCGGCCCAGCCCACGGGCCCGCGGTGGCCATCATCGCCGCCACCTCCCACAGCAGGAGACTTGCAGCGCTTGTTGGGGGGCAGCTGTGCCTTTTGCTCCCTTGGCTTCACCCAGGCGGGCTATTTTCTGATAGAGCCGGAGCAGGGGTCGCTGACCCACGCGCCACACCCTCCACGTGAACATCGGCATCTCCGGCCATGGCAGAGTGAGCGCGCGTCCGTCCCCATGGCTCTCCCACTTCCTGCTTCTTCATCGTCTGCCCAGCAGGGACTCAGGCCATGTGTGACGTAATTCAAATAAAAGTCTTCCCTTTGCAGTGGGGGCTGGGCCTTGAGTTGATTTGAAGGGCCTGAGTGCATCCATGTGTTTATGGCGCAAATACTGAGGAGCCGCTCAAACCCACCATTGCACACGCGGCTCCGAGCCTGCAGCGGGCACAGAAGCCACAGGCCTGGGAGAGAGCAGGTCGGGGAAGCACAGCCAGACCCCACGGGCCTGGGCACGCTGGGCAGACACACGCAGAAAACAGTGCTGCAAAGAGGCCGGAAACCTGGAGGGTTGAAACCCGTAAACGCTGGCTCCCCTGGCCTGACCCACCGCCATATTCTCTGTAAGGTCGAGGACCTGGCCCCAAGCAGTTGCCCGGCCTGCCCTCCACCGACCAGTTTCCCATGGGCTCCTGGCTAAGGTGAAGTCCTAAAACCCTGACAACAAACGGGGAGATTGAGGTTGGCACAGCAATGAATCTCCTGGTGAGTGGAGCTTAAGGCAAGCCCCGGGCTACACCAGCCTTTCCGTGGACATGGTTACAAAGTACACTGAGGCGTCTTTCCAGCTGGGAGCTATCGAGCGATGTCCTGCAATCTCTAGTGGCAAAGGGTCAATAGGACCACAGAGGCCGTCCTGAGCGGCTGCCCTCACTAGGGGTGGATGGGACAAGCAATGGGAGGAGTGTTCGCTGGCCTCCAGAACGTTCTTCGAATTCACCTGCGAATATTCTCCTGTGCATTTATTTTCTTCTTCCTCTTAAATGTACTTTTCCCCCTAAAACAAAATCCCAGTGTTGGAGGGCCCTGAGCCACGGGATTAATCACCAGCAGCCACAGTCCCTCCTGCCC
>NW_006293699.1:2604007-2608099 GCF_000327345.1 Myotis davidii
CGCCTGTGTGATGGTTTTGTTTGAATTCTAAGTTGATTGGTGTCTGTGACGCCACCGAGGCAGGAAAGCCGAGGTTGGTGCTGGCTGGTGCTCCCAGGAGGGCAGGGCAGTGAGTGGGCAAGAGAACATGCCCCCGCCCCCAGCCGGCCCAGCCCACGGGCCCGCGGTGGCCATCATCGCCGCCACCTCCCACAGCAGGAGACTTGCAGCGCTTGTTGGGGGGCAGCTGTGCCTTTTGCTCCCTTGGCTTCACCCAGGCGGGCTATTTTCTGATAGAGCCGGAGCAGGGGTCGCTGACCCACGCGCCACACCCTCCACGTGAACATCGGCATCTCCGGCCATGGCAGAGGGAGCGCGTGTCCGTCCCCACAGCTCTCCCACTTCCTGCTTCTTCATCGTCTGCCCAGCAGGGACTCAGGCCATGTGTGACGTAATTCAAATAAAAGTCTTCCCTTTGCAGTGGGGGCTGGGCCTTGAGTTGATTTGAAGGGCCTGAGTGCATCCATGTGTTTATGGCGCAAATACTGAGGAGCCGCTCAAACCCACCATTGCACACGCGGCTCCGAGCCTGCAGCGGGCACAGAAGCCACAGGCCTGGGAGAGAGCAGGTCGGGGAAGCACAGCCAGACCCCACGGGCCTGGGCGCGCTGGGCAGACACACGCAGAAAACGGTGCTGCGAAGAGGCCGGAAACCTGGAGGGTTGAAACCCGTAAACGCTGGCTCCCCTGGCCTGACCCACCGCCATATTCTCTGTAAGGTCGAGGACCTGGCCCCAAGCAGTTGCCCGGCCTGCCCTCCACCGACCAGTTTCCCATGGGCTCCTGGCTAAGGTGAAGTCCTAAAACCCTGACAACAAACGGGGAGATTGAGGTTGGCACAGCAATGAATCTCCTGGTGAGTGGAGCTTAAGGCAAGCCCCGGGCTACACCAGCCTTTCCGTGGACATGGTTACAAAGTACACTGAGGCGTCTTTCCAGCTGGGAGCTATCGAGCGATGTCCTGCAATCTCTAGTGGCAAAGGGTCAATAGGACCACAGAGGCCGTCCTGAGCGGCTGCCCTCACTAGGGGTGGATGGGACAAGCAATGGGAGGAGTGTTCGCTGGCCTCCAGAACGTTCTTCGAATTCACCTGCGAATATTCTCCTGTGCATTTATTTTCTTCTTCCTCTTAAATGTACTTTTCCCCCTAAAACAAAATCCCAGTGTTGGAGGGCCCTGAGCCACTGGATTAATCACCAGCAGCCCCAGTCCCTCCTGCCGACCTTAGCACAGAGCTCCGTGGTGTTTTCGGGCATGTGACCTCTAGGCTGTCAAGCCAAGTTCACGGGCACCGGAGCCAGTTTCTCAGATCAGCCTGAGGACGTATCGGGTATCTCGTCACTACGGGAGAGGGAAGTGGCCCACAGAGCCTTCCTCAGTGCGGCGGGGCCTTTCCACAGGAGTTGGGAACCCCCCCGCCCGCACGTGCTTCTGCTGTGGCCCCGACGTCCAGGGCCCAGATGAGCCGTCTCTGGTCCCGTGGCTCTGGCCATGCCGCTCACCTGTGTGCCTGTGTGTTTCCAGGGAATACTACATCACCATGGTGAAGTGGGCCACCAATACCAAGGTCGCCGTGAACTGGCTGAGCCGGGCGCAGAACGTGTCCATCCTCACCCTGTGTGACGCCACTACAGGCGTCTGCACCAAGGTACGGGCAGGGAGCACCCAGGCCTCGGCAAGGCCACCCTTGAGCCCTTTGGGCTTGGTAGCTGCAGGCAAACCGCTCAGCCGCTTGCTGGTCAAGGTGGCAGCCTGCATCCAAGTCTCTGCATTGGTGCCACCTGGTGGGTGGCTGCAGTACTGCCGAACACCCGGGGCTTGCTCTTTCAGTGCCTCCCCAGCTTTGTGCACTTTTTTTGGCCTTGAATTTTCATTTCCCAACTGCAGAGGAAAAGGCTTGCAAAGCCACTCTGTTGGGGCTCAGGAGCCGCCACATAGCAGCTCTCGCTGAACTGCCTCAGTGAGGCGCGGTGGTCTGTACTGAGACCAAGGGGTTCGCACATCACTTAGCGCAGATCCAGGTTATTCTGAGGGCTCGCTCAAGGTGAAGGAGGAAGGATGGACACCAGCTAGGAAGCTGGGAATTGCTCCTAATTCTTACCTATGCCCCTGCGAGTGTCCGCCACTGAAACGCCATGGCCAACAACAGCCCTGGGCGCCTGGAGGCGGACCAACCCCCGGGCCAGCTCACGGTTGGGATGTGTTTGATCTTCTATTAGGCTTACTCCACGCATTTCGGTAAGCCTACTTCTCATTTCCTTTCTAAACCCCCTTAACGTATCCGAACAAGGATTGTTACTCAGAGTTGGTAAGTCCACATATGCACGTACGGTGCACACACAAGTTCCTAAAACAAACAGCACTTGCGTTTGCTTTTACATGGGCACGTGCCAGGTTAGGGGTGACCATCTAATGGGGACCTGCCAGGTGAGGGGTGACCATCTAATAGGGACCTGCCTGGTCAGGGGTGAGCATCAAGTGGTAAAAGTGCCCCATCTTCCAAAGGATTCCACCTGCATGGAGTTGTCCTTGGAGCTGGGAGAGTGACATTTCTTGTTTGGGGACACTTGGTTTTGGCTCTGAGCCACACTATAAGACCGCCTCATCCTGAGCGGTAGCCTGGTCCTGAACCGTGACCTGGTCCCAAGCCATGGCCTGGTCCTGATGGTGGACTGGTCCCAAGCCATGGCCTGGTCCTGAGCTGTGGTCTTGTCCTGAGCCATGGCCTGGTCCCAAGCCATGGCCTGATCCTGAGCGGTGGCCTAGTCCTGAGCCGTGGCCTAGTCCTGAGCCGTGGCCTGGTCCCAAGATGTGGCCTGATCCTGAGCCGTGGCCTAGTCCTGAGCCATGGCCTAGTTCTGAGCCATGGCCTGGTCCCAATGGTGGCCTGGTCCCGATGGTGGCCTGGTCCCAAGCCGTGGCCTGGTCCCGAGCTGTGGCCTGGTCCCGAGCCGGGGCCTGGTTCTTAGCCGTGGCTTGGTTCTGATGGTGGCCTGGTCCCAAGCCGTGGCCTGATCCTGAGCTGTGGCCTAGTCCTGAGCCGTGGCCTAGTCCTGAACATTGGCCTGGTCCCGATGGTGGCCTGGTCCCGAGCTGTGGCCTGGTCCCGAGCGGCCCCAGCGCTGTCTGTGCTGATGCAGCCATGGCGCACGGGAAGCAAACTGCTTCACTCTGTGGGTCACGGACATGGTGGCCCCAAGACCTTTCTCTAATGCTCTTATTTCATTTCAGAAACACGAGGATGAAAGTGAAGCCTGGCTCCACAGACAGGTAACTATTCCATGAGTGAGTTCCCACACTGGGGGCGTTTGCATCTCACAATGACCCCAGGGGAGCCCCAAGCAGACACTAGACGTGCGTGGCCCTGGTGAGCGTGCCACCTGCCGCCCTGCTCCCTCCATGGCCCTCGCACTCCTGGAAGGCGGGTTCTGAGGAGGATGCTTGAGAGTCGCTGCTCTTGACAGCCTACAACGTGTGGTGAGACCTCAGGTCTCCGGTACATGATGCCCTGCAGGTGAAGGAAAAATGGTGAGTTTCCCAGAAGGAAAGGAAACATGGGCAATAGTTCTGTTCTCTCCACGTGGTCTCGTGGGGTCTCATTTGCAGCGGATGCCGGCAGGGTTCAGCATGAGCCTCCCAGGGACGAGACGTCATCCCCACTCCCAGCTTCCCCGTCTCTGACCCAGATAAGAAGTGCCCTCAGACAGGCTCTTGAAATTGGAGATCACAGGAGGTCAGGGAGGCCTACAGTTACTCACTCCATGACCAAAAATATCCTATATAATAAAAGGCTAATATGCAAATCAACCGAACAGCATAACGACCAATCGCTATGATGTGCACTGACCACCAGGGGGCAGATGCTTAAAGCTGCCCCCTGGTGGTCAGTACACTCCCACAGGGGGAGCGCTGCTCAGCCAGAAGCCGGGCTCACCGCTAGCAAGTGCAGCGGGGGTGGCAGGAGCCTCTCCCACCTCCGTGGCAGCACTAAGGATGTCTGACTGATGGCTTGGGCCTGCTCCCCTTAGATGTTGTCAGTCAGACATCCCCCA
>NW_006293699.1:2609203-2610981 GCF_000327345.1 Myotis davidii
GGGAGCGAAGCTGCCTCAGCTGGTTTCGCACCCCTCTCTGCTTGTCTCCAGCCACTGGAAGCCCTATTCTTGCAGGAATCTTCCTGCAACGGGCCTCTAGTATAAATATATTAAACTTACACAAAAAAGAAAACCCTAAACATTGGTATATTCTGCTTTTTTCCCCTCTGTCCACACAGGCGTTAGAAAGGACAGGGGCATCCTGTGGGGGGGTTACTTTCCTCTTGCCCTGCCTAACGGGGTGAGACGGTCTGGAAATGCTGGGGAAGCTCACGCCGGATCTGAGTGGAAAATGTGGCGAGGGAGTCCAGGTGTGCTCCTTTATCGTCTGTGGGACCAGGGGGCCTGGGCAGTGCACCTGTCCACGTGGCTCCACGAATATTCCAGCAGCACCGACTGCGCACCCTCCTTTGTCTGCAGGCCGGCGATCAACTCCAGCTTCCCGTCCGTTGTCTTGGGTGGTGGCCTCAGACATGGACACTGTTGCTTTTAAATGTGTCCGTGTCTGCTCCCTGACCATCTTCTCCAAAAGCAAATGGCCACAGTGGCCACGGGTTTTCCTCTGAACAAGTTTGAGTGCCAAGTCCTAGCCTAGAACAAATGCAGCATGAGAGAGTGAGAGAGCCTGATATTCGCTAGGGTGCTGGGCTGGGCAGGGCTGGGCTGGGGCTTGGATAAGCCCTCGACTGCCACCTGGACCCTCCATGTTGAGCACAGAGACCCACGGTAACATCATGGCATTCCCCTCCATCAGATAAAACACCCAGATACGAAAGAAAGGCCAGGAAATGCAGCTATCTGCCCAGTTATGTGTCCAGCTACTATTTATGTGTCAGCGGGCACATGCGGGCGCTGTGGGTGTCAGTGACTCAGCTCCTCTCGTTGAGCGCAGGGCCTGCTGTGACACAGAGCCTCCCATGTGCGGCCACCGCCCTGGCTCAGCTGCTGGACTTCGGGTTGTTTCGCCTTCTGGCTCCGTGAACACCTTGCTGGCGGGAGAGCACCAGGCACAGAAGACCACCCGTAGTCCACTTCCACTGAAATGTCCAGAACAAATGAATCTGTGGAAACAGAAAATTGCTACATGATTATCTAGAGATGCCGGGATCGGCCAGGGGCCGCGTACGGTGTGGAGGCTTTGATTGGGGCTATGGGAACACTTTGCAACTAGTACGGATGGTGGCAGCACAAGCTGTGAATGGATAAATGCACTGCTTGGTTCGCCTTTTTGCCTCCTGTGTGCCCCCTACTGGGGACCAAGCCCACAACGCCGGCATGTGCCCAGACCGGAACCAAACAGCAGCCTCCTGGTACATGGGACAACGATGTCCAGCCAACTGAGCCACATCAGCCGGCTGTTTGGTTCCCTTTTATTAAAATGTTATTTTGTGCTGAGAATTTCATCTCAACTTTTTAAAAAATGAGCCAGCTGGAGCCTCAGCTCCCTAGACATCACAGCAGAAGGGAGGTGAGAGAGCACAGTGGCTTTAGAGGTGGCGGACGGGGAGGCCATAAACATGCCCTGAGAGCTGAGGTGTCCAGCTGCTGGCAGGCTGGGGGGGGAGCACAGTGTGACTGGGGGGGGGGGCAGCATCAGGGCCGGCCTCCGTGGCTGCCATTTGTGTCTGACCAGGAGGAGGCGCGGGCCGAACTTACCCAGGCTCCCTGCGCTGTGCTTCTCTCCGGGAGGTGGGGCTGTGGGAGAGCCGGTCAGTGGTCTCCGCCCCTCTGAATAAACCCCCACCCTGGTCCCAGACTCCCACGGCCCCTGCACCCCC
>NW_006293699.1:2611454-2612097 GCF_000327345.1 Myotis davidii
CCCTCTCTTTCAGATGTAAACGTTGAAGCGCCTGCTGAGCACACAGCGAGCACCCTCATCCAGCCGGCACAGGGCAGCAGCGCCCTGGCCGGAGACGCCGGGTCCTGGGAGGACTGTTCCCTCTGAGCGGGTCGGTGGGAGATCAGTTCCAACCACTTTCCCGACATCCCTTCTGAAGGCAGCTTTCACGAATGATCCACATCCTTCAAGAAGCCCGCGGTCCTAGAAGGCAAGTGGAAGAACGTATTGCGCTGGACCTGCCTTCTGCTGCCAGTGAGGCTGCCGAGTGCCAGTCATTGCAAAGGCGTCCCAGATGCTCACCCCCCACCCGCCCCTGTTGGCCCAGGCACAGTGTCATTTGAGGAGAGGACTGGAGTCTGGGGTCTCATGGCAACCTCCCAGAGACCCCGCCTGCTCAGATTAACTGTCCGCTAGATACTCGTTGCCAGGGCAACCGGGTGGGCTAGGACACCCTGGGGCCCATCAGAACCTCCCCTCCTCTCTTTTCCTCCATCTCCCCCGAGGCAGTGGCCCCCACAGAGCTTCCCACGCGCCAACCAGCAGAGGCAAATGTGTGACCCATCTCATGGTGGAGCCCCACCTCCCTCTCTCTCTCCTCTGGGAATATTCCAGAGAAACTGGC
>NW_006293699.1:2612165-2612671 GCF_000327345.1 Myotis davidii
GTCCGCGACCTTCAGAGCATCCGGATGCGAAATCACCAGCAGCCCTGCACCAGGCCGTCGCCTTTGACTGAAGAGTTGGTCCTGTATGTCCATTTCTGACCCTCTTTCTTTAACCAGGATTTCATTTTGCGATTTCAAAGTTTGGCCAAGATGAATGTATCGGAACCATGGGAAGAACGGACAGAAAGGCTGCCCATCCCTCGCGAAGAATCTCAGCAAGAAGGATGCACTCTGCAAGGATCTGCTCTGAGCAGAGGTGGCCAGGCACCGAGTGGTAACTCCCTGGACTCAGAGTCACTAGACGTGCTTCCCCCAAACCAGAGCGTAAGCCAGAGCCAGGGCGAAGGCCGTTACTGCTCTAGAAACCAGCCTCGGGGATTCCAGGCTGGCCCTCCCCTGCCCACCGTGGGGCGTTCCGTGCTTCGCGTAAAGTTGCCATCCCCGTGATCGATGCCTTCTCAGGATAAAGACGCTGCTTCGGCCCAGAATTAATTCTTCATTCCTTT
>NW_006293700.1:0-1189 GCF_000327345.1 Myotis davidii
TAGTGATGAATTTTATCTTGTTTTGAGCTCATATGCTTTGTAGTAAGCTCATAATTTCTCAGTTCAAGTGAAGGCAGTGTCTCATTTGGCTACCCGTGGGAAAGGGTACAGAAGGATTCAAGAATAATACCCTAGAGAGTGACATTGAGTGAGTAAGCATGCTTTTTCTAAGAGAGGAAACACCCTTTCTTTGGCAATTATGGCCTGATTTTAAAGTGCCCAGTAGTGTACAAAGCCATTTTGTTTGTTTGGCTACCTGTGGGAAAGAGGGTGCAGAAGGATTCAAAAATAATACCCTAGAGAGTGACACTGAGTGAGTAAGCATGCTATTTCTAAGAGAGGAAACACACTTTCTTTGGCAATTATGGCCTGATTTTAAAGTACCTCTGAGAGAGAAGGCCATGCTATAGTACATATTAACTGTTAAAGAATCAGCTTATTTGTAAATGCAGTAGGTATCCCTATAATCAAATGAATCATACTAGGTAGAATGCTAGTGATGTGAAGATACTGTTAAATTGTTACAGCTTAAATCATAGTTTTTCTAGGATAGGACATGAAACAACTTACTAAATAGCTTTAGGGAGAATTTAAAAACAAAAAAAAAGCAGTAATGTGAATTCCTTCGTATCATATTCAGTAAAAATATGTAGAAACTATACATAGGGATTTTTATAACAATCAGTGAGCAACTTTTGTGTGCCCAGGGATTAACATTGTCACACTCGGAAGGACACAAAGAAGAGAGCATGGGGCTTTCCATGGACATATAGCTGTGCTGGAGGAAGGTAGAAAAATGTACGTTCATTTCGATACCTCTCTGAATCCAACTTCGCACACAGGCACTCCAATCAAGGATTCAAGATTCTGAACATCTGGAATGGGGCCCCCTGTTCCTAGTATGAATCGCTGGTCAAATACTAATTGTGAGCTCTTTGATGTCAAGGAATGTAGTCTGTTTTATACTTCCCATGTTTGCCTCAGCATGTCAAACAAACAAAATAAAAATGAACAGCCTGACCTGATTAGTACAAGTCAGCAATATGTACTATGAGAAATTTAGAAATACGTATGAGCCCATGTCCTTGTGGTTTAGGAGTTTATGGCCAACTATTGTATTAGAACTATATATCTTTTTAAAATATATTTTATTGATTTTTTACAGAGAGGAAGGGAGAGAGATAGAGAG
>NW_006293700.1:1492-1894 GCF_000327345.1 Myotis davidii
TAGCCCTAAGAAATTTTTTAACTTCAAGTATTGTCAAGACTTTAGAGGCTACGTTCCAGGCAAGAATAGGTCAGTGACTAAAGAAATGCGGGTTGGGAAGGCCCAGTAGGAAGCCAGTGAGCTTCCAGTACCTATACTGGAGTTTGATGTTGTGGGGTAGAAAATACACATATTTGTCCAAGAGGTTCAGTGATAAGGAAATCTGCAGATCCTGAAGGCAGGGAAATAGGAAGTATGCTGGGTACTTTTAATGGCACTACTTTACATCTAATAAAACTGTACACTATATCTGTTTCTTGGGAGGCTGTACTTACAGAAGTTTAGCAATTTTCACACTCAATGGAAACCTTGGGAGCATATCTTTGTCTCAATCCCTGCCCCCTCCCCCCCCGCACCCCCCCT
>NW_006293700.1:3293-5453 GCF_000327345.1 Myotis davidii
TGAAAACATGCTCAACCACTGAGTCACACTGGCTGGGCTCAATTCTTATTCATAAATTCCTTCCAAGGCATAAACAGGTTGTAAAGCTTTGGAAGCAGTTTCAAAAAAAACTAGCTTAAGTAACAAGAAAACAGTTATAGAAGAAGGGACTGTCTGCGGGGAAAAAATGGACACATATGTAATACCCTTTGTAATAAAAAATAAAATTAAAAAAAAAATTCTTAATCATTTTTGAACAAGGGGCCCCACATTTTCATTTTGTACTGTATCCCACAAATTATATGGCTTTTAGTATATTTTTCAATATGAAACTGTACAGTATTTATTAGAATGTATTCTTGAGTCAGTATTAATCTTACAGTCTGATGCTTTGGTTATCTTTGCAGCTTAGGGAGTTTTTATTAATTTTTTTTAAATTTTCTTATCTGCATTTTCATCTTACTATTCTGAAATGCTTCTTAAAAGGATGTTGGGCCTTCCATATCTTACTCCCATGCCTCTTAATTTATATTTCCCCATCTTTTTGTAATTTTGTTTTATCGTTAGATTTATTCTCTTTTTATTTTTAGATCACTAATATTGCCTCAAATTTATTGAGTCCTTCCATATATATTTTGATTTTAACCATACTATTTTAATCCTCACAAATTCTATATCTGCTTCAGATTTCTCAGGTTTCATGGCAGAAAATTCCTGTTTTATAAATGCAACATTCTTTCCAGTAGTTTCCTGAAATAGCTCTACTTCTTCTTGGCTAAGTTGTTCTCTTTGTTTATACACTGTTCAGTTTTTTCCTAAAATTTCTAGTGATTTCTGGTTGTTGATTCATATATATGAATGAAAGATAAGGTTGATTATCATAGCTAGCTTGTACCGGTTTCTCTGTACTTGAATAGAGTCCCGTATCCGACCTCTTCCTTGACAAGGAAAGCTGGGTATTGGCTTAGAGAGGTTAGCATTTGGGCTTCCTGGAACACACATCAGTGGGAAGTCAAGGTGCTGCCCAATACGGAGGGCCTTGCTTTGAGGGAGACTTGCTTTCCTGGGTTCACTCCCGGGCATCGGACCTCACCTTCCACGAGATGCGGAGTCCAGTGTTACCTCTGGTTCTACTCTGCTGTTTCTTGGAGTCCAAAACTGTCCCTGGAGACTTTCTTAGACAGGTAGCATGAGACAAGGTTCTCTGACCTCACTCTGTGCGTAAAAGCCAAGCTTCCAATAGCACCCCTTAGAAGAGGGAGATGGGATTTCAGGCAGCCCACCTGCTGGGAATGCAATTCCCTAATGACTTATACTGATGGTGTCCCCTTGGCCTCTGTTTGTGCTTTAGCTTGAATAGTCTCTCTGGCTCTCTTGGAAAGAATAGAACTTACCAGGTACTTCTATTGACCTTGGTTGTCGTGTCTTCCATGCTTAGATGCAACCATAGTCTTACCCCACCTGCTTCATTTTCCATGCTTCCAGAGTTTGTTAAAGCTCTAGTCAGGTGATGGCACCCTTTCTTATTATCCTTGCTGGTATGTTTTCATTCTATGCATAATATCTTTTCTGTCATTTTAATGGGTCTTTGAGGCCTGAGGGAAGGGCCAGTCAATGTGTAAGTGTATTAAGACCATATATTATACAAGAAACCAACATGTATTTAACTAGTTGCATAAACATTATAGAATCACATGGCTTCCAAATAGTATCTGTGGTCTGAATTTCGTGTTGGAAAAAATGTTTTTAGTTAAATAAAAATATATAAGCATACACAACATATTTCATATGTAAAACATTCTTGAAAACAGCTGGCAATTTTCATTGCTTCAGCAGAAAATGGATTTTACTGAATGATTGTGAATCTTTCTAAATCACCTCTTAGTTTACCAGCTGCACTGCGCTCAGTCAGACCCACTGAGGGTTTGTTGAAACTAATTTCTGTTTATTGTTCATCAAGGAATTTTAGTTTTAAGCATATGATGTCTGTTTTTATCAAAACACAGATAAGTCTACAAAACCTTATATAAAGCACACATAAACAGGGTTCAGCACATACCTTCTGAGAATGGGGGTGTTGGGTGTCTGTAAATTAGAAATGAATTTCCAGCAATTACTGAGGACATAAATATGCTCTTTTATTTATCATAAACCATAAGGAGTGCATGATATCAGCGTACT
>NW_006293700.1:5632-6156 GCF_000327345.1 Myotis davidii
GTATATAAATGTGAATATTCATGTAATATTTTATAATTTAGGATTTTAATGGTAATAGAAGAGTTTTTCTCACTGAGAAAATATTCCTAATAAAAAGGAAAAATTAGTACTTACATGTTTTAGACTTGCTAGTTTTAAAACTATTTTAAAACTATCTTTTTAACTCCATGTCTTCAGATTATACTGCCCACTGCCCATCATTGTTATTTTGATCCACAGACCTCTGGGTGGTTCATCTAGATTCCTCAATAGTTTGAACTCCTAATTTTTGCCACTCTCTAACACTACACCTGTATTCCATCTTGGCAGTTTCCATATACATGTAGATGGCCTTTTCATCATCCTGGTGTCTTTATTGAACTCCTCTAGACCCCTGGTCAGCAAACTGTGGCTCGCCAGCCACATGTAGCTCTTTGGCCCCTTGTGTGTGGCCCTTCCTAAGCCTTAGAAGTACCCTAATTAAGTTAATAATAATGTACCTACCTATATAGTTTAAGATTTAAAAATTTGGCTCTCAAAAGAAA
>NW_006293700.1:6635-20588 GCF_000327345.1 Myotis davidii
GAAACTAATTGTTTATTGTTCATCAAGGAATTTTAGTTTTAAGCATATGATGTCTGTTTTTATCAAAACACAGATAAGTCTACAAAACCTTATATAAAGCACACATAAACAGGGTTCAGCACATACCTTCTGAGAATGGGGGTGTTGGGTGTCTGTAAATTAGAAATGAATTTCCAGCAATTACTGAGGACATAAATATGCTCTTTTATTTATCATAAACCATAAGGAGTGCATGATATCAGCGTACTGTTAAATTTAGCTTAATCTAAGAATTTCTGTCTCTACCTAATGCCATGATTTTAGTTTATGTAAGTTTAGTATTAAATGCCTTATCTGTTCACTTTTTTGTAAATTGGCTTGGTGTTCTGCATATTAGGTACAATTTTTCTTTGAATATATATATATATACATATATATATATGAATATATGTATATAAATGTGAATATTCATGTAATATTTTATAATTTAGGATTTTAATGGTAATAGAAGAGTTTACCTAATAACCTGTTTCAGCTATTCCAATTGCTATTACCAATAACTACCTGTAGGCTCTTCATAGTCTCACTTTAAACATCCTTCTCTCTGATTGTCTCCTCTGTCCTTCTAGCTTACTGTCTCTAGTATCCCAATTCCCGCTTTTCTTTGACCCCACCTGGACACCCAGTTCATCGATCCTACCATATTTTCATTTTCCCTTATCTCATTGATGTCCTCACTCAGCTTCCTGTCCATCTTAAGTTCTGGGGCCAGTTGTTGTAATTCTGTAGGACAGTTATTGTAATTACTCCTTTGCATGTCCTCGCAAGTGCCTTGTCCCTCTCTCAGATCATTACACGCAATTCGCTAAACCACAGCCCTGCCTAATACAGATTCTTACCCCTTTCACGCCTGCACGCCTGCAGCTGAATGTGCCTGCGAGGAAAACACACTCACTCATGTATTTCCCCCATCCCTTCCTTTCTCCATGTTTTAAGGTCATACCTGGGGTTTACTTGAACCCTGCATTGTTTTACCACAACAGAGGAATGCCCTCTCGGTCATAACTAAATGATCGCTATCCTATCTAATAAAAGAGAAACATGGTGTGCTAGAGTGTCTCATTTTTCTGGGGGAAGTAAAAATGCGCCTGTGCTTAATTAAATCTAGTTCCGGATGTGGGTCTGTGCATGGTGCTGCCAACACAGTGGACAGGTGGCCCTCGCAGCAGATGGCCAGGTGCAAAGTGTCCACCTCGGTCAGGCTCTGGCACCCAGACAGTTCATATTACCACTGTTTCATGCATGGTAATAATTGTGGGTGAGCCCTCTCTCCTACACTGTAAGCACAGGACGTTTCCCTCATGGCGTTCAGCCTCCATCCCGGACACTGGCTCGCTGTGCTAGGAGACGTTTTACTTATGGAGAACGATAAGGCTGTGGAACTTTCTGCAGTCCTGTCTCCGTCTCCAACCTGACATTCCAGCTGCATGACTCCTCACCTCAATCTGTCAGCCCCCTGTTCTGTCTCTGTATAAATCTTTGTGGGGGCACAATCGATCCTTTTATTGTGAGGAGCAACTTTGCAAAGCGCAGGAGTTAAATATTCATATTCAGGAAAGAGGTTTCTGGATTGAGTGAGAGGCAGAATAATTCCTCTTATAAATACAGTACAGTTGACCCTTGAGCAATGTGGGGGTTAGAGGCACCCCCTCCAGTCAGAAATCCCTATATAACTTTTGACTCCCCAAAACTTACTACTGTTTTGAAAACATTCTGTGTATAAGTGGACCTAAGCAGTTCAAACCCATGTTGTTCAGGGGTGAACTGCATTCATAAATTAGACTCTGACCCAGCCAAGATGCCCAACATAGCTTATTGCAAACATTAACTATTTCATTTTGCTTATAACCAAATGTATCCTTTCTTTAATCTCATATATTCATGAATGGAATATAAGAATATCCAAAATTAGTTACTAGACTGATAAAAAATTTAACAGTGATTGCTTGGTTTATTATGACTGTATGAGCTATCTGCTAAAAACAGTATAAGAACCCTTCAGTTTATTTTAAAAGAAAAAACATACCCACAGAAACTTTCCATCCAGTTTGAAAGGTAAAAAAAGAAGTGCATCAGATCTTAGGAAGGTTCAGGATAGAAATTGCTGTGGTTTTAAAGCTCTTATTGATCTAATGTTGCTTTATCTGAATGCTCAGGCCTTATGTGACAAGAGTAATCTAGTCGGTCCTTCTATTTATCTTTTTCTCCATTTTTTCATAGCTTTTGTAATGTACAATGAATTTAAATAGAACATAATACATCTCTTCTACAGAAGCAAGATCCAAAATGCTTTAAATTGCATCCCACTGATCCGTACGTGGGGTTTGCTTGAACCTTGCATTGTTTTACCACAATAGAGGAATGCCCTCTCGGTCATAACTACATGATCGCTATTTTAAATAATAGAAATAAAGAAGACCTGTGTCAGCTGGTTGTTTGCTTATCTGTTTTCAGAATATTAAAAGTATTACATTGTGTAATAGGTTGCTTCATGGTATATTTAAGGTGGGATTCCTTTGCTCCTTTTACTCCTCCGTTTAGTCTGCACATTTTTGAGATAGCTTGAATTGCTTTATCCATGTCTGTTAGATCACATGAAGCTTGTCATCTACACAATCCATTTTGCCTCTACTCAGATAAATCTGTTTGTTCCTAGACTGTTAGAAATGCCAGTTAATATCCCTGAGGTATCATGACAGCAGTTTCTTGTATAGGAGTCAGAACGGTATATTTTCTGGGCTAAGAAATCCATGAATGCTTGAAATATTGTTTACTAGGACATGAAGGCACTTTTATAACTAATATTTATCTGTGGTCAGTTAGCTTAGCAGCCATTCATTCATTCATTCATTCAACAACACCCATGAGTGGTAGAGTTCCAGACCTAGGGAGAGAGTATAGATCAGACCAGGCAGTCCTTCCTCTTAGTGCTCTCGTAGGGATGGGTACAGCCAAGCATCAATCATTGAGTATTTATTAAATGAGATGGTTCAGAAGAGTGCTAAATGATGTGAAGAAAATTACATAAGGAAGTGATAAAGATTTATGAAGATTGGTATCTAAGAAGGTCTCATTAGAGATGCATAAATACAAGCCAGCCATCTCAACATCTGAGTGAAAAGCATTCAAGGCAAAGGAAGTAGGCTATGGACAAAAAAGACAATAAGGTGGGAAATTTCTAGTACCTCTTCTGTTAGCACTCTGATACCTGATTGTTTGGCCTCCTCACAAGAACCACTGCCTCTCACACATTCCGAACTTAAATTGATCATCGACAGACTAAAATTATGGGCTAAAACCAACAAGATGAGATGTGACTGATATGAATGTAAAATGGTGCATGTGAGTCACACACCCCATTGCTCAGTATATCCACGTGGGTTGGCAGCTGTTCACATGAGAACAGTCTGGGGAGTCTAACTGACCACACGCTGGAGCTTGCTCTTTACTGTTCCTGAAAGGAAAGAAAACAATGTGTAGATATTACCCTTAGTCAGATTTCTGCCCAATGTAAGGCATCATTAGTGCATCCAAAAATGGAACAGCCTGTCTGGCTGGTGGAAACATCTCCTTTGCTTAACTGGTTAAAAAAAATAAAGAACGAATACCCATCAGGACTTTGGGAGAAAGGAAGTTCTGCAGTGTTTGTAGGCCAGTTTAAGACACTTTTTTGTTTCCTGTGATTCTGTGACTTATTACTCAATTATTTTATTCCAAATAAATGTTCTTCGTTTTGTGATATTTATATACAGTTAGGAAGAAAAAAATATCATTGGTATATAAGGTATGGTGAGGTTGATGGAAAATTGGGTTTGTAATGCCATCTTTCTAAATGGTGATCTGAAGTGTAGAATTCTTAGGCTATAATTTTTAAATGAGTTTAGATTAAATTTCCAATATGTCTTTGGCCTAGTAGAATAATAAAAATAAACATATGTATCTTGGCTTTGCCATGTGTCAGCTGTGTAACATGGGCAATTTACTTTTCTGCACTACAGTTTCCTCAAAATGAGGACAATACGTGTACCTTCCTGGAAAGATTGCCTTTTAAAGGATTAAATTAGTTGCTGTATATAAAGCAGCTGGAGCAGTGCCTGGCAATAGTACCTGCTAAGTGTTTGTTCTAATTGTTAGATGTAAATGTATTGTCTGTTCTGCCTTCAGGAATTAATGACGAAATTAATAACTGAGACGCCTGACCAGCCAATCCCATTTCTCATTGATCATCTTCAGTCCAAACAAGGAAACCGAGGGCAGCTTCAGCGAACTTTATCCGGATCTGCGGCTCTCTGGGCAGAAAGTGAAACAGCAGGTAAATGAAACAATATTTTTTTTAGTTAATTTTGATACGTGTCATGTAAAACTTTACAAAAAGTCTTTCTGATTATAGTAAGGTAAGTCTAGATGGTTACCTAGAGTTTCATGAATTAATTTGTAACTACACCCATATGCTAAAATTTGTCATAAAATATTACTGAATTTGAACATAGTGTTAGTATTATGCTTCAAGGTATGAGAATTTGTGTATTAAATTTTATGAAAACAAGAGTCAGATTTTCATGAAAAGATTTGATTCTATATGAATTCAGGCTAATTTTTCTAAGCTTTTTTTCTTTATTTCTTTTTATGAAGAATTTGAATTAAATGTCTGTAGCTCATTTGTAGAAAGGTAAACAAAAGATTTCTCCAAAGTTTCTTTTCTTGTTGTTCAAACTGATGATGATTCTCTATTCCCCCAGCCCAAATTTTATTTGTGTAGGAAGTAGAGCCTTAGAAAGGTACCTTTACTCTGCAAATTGGGAACCAGGTTTACCATGAGGGCAATACTGTAGTCTCATCTTCCCAGTGAGCCTGGTGAGATAATTGGGTAGACTTAACTTCCATATCTGCTTGTAAGATAACCCTTTTTCTTCTACACACTGGTCTGTGAGCTGGCATTTAATTTCAAAACCAAATATCCCCACGTCTGTTGCTTCAGTAGCCAGTTCCTTGGCGGATTCCCAGGGGAAATCTCACTGCCGGGCCTCCACATGCTTTCCTGCAACGACCCCCTCACTCCTCTCGTCCTCTTTATGCTGTAGTGCTGCCTTGAAAGGATTTTGTTCTCTTTGGTTGTATTCTCATGTGAGTACCCTCTTGAGACCATATCTCAAAAGCACCCTAAAGAGCATAGGGTTTAGGGGATTCCTTTCGGAATGTAGACATCTCTAGTGTCAGTTATCCATAGGGAAGTGATCTGTGTCATACAGGAAACTAGAATATGAACTTTTGGCATTAAAAAGAGCAAATTCCTCTTTCTTCTTGGCCTGACTTTCTTGGGTTTAGGCTCTGAGGAGGTTGGTATATAGGCATGGACTGTGGTTTATAGGTACAAAGAAGACACTCATTATGTTAAGCAGAAGAGATGAACATCTGTGAGCCCAGGGAAGCTCGTATGAGCCTAAACTTATAAATTATAGTATATGAAGAGGCAGGAATGTATGAAATTGCAGATTTATCAGCTTATGTTTCATATCTCACAGTTCCATGGGTCAGAAGTCTGCTCATGGTTTAACTAGATCCTTTGTTTAATCTCACAAGTCTGGAAATCAAGATATTGCCCGGGCTACACTCTGATCTGGCGTAAGAAAGAACCTGCTTCCAAACTCATTCACGTTATTGGCCGAATTAATTTCCTTGTAGATAGATGACTGGGGTCCCTGTTTCCTTGCTGGATTTCAGCCCAGGTTGCTCTCAACTCCTCCATGCAACCTGCAGTCCTATGCCACATGCCTCTGTCACATTATGGCAGCTTACTCCTTTCAAACCTGCAAGGGGATTTGTCTCATTCAGGTTTAATAAGATGGAATCCTATATAACATAATCATAGCATTGACATTCCATCACCTTTGCCATATTCTATTGGTTTGAAGTAAGTCAAAGATCATGTTGACACTGAAGGAGAGGGAACTGTATAAGGTATAACATCAGGGGACAGAGATCATGGGGGTCATCTTAGAATTCTGACTGGCACAGTGCTTAATGACCCACTGCTTAGAGCTGGTGAAGGAGGGGTGGAGATTACTATAACTCACAGCTTATTAGCTTGAGTAATGGTATAAATGCTTGTTTAATAAAGTAAGATAGCATCACAGGACTAAATTTATGAATGATAGTAAGTTCAGTTCCTCTTGATGGATTTGATCTTCTTGTGGGGCATGTTAGTAGATAATTCCAGCAGGCAGGAATGAGTCTAAAACTCTTGGGGATGGGTCAGGGCAGGAGTCATAGGTGAGGCATTCATAACATACATAAAATCATTAAAACTGTGGGAGTGAAGGAATGGAAGAAGTTGTGGTTAAATTAACAGATTGAGTAGGAGATGGACTGGGAGAAGGCCAGTGTGAGGTCATAGCTGATACCTAAAATTTTGCCTGTCTATTGAGAAGTGAGGTTGTTTACTGAGGACAGCTGGAGCTCTTCAGGAGGCCAGAGTAAGTGAAGGTTCAGTGAAATGGGAGAGGTGCAGAAGGACAGCAGACTGTGCTATCTGAGACTTGAGGTGGAATGATTCCAGATAATGAGGAAGTCCTACTGATGGCCATAGTGTGGGAGTGTCATAAGCATCAGGGAAGTGAAGCTTTCAAAGTTGAGGACAAGGAAGTCTGAGGCTTAATGGGTGGTTTTTTAAGGATTAAGAGGTCACCAGGGTTTCATCCAAGTTGTTGAAAGGTCTAGGGAGACTGCCAATATCGTGAGTAGGGTTGCAAGAGATATCAGGGCCAGTACGCTGGTGATAATGAAGCGTGGTGAACAGTGTGGACAGCCAGCATTAATCACAAGTCAGGAGGGACTTTCAGCTTTACATTGCTGGACCCGGAAAATCCAGACAATGGAGAAGAGAACACTCACCACTCCAGGAAGTTGTGGAGCAGGGAGTGCTCTTGGGGAGGAATGAGGTTTCTCTTAAGACGTGAGGGGGGGGGGGGATCAGGAACAGAGAAGTGTTTGTTTCCCATGAAATGTATGTTCAGGAGATGAAGAGGGAAATTTTTGGAGGGCAGAATATGACAAAAGGGAGAAAGAAAGCCCACAATAATCCTTGGATATGAATAGAGCTGGGGAAATTTCAGTTCAGGTGACAGTCAGTAATGCTAGTTTAAACCTTGCCTGCAATTTTGAATTGTTTCTTTTGGTGTATGTTCTAATTAGCTAGAAAATGTCTCAATATTCAAAGTATATGGGTATGATACTTTTTGAAAACATCTCAAGATGCCCTCTTATTGCCTTTAAATGGATCTAGCAATTTAGGACACGTCGTATTTTCCAGAAGTTTGTCATTTAACATTGTCAAGGACAAACCTGAAAGCAGCCTTATTTTATTCCTTTTAGATATTTTAATTATTCTTTTTAAACACGAATGGGATTTGCTTTCTTTTCATTTTTTGATGTTTAAAAGTTTACTGGGAATACATCTAAATGTTTGTCTCTCTAACTTTTCCTATGCTCACTAAATCCTTTCAATCAACAAATCTGCTCTTAAGGCTAGAACATTTTTTTTTCTTTTGTGTACTTAGTTATTGCTTCTATTATATTTGTTTAGGTTTCTTCTTAAGGAAAATCAAGTATGTTTAAATATTGTTCTCTATCCCTCTCATTTCATTACACATGATATTTGCCTTTCTTTATAGAATAACTTTTAGGGAAATTTATTTGTCAAGGTGTTCTGTGTCACTGATTCAATTTTCTGCAGTATCAGTTTTCTCTTTCTGGCTTTGAACAGAAATTTAAATGTTGGCATTGCATTTCAGCTTCCTATCATTATTTCCTTATCTTCTTTTTTTAAAAAAATCTGTCTGCAATTATATTTTTTTTAACATAGGTTAGCCTATCTCCTCTCTCATTTCTTTTTGGTTCATAGAATCCATTTTATTTTATTTTTATTGGTAAGTTAGCCACAATGTAAAATTTGAACGTTTTCAATAATAAATCTTTCATAAAACCATCCATTTCCTCTGTATCTTGAATGCTGTATTCTTGTTTTGCATATTGAATGTTTTTCTTAAAATCATATATTAATTCAAATTTAAATGAGGAATGTTCTATTTTACGGCTTGTCAATACATGAACTCTAATTTGTCCTCTCACTGTATAGCTTGGAATTTTTTGACTCCTAAAGAATTTTAGAGAGACAGGTGAAAGCAATGATAGCCACTGCTAAAATTTCCAGTATCAGTATAATCCTGTGGGTCTCAGCTAAACTGACTAGTGACTGTATGTCTCACCTCTTTTCAAACAACTAAATAAGAACAATATTATTACTGGATTATTTAAATTAATGTGGACTTGTTTTTCCTTGCCAGTCGTGGAGAATTTCAAAGACCACAAAATCCAATGTATCTTTTCTCTCTGGTTCCTTTTAGCTTTCCTTTGTATCATGAGCAGCTATATTTTACAAACAGGATTCTTTATTCCTTTACCATATTACATTAGAATAAATTTTGGTGCTAGGATGCATGTAGAAAGAAAAATTCTGAGAGATTATGAAACAACATAAGGAGATAACTCTGAGACAGGGGCAAGCGTTGTGGGTTGTGGATGTCTTGAAACCCTCCAACATCTTTCTGATTTGCCTATCTTTTGTCTTAATCCTACCAATAGAAATACCACCTGGGTTCTGGCAGACCACAGGCCAATATTTCAGTTCCTAGTGTTTTAGAATATTTATACCGCTTTTGGTATTTAATGGGATGTTGGAGGTAGAAAAATTGAGTAACACCTAGTTAAGTACAACCTTAGCATGAACATTTGAGCAATCCACATGCTGTTTATTTAGTGCTTATAGGTGGGTGGCCAGAGAAAGATGTATGATTTGTTCATAAAGCTGGGGTGAAAAACTTCTAAATGTAAATAAGAAGACAGAGGGAAACTCTAAAGAATGCCACCTGGATGAAAGAAGATGAGGAAGCAATGAATGAGACAGAGAAGGAGTAGTCAGGTTAAATGGGATGATAAGTTGGTAATGCTCTGAGAACAGAAGAAAACATTCTGCAAAGGTAAGTCTGTCTGAAGAGATGAAATGCTTGGTGGAGAAGTCAAGAGGGCTGAACTCTTGAAAAGATCACTTACCTTGGGAATTGGTATGACATTGACCACCTTTGAAGGGGAACTATAACTTTAGCAAAGTCGGTTGAATTAATCTTTTTTGAAGAAACAAGTGGGAAAATAAGTGATGCTGAGGAAGAAACTTAGGTGAATGTCAGTTTTCTGTGTCATAGGAAATAATGGATAAACTAACATCAGTAAATATGTAGTTGTTTTATTTTCCACAGAATACAATGTTTTCTTCATGGCAGCATTTAAAGAATGTTATTTTAAGTAATGGTAACCCATACCTTTTAAGGCCTTTCAAATAATTTCAGTTTAAAATGACCTTAATCATATTACTATACACACTGATTCATATCAAATTGATAACTAAAATGTACAGGGGAAATTAAGCAAGAAATGCTTTTAGATATTTGCATCATTTTTTATTTTACTTTATTATTATTATTTTTTGTATTTTCATTGATTTCAGAGAGGAAGGGAGAGGGAGAAAGAGATAGAAACATCAATGATGAGAATCATTGATTGGCTGCCTCCTGCATGGCTTCCACGTAGGATCAAGCCTGCAACCCGGGCATGTGCCCTGACCAGGAATCGAACCGTGACCTTCCTGGTTCACAAGTTGACACTCAACCACTGAGCCACACCAGCTGGACTATTTGCATTATTTTTTATATAAGGTGACCTTGTAGATTTTGCTGAGTATGCCTCATAACTTCATAAATTTAGTTTTTATGAATCTTGAAATCACAGTAGTGAGCATGTATTTACATATATATTTGTTTGTTTGTTTATTTGAACAGAACATAAAGGAACAAGGAGGGATTTGAGAAGCTATGCTAAGCCTTGGCAATTAAATGCAAAGAAGCCCAAAAAGTCAAAAAGTGACCTTGCTGTCTCTAATATTTCTCCACCGTCACCAGAATCCAAATCATGTAAGGAAGTTTGTTATTCAAAAAATTACTTAATGTATATGTAAGTCTGTGTTATTAACAAAGTGAAGAAAAGGTAAGAATTGAAGCCAAATGCTTTTTCTGATATTTCTGGCTATTAATCGTATGCTTTTTGTATTTATTTCAGCATTAACATTGAGCTTTATTTCTGTTTAGTAACTTATTCATATTCTTTTTTTAATGTATATTTTATTGTTGACAGTATTACAGCTGTCCCTGTTTCCTCCCTGCTTTGCCCCCCTTCACCCAGCCCCTCCATGTGAAATAGATTTATGCTTTTGGAGTATGAAAATAGAGAGTGCTTTTGGAGCATACTCTTTTAGGGATGTATTTTGCCTAGAATGGGTCCCTTGCCTCTCGTGGCCGGTTGTATCATTGTATTACATTCAAAGCAACACCCACCCTACATTTTAAAAAAGTACATAAAAGCAAATTAAATCTATTAGAGGAGGAGCAAATGAGATTTGTATTCAAAACATGTAACAAAATTTTATGAAGTCCTTCACCTATTATTTCCCTGAAGTCCTACTTATTATTTTTTACTAAAGCCCCTATATTTACTTCTGTTTTGTTCTCTCTCTCTTTTCCTCCCTCCCTCATTTTCTTATTCTTTACCCTCCCACTCCTGCCCCACCCCACAGTGATAAGTCTAGAGGCTTACTAATTTTAAAGGGCCAGTACTGGGTCCCGTCAACTTTAGGGGAGAATGCTAAAACGCTGCTCATTCTGAAGCGTCTGTGCTCCTAACAGGATGCTGCTGAGTCACAGACTGTTGCTGGTGATCTGGCATCTGATGGATAGTATCTCTTTCTGTTCAGGTGCCCTACTCCCAAGTTCTGGTTCCACCCAACCATTACCTTTTTAAAGCCAAGTTAATAACAAACTGAGCTTTTATAGTATATGTAGAGATTACATATATGACAATAAAAATACAGGGTCAGAATTATTAATTGGAAAAATGTAGTCAAAATACAGTATATTAAATTGTTCCTGAAGTAACAGAGTATGTTTTAAACCCACAGTGGGACAGGTTTAAGGTGCATATTGTAATGTGTAAAGAAACTCTACAAAGCATAAAACGGCATAAATAAAAGGTCAGTAGAGGAGTTAAAATGGAATGCGAAAAGAAAAATATAATTTATCCTCCTTAAACAAAGGCAGGAAAAGAGGAACAGAGAAATAAAAGATTGGGAAGATAGAAACCAAATACCAAGATGTTAGGTTGAAGTGAAAACATGTCAATAATTACAATAAGTATAAAGGTACTGAACATCCCAATTAAAAAGCAAAGATTATCAGGCTAGATTAAAAAAGAAATAACTATATCCTTTATCATCCTAGACATAAAAATATTATTATCAAATAGCAGTTTTATTGGTAAAGTCATTTCGAGGAAACAGCACATTTATTTTTAACCCATAGATAGGAACTTTTGGTGGAGGTCACAGTGAGTCAGAATTTGATTAGTATAATAAAGAATTGCTCAAAATTAGCCCTGTATAAAGTATACAGTATACAGTAGGCTGCGTATGAAGTAGCGAGCTCCTATGGGCCAATGGAGGATGCCATCTGCAGGGTACTATGGATGGACTCCTGCATTGGGGGTGAGCTTTGCCTCAGTGAAGCCATAGACGTGCCCTCTCTTAGGTTCTATCACCGCACATGTGTCATCTTATTTTGTTGATTCTGTTCTACTGTTTTCCATTTCTCCCGAGAATATTCGTTAAAATGTATTTAAATTGTAGTTCTCAGTTTTAAGATAATTAAGTATAACTAAGTAAGGTTTTTAATCCATCAGAAACCTTTAAGGGATGCCCTCCTCTGGAGGCTGTGTCCTTCCATTATTTATCAAAACATCTTTTGAAATCCCCAGCGTAGTTGATTTGACCATCATCATGCTGTGTCCTGGGTTGTCCTAGGTTTAGTTTCCTCATAAATTGGATATATGTGCATGAAAATTGCTGAGGAAAGTACTTGAGTGTTGTATCAGTTCTCTGTTGCTTCATATATTCTCCCTAAAACTCAATGGCTTAAAAAACAACAATTTATAATTCCTCATGATTCAGTGAATTGATTAGGCACTTCTTCTGGTCTTGCCATGTCAGTGCAGTCAGTTGGTAGGTCTGTGAAGGCTAGGATGCTTTGGGAGCTGGCCATGTCTGGTGGTTATTCGGAAATATTAATTGGGACTGATTTTAAAAACAAACACTAATAGCTTATTTTGTAAATTAAAAGGATAGAGAACTCTTGATAGCATATGTTAATTTGCAGGAAAATTAGATAATGCAGTGATTTAGATTAGAGAAATTGTTCAATGAAGGTTAACAAGTGCCAAACAGTCTTTTTTTTTACATAAGTTTTAAAAAATATATATTTTATTGATTTCAGAGAGAAAGGGAGAGAGAGAAATAGAACCATCAATGATGAGAGAGAATCACCGATCGGCCATCTCCTGCACGCCCCCACCAGTGTCAAGCCCATAACCCCTGTATGTGCCCCAAACTGGAACTGAACCCGGGACCTTTCAGTCCACAGGCCAAGGCTCCAGCCAATGAGCCAAACCAGCCAAACAATCCTTTGAAGGATATGGTACAAATATAGTTTTATCTGCTTCCTTTTCTGAGTTTCTCTCCCCTATGCCTGGGCTTGTTCCCAGAGGTCCCCTGGGGTAATAGCGGTGGGCCTAGAAGTCTTTTCTAGAATATTTATCACTCTCACTCTGTCCACTCTCCAGTGTTTGATCGCCAGTGTGTTGATGTTAGCTGATATCTCTATCCCAGAAGCCCTTAAATAAAAAAAGACAGAGGAAGCACTTGCATTCTATTTTTTATATTTTAGATTTATTTAAGTTACAGAAGTAATATTTGCTTATTTTGACAATTAAAAAATACAGACATGTAGATAGTTTTTCTTTCTTCAGTCCACTTAAATTCTACTCCCTCAGAAATAGTTTGTATCTTTTCATAGCCTTTGAAATAGGTTGCATTTTTTACATCCTTTTCTTTTTTAATAAAGGCCTTCCCAGACAAAAAAATGGCTATTACCACCAAACCAGCATTGTAAGAAATGTTAAAGAGACTGCTGTCATAGTAATAAGCAATATATATAGAGGGAAACATAGGTATAAAGAATACATCCTTTTCTTTGTATAAACTAACACAAAATGTATATGGGTTGACTTGCTTCCTAAAACTAGCCTTAAACTGTAAACACTAAATAACTTGATTTTATTATTTTAAAATGCGTTGTGGACATATCTCCATGCTAATAGACTAGGATCTAAGATAAACTTTTTAATAAGTGCAGACTGCATCATAGTGTGAATGTACCTTAATTTATTTATTCCCCTGTTGAAGGACATTAAATGATTTCCAGAATTTTTCCACCACAAACTGCTGAATAAACAAATTTATGTCTTTCACTTCCTGATAAAATAAACAATCTTGTAATCCTATCTAATAATAGAGAAACATGGTAATTAACCGTAACTTCGCTACCCTTCCCATTGGCTAATCAGCGAGATATGCAAATTAACTGCCAACCAAGATGGCGGCCGGCAGCCAGGCAGCTGAAACGAACAGGAGTCTTGCTTGCTCCAGTGATGGAGGAAGCCAAGGTTCTCCGCCTGCCGCTGCCGGCCTCTGAGCTGCACTCTAAGAAACAATGTTGCAATGATAGAAGCTAAACAAACCCCAGAAACCTTTCAGCCAGCCAGGCCTCAGATCTGGAGCGGCAACAGTGTTTCAATTATAGAAGCCTAACAAACTCATATACCTGTTTTCAGCAGCCGAGGTCTCAGAGGTGGAGCCGAGCCTCAGAGCTAAAGCCAGCTCTCAGCTCCAGTGACAGCCATAGAAGGTAAATAAATCGAAGA
>NW_006293700.1:20622-28364 GCF_000327345.1 Myotis davidii
ACTATGACACACACGGCCCACCAGGGTGCAGATGCTCAATTCAGTTGCTGCCCTCTGGTGGTCAGTGTGCTCCCACATGGGTGAGCTCTGCTCACAAGCCAGGCTAACGGCTGCCAGTACAGCGGTGGTGGTGGGAGCCTCTCCCGTCTCCTCAGCAGTGCTAAGGATGTTCGACTGCAGCTTAGGCCTGCTCTCCACTGGCAAGTGGACATCCCTCGAGGGCTCCCAGGCTGCCAGAGGGATGTCTTATTGTCAGCTTAGGCCCAATCCCCCCGGGGAGCGGGCCTAAGCCAGCAGTTGGTCATCCTCTGAGGGGTCCCAGATTGCGAGAGGGCACAGGCCTGGCTGAGGGACCCCCTCACCCCCAGAGTGCACAAATTTTTGTGCACCGGGCCTCTAGTTTATATTTAAGTATAGACATTTTTATTTATTATAATTAACCAAACATAAGATTGCTGGGCCAGAGGGTCATTATACTTTTATTATAATTGATATTGCCAGATTACCTTTCAAATAGGTAGCAGAAAAGATATTTCAACAGCCTTTCTTTCCTATAGCCTTACCATATAAATATATAGAATTTATTTATTTTTATTGAAACAAAAATATATGTGGTTTTAAAAAGTAAAGTAGTAGGTACTACTTCTCCTCTGTTCTTCTAATGTGGAACCACTTTTAACTCTCTTAGATGTTGCTTTTGGTACACAGGTCTAAATATGAAAACATACAAGGTACTTACATGTTCTTTTTTACTTTTACATTTGAGGCATCATCTTTTGACCTCCTTCTAAGACTTCATGCTTTATACTCTGCCCCCATCTCAGCATCCCCCTACAGTCATGCATATATTTCAAATGTTGGTTGAATATATACTCTGCTTTGGTATTAATAAGACTACATTAATTTGTGTTTTTCACAGTACAGACATAAGATGTCCAACTATTAATTTATTAGATGACTTTTAATTAAGAGTTAATAATTGACTTTTTTTCTGTTTGTTTTCTATGTATCCATCATTAATACTTCACCAAATCCTGTGTTAAACTATTAAACACTCTCAATATGATCAAATACATCAAGTGATCCTAATTTTGGTCTTATTTTATATTTTTTACTTTATTTCGTTTGAAAAGTGTTACATCCATTTCCCCTGTAGTTCTCTGTCCTATTGCTCCATTCTTGGCTTCTGGGTCTTTAGTTGCTTTTTCAGCTATCTCCCAGGATTGTTCTTCACTGTGACCCTTTTCCTTTTTCTTATGGAGGATGACCTATTGTCTGAGTCCCAAGTCTTTCCACTTTGTATTTTGGTGGAGCACCTCCACTAGGAGCTTTCTGGGGAAAAAAATGCTTGCAAGATAAATTTTGAGTCTTTACAAGTATCTTAATTGATCCTTGAGTTGGGTAGAAAATTCTAAGTTGGAAGTACTCTTTAGTTGAAATCTTGAAAGACTTTCTCCCCCATCTTCTGAGGAGAACTGTTGCTGTTGAGAAGTCTGATGATGATATGATTTGCTATTATTGTCTCTGAAAACTTTTAAGATCTTTTCTTTACTTCTATTGTTGTAAAATTTAGTGATATTCAAAGAATTCTTCCAGTCTGAAGAAGAAAGTTTTTGTATTCTTATTACTTTGTCGTTGGTCTTGTTTGATACTCTCATGCTTAAATTGTCTGAAATGATCACTTTTGGGGGTATCTCTCTCTTCAGGGACTAGGTTTCGATATTCTCTAGTTTGCTAAATTTGTTTACTACTCATCAATTCATTTTGCGTCTTCCAATAAACAATGATGCTATTTCTTATCATATTAATAGTGGCTTCTCTCCTTGCTTAACTAATTCTTCGTCCAAAAAAATAAAAATAAAAATTCCTTTACTCTAATAATTTTAGTGGGAATTTGGAATTTGAAGGGAAATGAAGGTAATTACAGTCGTTTCTGTTTTACTAGAAGACGGCAAGAATGTCTTAGAAATATTTTACTAATTGATGATAAAGAAGTTAGTGAAGTTAGTGATTATTTTTAAGCTGCTAAAACAAACAAAATCTACTTTTATGTTTTCCTTAAATTCTAGAAATTATTAGTTTTAAATCAGTACCTGATTTTTCTTTTTTTCTACAGATAGCATCACACTTCCCTTTACTTGTTCATTTAAAACATTTCTTAAAACCCAGCCTTATAACTTCCCACTGCTCGCTCACAAGAAAACCATTTCCAAGACAGACATTTTTATTCTGTATATGATCTTATACAGTCTTTCACCTAATGACAAATAGTAAGTTTTTATTACTATGCAGCATGCTTATGAAGTAATCATTTTTTTTAAACATAGTGTCAAGGTCAGTAGATCATCCTAAGTGGAACTGGCGAACTAAACCAGGAAGCCGAGATTTTGATGAATTGAACCACATCCTTCAAGAGAGCAGGAAGCTGGGAAAAGCCCTTGAGAAGCTCTCTCGAAGTAAGTTCAGTTATTTAATCCTAATTGAAATTCCTAACCAATATTAAAGTAGAAGCACTCATTAATATTGCTGGTAACCCATTTCCAACATCCTCATTAAAATTCTGTGAGATAAAATATATTTAAAATAAAAAAACAAAAAAGTAAAAATTCTGTGAGAGGTTGAGGAGTTCTAAGGGCCTGGTTTGGAACTGAGATTGATCTTGCATATTACACAGCCTCATGGGAAGACTGGTTATACAGAGTAGGAGGAGCTATAGACCCCCATGGTTATTTCACCACCTTTCTCTGCAAACTCTCTGTTATCAAGGTCAAGGGTACACCTAATGGTATCTTACTCATTCTTCTCTTTTGAACCTCTTTGTTTTGTGTCATCTTAATGAACACATATTCCTATTGCTTTCATGGGTTTTTAATGTCTCTACATTTAAGGATGGTAATGGGGCCAGATTTTTCTTAGAATCCTTTCAGAGCCTAGCATAGTGCTGTGTGAAGTACTTTGTGTAAAAGCAATGACTTATAATCCAAGCGCCTAGGTTAGAGGGTTTGTTCTGCCACCTATGACTGACTTTTGGGTCAAATAATGATAAAGTGAGTTTTCAGCTTATTGCTATACTATATTCATGAAAAGAACCTTATATGAATGTGTCAGAGGCTTTTATCAATATATACAAATCTTGATGAGATGCTATAGAAATGTTTGTTTATATCAGTTAGCCTATGGTAAGTTGGTTTTATTGAATGTCATTTTGCTTAAAGTTGCAGAACCTATTGGTGACATTAGTCTGTATATGCTTTTGAAACAAAATGCCTAACGTATTTCCACTTGAATTTAGCTCATTGCCATGCTAAATTCTGTCTATCAGAGTAGATCCTACCCCCCTCTTCAAATGTGACCATTTTTCTGTGAGCTCTGTCTCAGAGGGTGGCACCGTCGCTTACCAATTCTCCTAAACTGGAGCCCCTCTACACATTTCTCTCTCCCCCTTAACTATTCAAAAATTAATTCTTACCAAATCTTGCTCATTTTCCCTCAAAAATATGTTTTGGGTCTGATTCTCTTCTCTAGTCCCTAGTTCACACAACACAATGACAATGCCCAGATCATTGGTTTATCCATTTAACATGGCCCATTTCGTTCCTGCCCCATGTCAGGAAAAACACGTGCAATTCCTGCCTTTCCTGAGCTGTGCCTGGCTAGCTTGCCATAACCTTATGTTAGGGGCGTCTCATGGCCAAAATCATGTGGCTTCATACAATACAATATTTTCTCATTCAGGGAATAGCTTATGGAGTGAGCCAGTGGTGCATGTCCCTTACAGCATATTGTAGCAACCCACTCACTACATTTTCTCTTGGATATTTTCAGTTCACTGCTGCTCCTGCATTCCTACATACTTTAACAATATTATCTTAAAATATGATGGCTTTTAAGAGTTAATGAATAGCTGTGAATGTTGTGCTAGGCACTCGGAGAAATATCCTGGCAACTCATTGTAAATGGTTCCCATTGGAGCTTAATGCTTCTGGAAGGAAGCATTTCTTTAAAATTCTTTCAACTGTTTTAGTTAGTTTAAACTTTGATTAAAAGTGAAATTACAAAAAAATGAAAAATACCCTCGGTAATTTGACATTGTCAATAGGGAGCAGAAAGAACCGTATGCAATAGAATAGATACTTATTTAGATAATTTATTAGGCAGAATCATCAAAATATATGTGTTAAAAAGTATAATAATAGGTATCTCAATAAAATATGCCCGACCAAACACTTAGAACAGTTAGAAGCATATTTTTTTTCCCCCAAGGCAAGTTTCCAATTTATCTAGTTTGAATTTTGTTGTGGGACCTATTACTTCTTAGTATGTTAATGTATCTTCATAGCAACCTTTCCCTTCATCTCAATTTTTCATTGGCAACACTTCTTGGCTCTGCAAAACAGCGTCTGAAAGTTGAGAGTGATGGACAGTGGATAGAGGATCCAAGGAGCTAGGTCATAAGTGATGGGCAAGTTCTGTATGACAAATAGATTTTGACTATTCAAAGATCTTTTGACTTACTTGCTAGTTCTTGGCTACAGTCTAGATAGGTGAATTATTATTATTATATTTATGAATAATGGATTTATAAACTGAGGTGTAAAAGAAATTTAAAGATCAACTGACAGCTTTCCAAAAATTTGATGAGAAAACTCCTTTTGCAGGACCAAGGGCATTAATGCAAAAAGTTTTTTTTAAAAAAATCAAGTGTGTTTCAAAAATCTCAGACAATTAAATCATGGGTTATATAATTCCAGGTATCTAAATTTTATGGCTTTGGATGAGAAAGATAATTTTGTTTTATGTATCTACTCTCTCTTTTTAAAGTAGATTGTCTTTTAAATATTTAGTTTTACACAATATATTCAGTTTTAATATTGAATAATACAAAAGGAACATTTTTGTATTTAATGTAAATATTAGTACTTAAATATTTACTTGGTTTTTGTAAACTGGAATAATTATTTTAAATATATTGTAGACTGTGACATAAAACATTTGGTGTTCTATACATTATTGTGAAATCTGAGTTATTCCAAGTGACCATTTAAAATATTATATATATACTAGAGGCTCGGTGCATAAAATTCGTGCATGGGGCGGGGAGTCCCTCAGCCCAGCCTGCACCCTCTCCAATCCGGGACCCCTCGGAGGCTCTCTAACTGCCTGTTTAGGTCCCCAACTGCCTGGGATAGGGCCCAAACTGGCAGTTGGACATTCCTCTCGCAATCCGCGACCGCTGGCTCCTAACCACTCAGCTGCCTGCCTGCCTGATCGCCCATAACTTCCCCTCCTGCCAGCCTGATCACCGCTAACTGCCGGCCTGTTTCGGTCATCCCTCACCCCCACTGCCGGCTGGTTGCCCCATGCAGACTACTGTTCGGTTGTCCATCTGGTTGTTTTGGTCATGACGGCCCCTGGCTTTTTATATATTAGGATTTAAACCCTAATATTCATAAATGGGTACTTATGTTAGGTCTTTATAAATATTTATAATTGTTCAGAAAGCTTTGGGATCTCTTACTGGTCTTACATATCCTCCCCACTGCGAATCCATTATGTCTCAGAGTCCTCCACCACACACACTCAATGCAGATACTGGCCAGCTGCAATGCTACTCCTTCCTGAAGCCTTTGTTGAATTGTTTGAAGGAGCTAATTAATACAGCATGTCCTTGAGTAATTGTTAAGCTTAGGTCACCCCAAATTCCCAAAGCGGTAGCTAGACATTTTTTTTTAGTGCAGTAACACATACAATTCCTAGTTACCAATAACTTTTACCAAAAAAAGAATTATATGGAATATTGCTATGATGAATGAGTCTCAGATACACCTGTGTTTCTAGTTTTATCTACAAGGGAAAGAATGGTGCCATTTCCTGAGATATAGTAGGGCAATATTTTTCTGCTTTGTTTATAATTGATATATTAGGTTATTGGAGTGGGAGAAGCTCTAGGAATGGGTAAAGTACCCCCCACATGGCCACACCAGCTCCAATGCCTGGCCCCAGGGCCTATGTTCAGCTCTAGGCACAGCATCATTCACAAACAGGGGGAAATGATATGCAGGGAAGGTGATGTCATTAGTCTGATACTTTGAGACTGAAATGCACTTAGGAATTCAACAACTAGCTCAGGAAGAAAGTCTGTGCTTGTTTGTCATCACCATATAGAGAAATAACAATGTCAGGGGTGTGGGTTAGATAGCTCAGGAAAGAATATCAACTGAAAAGAAAGACAGCTCAGCAAAGAACTGTTGGCATTTCAGGAAAGGACTCCAAAGAACAGGATTCCTGTGGGGGAGACAGATCAGGAGATTAGAAAAGAGAGGGAGTTAACAGCGTTTAATGACAGAGTGTTGATGACAGATAAGTTAAGGACTAAGCTCTTTACATTGCTGATTTAAAACAATTTTGGAGGAATGGTAAAGACAGAAACAAGATGTACAGTGAGGAATGGTAAGAAGGGTAATGTGAGGAAGAATCATTTATCCATTGGCTTAAGAAGCTGTCAGTCTAAGAGACTGGGACAAATTCCTAGAGCTCTCTAGTTTGTGTCCTTATCTGTGAAAAAGCGAATTAAAATAAATGATCTCCAACCACCATGCTGCCTTAATATTTTATCACTCTAGGAGTCTAAATCAATTCATAAGCAGGAACAAAATTGTAACGAGCTAAGTTATACTTGATTGTCATTATAACATAAAGACTATCTCCCTACAATTATATGCACATTAGCTCTGCATCTAAAAACCAGTGTGGTACTTGTCTTGTTTTTGTTGCATCATTTGCATTTTTCAGCAGTTCATGCTGTCATAGTTGACTTGAATTCCTAATTTGTTTTCATGAGTAGAAAGGTTGTATCACACTATTTTGAAGCACTAATAAAAAGAAAAAATAGAATAGAAAATACACTAGTTTTACAAATAGAACTTTTGTCTTTGACATTAGGTTATTAAAGATTGCTTCTAAAACATTTTTATAAATCTCTTTTGAATCCCAGGTATTGCAATTTCAGATGAACTTGATAAGGTAAGTTGAACTATTCATCTAATGAAAAGAACATATAGAATTTAGGTTTTAATCCACTGAAACATAAAATATTCAAATATAATTTATGGTGCTAATATTTAAAAAAAATTTCAAAGTTATATGCTTAGATTTTGAAAGTTATTAAATAAAATAGGTAATATCACCTATTCTTTTGAGTTAAGGATTTTCAAATTTGGCTAGAGAAAACAGAACCACTGTAAGCATTAACAACTATATTAAAAAATGAAAACTAATAATATTATGTAAACTATTTGGATTTTACTTGTATTGATGATGATGGTATGGAAGACTCTTGTTATTTACTATAGCTGCTTTTTGTAAACCTTACTATTCTTCAAAATATATTTTTATTATAGATTACAGAAAGGAAGGGAGAGGGGGAGAGAGATAGAAACATCAATGATGAGAGTCATTGATCGGCTGCCTCCTGCATGTCCCACACTGGGGATCGAGCCCATAATCCAGATGCCCCAACCAGGAATCAAACCATGACCTCCTGGTCATAGGTCAATGCTCAACCACTGAGCCACGCCAGCTGGGCTGCAGGCTGCCATTTTAGAACCGAGACATAGCCAAGCAGCAAGGGAAGAAAATTAGCTGGGAAGCTGTTTCCTGCCCCAGCCTTTGGTTTTATGATTTCTTTCTAAGAGGTATGTGGGTGTGACAGAAAGGGGAGGGATTTAGAAACAGGCATACCA
>NW_006293700.1:28507-29888 GCF_000327345.1 Myotis davidii
TGTTTAGATTTGAAAGTAATTATTAAATAAAAGAAATATTATCACCTATTCTTTTGAGTTAATTTTCTTCAAATTTGGCTAGAGAAAACAGAACCACTGTAATTAACAACAATATTATTAAAAAATGAAAACTAATAATATTATGTAAACTATTTGGATTTTACTTGTATTGATGATGATGGTATGGAAGACTCTTGTTATTTACTATAGCTGCTTTTTGTAAACCTTACTATTCTTCAAAATATATTTTTATTATAGATTACAGAAAGGAAGGGAGAGGGGGAGAGAGATAGAAACATCAATGATGAGAGTCATTGATCGGCTGCCTCCTGCATGCCCCCTACTGGGGATCGATCCCGCAACCCAGGCATTTGCCCTTGACTGGAATCGAACCAGGAACCTTTCAGTCTGCAGGCCGATGCTCTATCCACTGAGCCAAACCAGCTAGGGCTTACTAAGTACTTTTTAAAAGTAATTTTAAGATGCCAAGAGAATATGATGATGCCTTGCACTAGTGATAGTTGTGAAGGTGGTGGGAAGTGGTATGATTAGGAATATATTTTAGCAGTAGTATCTTTGGAGCTTGCTATGGATTGGATCTGAGGACTAGTAGAAGAGATCAGTCAGTGATGATTCTTATGTTTGGAGGATGACAAATTAAATGATCTGTGGTGCCATTTACCAAAATTAGAAAAACTGGGGAGAGAGCAAATTTGACAGGTTGGGATGGCATCAACAGTTCGCTGTCCTAGTCCTAGTCAGTTGCTCAGTGGATAGAGCATCAGCCCGTGGACTGAACAGTCCTGGGTTTGATTCCAGTCGAGGGCATGTACCTGGGTTGCCAGCTGGATTCCCATCCCTGTCAGGGCTCATGCAGGAGGCAACCAGTCGATGTGTCTCTCTCACATTGATGTTTTTGTCTCTGTGTTTCTCACCCTCCCTTCCACTCTCCTTAAAAATAATGGAAATATATCCTCAGGTGAGGATTAGCAACAACAACAACAAAGAGTTCACTTCTGTAATGTTTATTTTGAGTTGTCTGTTAAATATTGTTTATATGAGTTGTTGCTCATAAGAAAGTTTTGATTTAGTGTTACACATTTAGGAGTCAGTCATTGAGCTAGACGTTCTTATTTTTTTGGTCTCAGGATCCCAAAAAACTTTGCATTGTGTAGATTATACCTATTAATATATTACGATGTTAGAAATTAAAACTGATAAAAAAAGTTTACATGCATTTATTTAAAAAAATAGCAGTGACAGAACTATTACATTAACAAAGATTTTTGCCTTATCCAGTTTGGCTCAGTGGATAGAGCCTCGGCCTGCAGACGGAAGGGTCCCAGGTTTGATTCCGGTCAAGGGCATGTACCTTGGTTGC